>NC_134534.1:85763333-86067222 GCF_050624435.1 Tenrec ecaudatus
CTGATGGGAAAGCCCTTTTAGAAGATGTATTATTCAGGACCTCTTAGAAGCACACTGTATTTTTGCCTTGATAGTTACTAACAAATCCCTTAGGCAAGATATGTCTTATTGAAAACCATTCACAGACCATTTTTAATGTACAATTGCTGACCTACAAAGAGCCCCAAGTACAAGCTGTGACATTGATCTATCTACCCATTAGGAATGGTGGCACATGATTTCCTAATTAAACCCTCATTAAATACAGACAGGATTCTATATGATGAGTCTATAGTACATTTTCAGTAGTTTTCCAAGTGAAAAAAATTGAAGCCATTTCCAATATTATTCAGAAGAATATATGTAATATAAGTAATGCGTTTGGTTATTTCTGTATCATGAGTAGGAGAAGAGAGCTAGGGAGATCTGGATGATGGAAAACTTTGAACTGAGCACTTCAACCCCTTTCATATTTCCCTCAAAAAATTGTAAATCAAAACTGAATGTTGATAGGGGAGGATACAAGGGAGACAATGGCAAAGAGTCCAAGAAGGAAGAGAATGTTTGGAAGCTGATTGTGGGAGCAACTGTACAATACTGCTTGACATGATTGAACTATAGAATGATATGATATATGCATTAACTCCCAGTTAATAATAAATTAAGAAAATAAAAATGGATGTTATTTTCTAAATTAATGATAGCCATTTGAAACATCAACCGATGTGACAGTTAGGAAAGACTGTATTTCCCTCCCCTGCATGCTTACATTCTCTTACTTTTTATACCTTCTGGAACCACTAACATTTTTGTCCATTTAGAGCTGTTGAAAATTTCACCTTCGTGGTAGTTTTCATGAGCGCTTCATTAAACGCACATATCCTGACTTTGCAGATGCCCGTTTGATGACTTTCAAAAGGAAGCCATAGATTACTCTCGTTTTTTTAAGCTGAAAAAAGTAACAGTATGGTAATAGTTTCATAAATATTTAAACATTGTTTATATAAGTGCTCTGTATTGATTACACTCTTAGACCTTATTACATAAAAAGAATTCCTATTTCAAGTGAACACTTATTTTGAACATGTATAATTACAAGTGTAAATAGTTGCAGTCTTATTAAGAAGCATATGTGCACTGGTCAGTTAAAGGAAAGGGTGAGATTCGGCTTTAAACATGTGAGACACTTCAGCACTAGAGACACTGAGACATGAGACAATAAGGCCTTCTTGCAGTGTTTATGTAGAACCTACCACTGTGCTTCATATCACTGCTCTATGCTTAATGGCTTCTTCACAATAGCCACGTTACTCTGTGATCAATAGGTTATGTGCAGAATGTGGTGCATAGACGACCTGGCTTAGTAGGTGGCTGCTGCAAGAGGCAAGTGGCTGAGAGGTTGAAAGTCTTGGAGAACTGACATAGGCTTCAGGTGGTGAAACCAAGCAGACTTCTAAGTTAGTACCCAAAGTATGCTGCAACTAGATAAGGAGGCACTTTAATAAAAAATTTTCATCTGAAGACATTGGGTTGAATGAAAAAAATAATTCAACAGGATGAAAATAAACCCAGACATTAAAAGAGAGATCGGAGATTGAAAGTGGAACAGCTCCTCAAGGTGCAATTTCCAGCTGGCAACAAGACCAGATCACCAAGTAAGTAAAAAAGGGTCACAGTACTTTGGGGGGATCATAGGATGTTGTTAGTTTATGTTTTTAATTAGAAGGGAAAAGTGACTCTAAGCCAAACGCCCCCAAGAAAATACTGGGAAACACATATTGAAAAGAATTTAATTTATATGAGCAAAAAACAAGCAAATAAAACACTAGTCTTGTTTTCTAAATGACACTCTAGAATAAGTGGCCTCTCTACAAATTATTCAAGGAAGCTTGTGGTTGGATAATGCACTCCGGATCCAGGTGTGAGTATCATTATCTAAAAAGATGGAAACACAAAGCATCAATTTTGTATGGAAAGGAAAGAGATCCAAGGCAAGCAAAGCATTGCTACAGTAAATTAAAGTTGGAAGGCGTTCACTTGCTGATCTTCAAATCTACCACACAAGCATGGCAGTAAAAACAGCCTGATACTGGTAAAATGATAGATACACAGGCCCACGGAACAGAATAGAGAACTCAGAAGTACATTCATCAACCCACAAACAACTACTTTTTGACAAAGGACAAAAAACATGAAATGTGGAAGAAATAGTCTCTAACAAATGATGTTGACAAAATTAGATTTCCATTTGCAGAAGAATTCGTGAAGACCCAAATTTCACTCCATATACAAGAAGGAACTCAAGATATACCAAGGACCTCAATGTAAAACCTAGAAGTTTATATTAGTGGAAAAAATATAAGGACAAACTTAAGGGTTTGTGTTTGGCTGGGTTGGCTAGAGAAACAAATCCAGAGAAACCTCATATAAGAAGGAGATTTTTATCAAGCAGTAATTGTATATCAAGCAAACACCTCAACCCAGTCGTGATCAATTCTATAGGTCTGATACTTGTCCATAATTCCCTCTTCAGACTCACACAGCCCCATGCAATGATGCAGAATGCAGGAACATCACCAGCCAGTGGGTGCCAAGTCTTAGGGATCCAATGGTAGTGGATGCATCTCCAGGGCTAATGCAGGTCTCCACGTGGTGTCAGAGAGAGTGACCTGCCTCCAATGAGTCTTTTATCTTGGTTGGTGGCACTTCCAAATTGATATAATCAAATTGCGACCTGATTGACAGGCTAAACTCCACTCAGACCTTCTTACGGGTACATTGTTGGCACAAAGAAACCTACACAGACTTGTAATACATAGCACACACACACTATCAAGAATAATGAAACACACATACACACAGAGAGAGCAGAAGACAAAATAGACCTCCTAAAACTAAGAAACTTACAAGGGGATACTAAAAAAAAAAAAAGGAATTTTTTAAAGCTATGTATTTTATATGTTTGTTTTGTTTTTTTAAACAAAACAACCTTATCACCTTCAAAGGGCTCTCCATTATACTTAATACATTAGGCAAATCTGTGATTCCATTCTTGGAAACATTTATCAAACTCATCTGTTTGGACGGCTGACAACACCTCCCTCATTTTTTTCTTCACCTCTTCTATGTCATCAAATCACTGTCATTTCAGGCCCCTCTTCATTCCCAGAAACAAAAAGTTGTACGGAGAGAGGTCAGGTGAGTCTGGTGTGTGGAGCAAGAGAAGCGTGCTGTTTTCTGCCAAAAACAGGTGCACTGAGATGGCTTCATGAGCAGGTGGTGGCAAAACCTGGCCCCTGTCTGCCACAAATCAGGCTTTTTGAGTCACACACTGTTACACAGTCTTTTCATTATCTCAAAATAGAAAGCTTGATTAGCAGTCTGACCTGGTGGAACAAACTCCAAATGCACTACAGGACCACATTTCCGTCCATTTGGGAAGTTGACGGATGTCCAGAACGAGGTTTGGCATCAATTGACATTTCACTTTTTTGGAAACAAGAAAACCATTCTTACACTTGCGTTTTTCCCAAAGTGCTATCCTTGTAAGCTGTGTTCAACATCACAACAGTTTCTGCAGCATTTTTCCCTATCACAACTGCACGCTGTTCTCTTAAATCAGCCATCACAAAAAAATGAGGGTCAATGAAACTGCTTTCAGGAAAAACACACTGTGACCAGAGAGAACCTTACCAGGCGATACCACTGGTGCACTAACTCAGAGTTGCTTGATGCTGGCCTAGCAAGAAAATATGAAAGCTCCAGTGGGCAGAGCTGTTTGTTTGTTTGTTTTGGTAAACTCTTGTATGTACAGCCAAAGAGACTTCATCCAAAAGTAAAGAAAGAACTCACATACTGGGGGGAAATGTTGGCAATGACATGTCAGACAAGACCAATTGCTAAAATCTGCAGAAAAGTTCAATACCTCAAAAAGAACAAGTCCAAATTGTAAATAATTGGCAGTTGACAGAAATTCACCTAAAAAGACATTCCGGTGGACAATAAATGTATGAATAAATGCTTGGAATAATCAGTCATCTGAGATGTTAATAAAAAAACATGATATCACTTCATCTAAGTTTTGATAGAAAAAAGAAAGAGCAAAACAAGGAAACAAAGCAAAGAAAGAACCAGAGAGCAACCAATGGTGAGGAGGATGTGGAAAAAGTGGAACCCTCATACACTACTGGTGGATGGACTGTAAAACAGGCCAGTCACCGTTGAAATGGGTAGAGTGCTTCCTCACAAAGGGGAAATAGAAATACCGCATGACTCAGTGTGGCAGTTATGTCAACTTGCACTTGTGTAGGGGTGGCGTTCAATCAGTAAATCAGGTTGATGCTTCATGGTGGGTGTGACCTTTTATAAAGAGACCCTGCAAATTTTCCTCTCTCTTGCACCTTTGCCTTTTCCTCCCTGGAACTGTGTCTGCCTCCAGCATCAGCCCCATGTGAGCCACCCTACCCTGGGAGCATGCAACCTGACTTCTTCCCACTGACCTTGGATCCACACGGCTCTGCACCCACCGGCCTTTGTCCTCTTTGCATTGCTTCGCCTTTCTTCTTTATCGGCCAGAAGCTACATGAGTCTGAAGAGCGTTCCAGCGAGGATGGAGCCCATGGGCTTGAGTTGGACTGGTCTGGGATACCTTCCTGATATAGAATTCCTCCTTGATATAAAGTCGTTCCTTATATGTATGTTTTGTATCACTATACAACCCAGCCGGTAATCCTTGCAATTGGCCTATTTCCTGAACACTGGCACACATGGGTCTGAATTAACTAAATGACAGTGATTTGTTGTGTTAAGTATGCTTTCTACTCTTTTTTAGAGTCTAGGAGGAGATGACTTCGAGAATTTAGAGCTGGGTTCTTATATGTGATCCCAGGACTAGAAGCATCTCCATGAACTTGTTAGATGTGCACACCCTTAGTCCTTCCTTATTGAATCAGAAACTTTGGAATGGGACCATCAAGTTCTGTTTTAAAAGGCCCTCCAGGTGATTCTCATGCACTGTTTGGCTCTCACACAATGCGATGGTCGGAAGCAAAATCGTTGTTGACCCAATTTGAATCCTTTCCCCATCCTATAAACTCTTGGTCGTGTTCACCCAGAGCAATAAACGTTTTTTCTACTCTCTCCCTTTCTAGCTTATCCAGCTTTATGTCTTTCCCAGGTGCCTTCCCAGTGGTGGACAAGTCCCTAGAAATCCTACAAGAAGTTCTTGTGGCCAAGACTACATATGATATCTGTGGGTCCTAAATACTTTTGCGGGCCACGTTTTTTAAAATCAGAATTTATACTTCATAGCTGAACTGGGATAAAAGCAAATATAATTCTATCTGGATTATATTAATTTTTTTCACTCCTACACCCATTTATTTCAAAGACTTCTCTGCCCTTTTTAAGGGAATACAATAATACAGAGTAAGAGGAAACAAGCCAATAGCAACCTAAACTTCCCAGTTAGCAGTCTCACTATTTTGATTCAAAAAAGAGCCATTATGAACCAAGTATGTATGTAGCTTTTCACTAACTTTTTTTTACAACATTTTATTCGGGACTCATACAACTCTTACCACAATCCATATATACATCAATTGTATAAAGCACATCTGTACTTTCTTTGCCCTCATCATTTTCAAAGCATTTGCTCTCCACTTAAGCCCTTAGCATCAAGTCCTCTTTTTTTGCTTCTGAGACCCATCTTGAGAAATTGTTTTAGGTATTCTAATGTCAAACTACTGGGATATTTTAAGACATTATGTAGGATTGATAGAAGGGGATAAAAGATTTTACCTGCTATGAATCAAAATACTAGAAATATAACATAATTTAAGATTACTTTGTTGTAAATCCCAATGTAATAGTCCCCTTTCTTGCAATAAAAAATTCCCATTGAGTTCAATCAGCAGGGAAGGTATTTTGGAAAGTCAGTAAGCAAGGTCATTAAAATAGGTAGCTAGGGGTGAAGCATCCCCACTTAAATAAGCAATGGAGTGTGATGCTTCAGTGGAAGATGGTCCGGCAACTCATAGAAACAATGTATGTGTAGCTACTTGGTTCCTGTGATCTTTGCAGAATCCCTTTTTTGTTGAATAGTTTAGAGTAGATAACTTGCTTGATTTTCAACAGATTTTTAAAAGCAGTTTATAGGTAGCAAACCCCACTGTTTCTTTCTGTTTCTGATTTCAGAATAAACTTAGAGTTTCTCAAATCAGCCTGGTCTCTGTCTTTGGCTGGAACAGTGACAGGCAATCCAGACCCTTGTTTCTAGCAAAGGATGGCCAAGCATTGCAGTTGGTCTGAACTGTCCTGATTTGAACATTGCAAGTCCCGTGCTGAAATACCTGCAATTCCAGGCAAACTGGTCTAGTGAATTATATACTCTACTAGGAACATTTTCTTCTTCTAAGTTGAGCTTTACCACTGAGCTCTTTGTAATTGGTCATCTCAATCGTTGCCATATCAGTCTACACTTTTTAAAGACAATGTTCTCAGCATGTGATCTACATAGAGTAAGTCTTGGGCTGCTAGCAGCAAAGGTGGGAGGAAGGGGAGGCTATCTGCCTCTGTAGGATATAGGGCCTTGGAAACTCTGTGTAGGGTAGTGATGGGTAGGAATTGACCCAAAGACAGTGGATTTAGGTAAGGTTGTTGTTTTTTTGGTGGGAGGGGTGGTGGTGGTGGTGGTGGTGGTGTTGGTAATATACACACCATAACCCACCATACTTACACTGTCCTTTTTAGCATATTCACTTTGTTGTTCAGCCATCACCAGCAAAAATGGCTTCTGCTCCAAAGCAGGAGTTCTGTCCACCTGAGTGTCCTTTCCCCCACAGAGAGCGCACCGCGGCACAGCCTGAGGCAGTGAGGCTGTTTCCTGCTCCCTCCACCTTAGGGCTAATGGGGCCTTGGGCATTCATTTACAAGAGTTTGTGAATATGTTTCAAGGCTCTTGGAAATACACCCAGGAGTGAAGTTGCTGTGAAATATGATCATCCTCTGTAACTTTTTCAGGAACCACCAACCTCTTTCATTGTGGCTGTACCATGTGAAGTTCACAAGGGCAATGTTTGAGAGGGTCAGAATGACTCTAAAATCTTTATGCCAGTGATTTTCATTATTATATTCAATCTATGTATTTGATGTGAGCTTCCTCAAGTTTTTTTTTATTCCTCAGTCAGTTGTGACAGTTTATGTGTTTCTAGAAATTCTTTTGATGCTAGAAATTTCAGCTAGGTTGGTTAATTTGTTGTTGATGTTGCTGTTGTGAGGTGCTGTTGAGTCTATTCTGATTCATAGTGACCCTGTGCACAAGAGACGAAGCACTGCCTGCTCCCGCTCTAACGTCACAATGTTTCTTCAGTTTGACTCCATTGTTACAGCCAATGTGTCCGTTCATCTTGTCGAGGCTCTTCCTCTTGTTTTGCTGTCTCACTGCTTTGCCAGGCATGATGTCCTTCTCCAAGGACCTATCTCTCCTGACAACATGCCCAAAGTACAGGAGATGACAAGTCTCACCGTCCTTGCCTCTAAGGAGCCTTCTGCTATAATTATTAGAAAACAGATTTTTTTTGGCATTCCATGATACTTTCAATATTCTTCACCAGTACCACAATTCAAATGCATTACTTCTTCCTGACTTCTTTATTCATGTTCAAATTTCACACACATATGAGGCCATTGAAAATATCATGGTTCATGTCAGGCACATCTTTTTCCTCAAATTAACATCTTTGCTTATCAACACTTTAAAGAGGTCTTCTGCAACAGTATCCTAAGCAAGGTATCATTTACTCCCTTAACGACTGCTAGCATGGATACAAGCAAGACAAGCTCTTTGACAACTTCAATCTTTCCTCCGTTTATCTTGTTGTTACCTATGGCTTTAGTTGTGAGGAATTTAGTTTTCTTTACCCTGAGTTGTAAACCACACTGAAGGCTGCAATCCCTAATCTTCATCAGCAAATGCTTCAAGTTATCTTCACTTTCAACAAGCAAGATGTGTCATCTGCATATTTCAGGTTGTTAATAAGTTTTCCTCCAATCCTGATGCCACATTCTTTTCATATAATCCAGCTTCTCTGATTATTTTCTCATCCTACAGATTGAATAAATATCGTGAGAGGATGGAGCCCTGACACACACCTTTCTTGAATATAAATCATGCATTATTCCCTTGTTCTGTTTACATAGCTGCCTCTTTCTTGATCCATGAACATACAATTCCACATGAGCACAATGTAATGCTCTGGGATTCATATTCTTCTCAAGGTTATCCATAATTCATTATGGTCCACCTAATTGAACACCTTAGTGTTCATATAATCATGATCAATAAAACACAAGTAACCCTCTTTTAGGTATTCTCTGCTTTGAGCTGAGATCCACCTGGTATCAGCAATGATATCCCTTATTCCACATCCTCTTCTGAATCCTGTCTGAACCTCTGGCAGCTGCCTGTCAATATATTGCTGTAACTGTTTTTGGATGATCTTCAGCAAAATATTACTTGTAAATGATCTTGTTCTATGATTTGAACATTATGTTGGGTCATCTTTCTTTGGAATAGATATAAATGTGGATCTCTTCTAGTCAAGTAGCTGTCTTTCAAATTTCTTGGTATAACTGAGGGAATGCATCCAAAGCTCCTTCAGCTTGTTGAAACATTTGATTGGTATTCCATCAATTCCTGGAGCCACGTTTTTGACTAATGCTTTCACTGTAGCTAGAAATTCTCCTAGTGCCATTCGTCCCTGTTCACATGCACGTCTTGAAATGGTTGAATGTCAATTAGTGTTTTGGGTACAGTATCTGAATTCTTTCCATCTTCTTTGATGCTTTTTGCATCTTTCAATATTTTGCCTATAGAATCTTTCAATATTGAAACTCAAACCTTGAGTGTTTTCTTCAGTTCATTCAGTCTATGGTCTGCTGAGCATGTTTTTCCTTTTTGGCTTTCTAACTCTAGGTTTTTGCACATTTCATGATCATATTTGGCTTTGGCTTTTAGAGTTGCCCTTTATATTTTTGTTCAGCTCTGACTTCATCATTTCTTTCATTTGCCTCGTTACCCTATGAGTATGAACAAGTTACAGAGTCCTTTCTGACATTCACACTGATCTTTCCTTTCTTTAAATTAAAAAAAAATATTTTCTTTCTTTCCTATTTTTAATGACCTTTCGCTTTCTTCATGTATGATGGTCTTGATGTCATCCCACAGCTCATCAAGATGTGTCATTAGCAATGAAACTGTTCTTCATGCTCTCAAAATTCAAGTGGGATTGACTCCATGTCATATTCTGACTCTCATTTTAATTTTTGACTTGTTTTAATTTTCTTCACCTTTAACCTGAACTCACATGCAAGCAATTGATGGTCTGTTCCACAGTCAGATTCTGACCTAGTTTTAACTGGTGATACTGAGTTTCTTCATCATCTTTTCCCACAGATGTAGTTCATTTGACTTCTGTGTACGTGTTCAATTATCTTTCATGTTGTTGAAAAAAGAGGCATTTCTATGAATAAGTCATGGTCTTGTAAAATTCTGTCATGTAATCTCCGGCTTCTTTTTTTATCACTCAGACCATATTTCCCAACAACTGTTCCTTTCTCTTTGTTTCCAACTTTGGCATTCCAATTGCCAATAATTATAAATGCATCTCGATTGCATGTTTAATCAAATTCAGACTGGAGAAATTGGTAGACTTATTAATCCTCTGCCACTATCTTTGGTGTTTTGAATAACAGTTGTACTACTTGGATTTCTTTGAAAGCAGATAAATATAATTCTATCACAGACAGTGTTGTGCTTCAAGATCAACCTTGAAATGTCCTTTTTGATGATGAATACAATGCTATTCCTCTGGATTATTTCCTTCCCAGGATAGTAAACCATATAATTTTCTGACTCAGAAAGGTCAATACCTGTTCAGTCCAGCTCATGAATGCCTAAAATACTGATTTTTGTGTGTGTGTGTTCCACTTCATTTTTCAAAATGTCCAACTTTCCTAGATTCAGACTCGGTACATGCCAAGTTCTAATTACTAATTTATATTTGTGGCTGTTTCTTCTCAATTTAAGTTGTGTCCCATCTGAAAATGAACACCCCCTAGTCTTTGCTCCATCCAGCTGATTGTGGTTGACTCTACTTGGAGAAGGCAGATCTTCCTCGGCCATATCTTGAGTGCCTTCTGTCCTGAGGGGATCTTCTTCCGGCACTATTTTGAATACTGTTCTGTCTAAAGGTTTTCATTGACTAATGTCTCAGATGTGAGCAGCCTAGTCTTTCTTCCTAGTCTGTTCTTAGTCTGGAAGCCCTGCTGAAACCTGCTCCCTTTGCGTGAACCTGTTGCATTTGAAATACCAGTGACTGAGCTGCCAGCATCAAAACAACACAGAAGCCACCACAGTACAACAAACTGACAGATAAGTTATTGCTGTTGGTTTGTTACTAATGTCTCCTTTTCTGTTCTTGATTTTAGTAATTTGAGTCTGATCTCTTTGCTAATTCATCAATGTATTTAAAGATATTTCCATTTAAAAAATTTTGTGTCAGTTTTCCCCCTTTTTTCTTCTCTGTTTTTTATATTCTCTATGTAATGTGTTCAACTGTAATCTCCCTTGTTTATGTCTTCTTTTTGTTTGAATCTAGCATGTTCTTTCTTTCATTTTTAAGACATAAGTTCCAGTTATTATTTTAGTTCTTAATTTTTACATAGACATTTACAGCCATATAGTTTCTTTTTTTAAATTAAAAGATCATTTAATTGGGGGCTCTCATAACTATTTTTATATATCAAAATATTATTCATGTATATATATTATTTTTTAATTTATATTTTAAATCATTTTATTGGGGGCTTGTACAATTCTTTTCACAATCCGTACATACATCCATTGTGTCAAGCACATTTGTACATTTGTTGCCTTCATCATTCTCAAAATATTTGCTTTCCACTTGAAACCTTGGTATTAGCTCCTCATTTTTCCTCTCCCTCTCTGCTCCAACCTCCCTCATGAACCCTAGATAATTTACAAATTATTATTATTTTGTCATATCTTACACTACTCAACATCTCCCTTCAGCCACTTTTCTGTTGTCCATTCCCCAGGGAGGATGTCACATGCAGATCCTTATAATCAGTTTCCCCTCCCTACCCCACCCTCCCTCCACACTCCTGGTATCACCACTCACACCACTGGTCTTAAAGGGAGCCATCTGTCCTGGATTCCCTGTGTTTCCAGTTCCTGTCTGTACTAGTGTACATCCTCTGGTCTAGCCAGATTTGTAGGGTAGAATTAGGATTATGATAGTGGTGGGGGGTAGAAGGGAGGAAGCATTTAAGAACTAGAAGAAATTTGTAAGTTTCATCATTGCTACACTGCAACCTGACTGGCTTGTCTCCTCCCTGAGACCCGAATGTAAGGGGATGTCCAGTTGCCTAAAGCTAGGCTTTGGGTCTCCACTCTGCCCTCCCCCTCATTCACATCAATATGATTTTTTGTTCTTTAATGCCTGATACCTGATCCTATCGACACCTCATGATCATACAGGCTGGTGTGCTTCTTCCATGTGGGCTTTGTTGCTTCTGAGCTAGATGGCCACTTGTTTATCTTCAAGCCTTTAAAACCCCAGATGCTATATCTTTTGATAGCCAGGCACCATCAGGTGTTTTTTTTTTTACCACATTTTCTTATGCACACATTTGTCTTCAGTGAGCATGTTGGGAAGGTGAATATCATGGAATGCCAGTTTAATAGAACAAAGTGTTTTTGCATTGAGGGAGTACTTGAGTGGAAGCCCAATGTCCATCTGTACAGCCATACATTTTCATCTAAACACTGACTTTGCTGTATCTCATAAGATTTGGTATTCTTTTAAAATATTATTATTTTATTCCACATTCTTTTATATACATTTTCTAGCTTAATTTGTTCAATGAAAGTATCAAAGAAGTTAACTTTGTCTTCTCATTTATGAAAATAGGCTGTAACAAGATGTCTAAGATGCCTTCTAGCTTCACATTCCATAAATCTTAATTCACAATAGTTTACCCTGAATTATCAATGTTTCATCAAAAACCATCATACATATTCCAATATAGCAATGGATGTCTACATCCATTGATGTAGACATTTTTTATGTAAAATTTTAAAAGCACCTGTGTTAGTCTGGGTGCTTTAGGGAAACAAATCCACAGAAACTCATGTATAAGAGAGTTTTATATAAAGGTTAAGTAACATCAAGAAAACATCCCAACCCAGTGCTGCCCAAGCCTACAAGTCCAACATTAACCCATATGTCCAACACCAATCCACAAAGTCCTCCTCCATCTCACAAAACACACACTATGATGCTGACTGCAGGAGGAAAGCCAAATCAGTGAACATGTAAGTATCTCAGTGCTGGCAGGGGTCTCCACATGGCTGCTCCAGCACCCAGGGCTGCATCGGGGTAGGTCCATGTGGCTTCTCCTCAGGGATGTCTTACAGGAAGTAGGCCTTGCCAGTTGAAGCAGGGAACTGGCTGAGGCAGGTGCACCCTGGTCCGACCATCAGAAAGCAAGAGACCCAAGAACTAGAAAGGCAAGCCTCACCGAGCCATTTATCCCTTCGCCGTTCAATTAACCCCACATATGTTTATCATCCAGGTTGGCACAATTAACTACCTCAACAAGGTAGTTAATAAAGTAAGCTTGTGCAATTTTACTAAAAGTGTGAAAAAGTCATTTATGTTGTTACAGATATCTGTTCAAAGTGTTGTCAGTGTTCACAAAAATCAGACTATCATCCTAAGTGGGGTGATGGGCAGTTAATGCATAAGAAAAAGCACAGTATTTCTGGCAATTCCTGAGGTGTGACCTTAAGCAAAGCCCCTGCTCCACAACTTTTTTTTTTTTTTAGGACTTCACATTCCGCCTTTGTAAAAGAGTTTGCAGTCCTTTTAAACAAGGGGACTTCAGCCTCAATCTCCTGGAACACAAGGCTGTTTCCAGTGGCTGGAGTCGAATAGGCAGCTGAATTTCTTGTTAGTTGTGACGTGTGGCTATGGGAAGTAGTTCCTAATTCTGAAAGGAGGATCAGGCAGAGATGTTTAGTCGCTGATGTCAGACCGCTGCCAGAAGTTGAATGGCATGGTGGCATTGTGTGCCTGGAGCACAGAAAGACAAGCGCCATCATGTCAGAATCCCCAGCAATCATCCTAACGTGTCAATGTCTCCTGTCACACATTTTCTCCCCTGTAACATTTCCACGGGTACAAGTAAAGGCCATTCCCTCTTGGACTGTCAACAGTGAAAATCTAAAACACCTGCTCAACAATCCTTTGGATTTCTGTGTGCTTTTTGTGATCAAATCTTTAAGGTCACTTTCAATACCCAAAGTAATAGAGGGGGAAAAAATTGAAATCGAAAGGGGCCTCACTAATTCGCTAATTCAAGTTTCACCTGAGGCAGGAGTCTCAACTGAAATGTCCCTCAAGGTCAGCCTGTGACTTCTTCCAGAGCAGGGACTCGTGGCCCCACAGGGCAACACATCTCACGTTTAGATCACCTGAGCTGTATGTTTAACTGGAATCTGATTGAACAGTCTACAGAGTCTAATACTGTGATGTAGACAGACCGAGTGATGAGCTTTCTTTACAGCAGTTGTACCACGCTCTTTGGGAAACACTTTGTGGAAGAATGTTAGAGCAGATTTGCCAGGATAAATCCATAGGTTCACAAATAGAGTGCCCGAGAATACATTTTTTTCTTACAAAAACAATAAGGAACAACTTTGTGAAGGGAGATTGAGCATCTCAGAAGATTCCTAGGATTTCTATTTCATCTCAGCTGTGTTAGACAGTGGGAACTGCCCTTCTTGAATTAAGGCACCTACTACAATGGGGCTGATGTGGCCCCAGGAGTTAGAGGCCAAGTGGCAGAACTTAATCGATACCCCCCAAAAGTGGGACATTCGGAGTTGATTGCAGCCTTCAGGGGTCTGGGAGGAAATCTATTTAAAATCACCACGTGGCTCTCTTCCTCTTCACTGGAATGGCAAAGTGCCTGAACCGACCTGAATGCAGAAGAGTTGGGGCCTGTTATCTCCTTGCTCCACTCTATTGGTCATCCTCATGTCTCCTCCCTCCCCTTAACTCATCCCCAGCAGACAATCCCCTAGCATAAACCCGGACTTCCTTCCAGCAAGGAGGAGAAGCAAGGCTTCCCCAGACCTGGACAGAGGTGCCCTCAGACTATATGTAGGGAGACGGTGCATGGCACAAGATGGCGCAAATGGGAGCCACCAGTCCCCGTCTGCAGCTACTAACGGTGCGGTCAGTGTGACTTGTGCAGGGGACCAGTGCAGAGCAAGGGGGTGGGCAGGGAGGGCCTCCTTGGGGACAGCAGTCAACCGGCTTGCCTCCTTTCTTGCCTTTGTCCTGGGCGGCCCCAGCTTCCACGGCTTTACGCACCGTCTCCTTGTCTCCCAGGAACTGTTCAACCTCGATGGGCTTCAAGTTCTCTCTCTCTCCTTTTTAAAAATCATTTGATTAGAGGCTCATACAACTCTTATCACAATCCATACATACATCAATCGTGTTGAGCACATTTGAACATTGATTGCCCTCATCATTCTCAATACATTTGCTCTCCACTTAAGCCCCTGGGCTTCAGTTCTTGTCCAATTTATAGCTCATGAGGATGCCGGTGGAGAGGTTCCGCTCCAGGATGGCCTCTTAAGAGAGCCTCTCCCGATGATTGACAAGGCCCCGGAGGCTGTTGCCATGGTGTGCAATCAGGACCTATTTCTTTCCTTGATCTGAAGAACGATTTCTTCACTCCAGAAAGGAAGAGCTCTGCCAAGGGTGTCTTTCAGCCTCACCGGAGGACAGCTGTTCTTCAGTGATGTCTGAGTACCTGCCATTCTCGCTGATCTTGCTTCAACAGGGGCGGTCCGGCTCCATGGGTGGTGGTGGGATGTCGTAGGGGGTCCTCCGGTGCTGGGCAGTGGGTTCTGCCTGATTGCGGCCAGTCTGCTCCTGCATTGTGGCGACTTTGGAGGCCTCCGGCTCTCCTTACCCGACGCAACATCTGCGGTGGCATCCAGCACCGCCCGGAGGGTCCAGGTGGCTGTCTTCTGTACTGAGGGGAAGCAGATGTCAATCTGGCAGCCAGCATGTCACAGCGCTTGCCCACTGAGCTGCGCCTCCTTATGCCCCGCGAGGGTCAGGTTGGGGTTGCACCAGCCCCTGATGAGGTTCTCCAGGTTCCAGGCCTTCTTGCCTTGATGGCTCGGCACTAGCTAGTAGGCAGTATTGGCTGCAGGCTCTGGATACAGAGATGGATGGGGTTCTCTAAGATTCTGTAGAGGTGCCTCCCCCGCCCCCAGCCGCTCCTCTGGGCTGTGAATTCTGTATTGATTTTCAAACAGCAGAAAAGCTGTGGGAGGAGAAATGGTGGGCTTCAGAATTCGTAAGATGATGGGGGGTGGGGTTGGGAGAGGACATGTCTGACCTCAGTCTCAGTAATCATCCGCTTTAGACACCTTCCAACTGTGACTGAGATTTTGAGTATTTTTACTTCTTTTATTTTATTCTTCTCAGTAATCCAGTTCTTTGAAAATAATTATGTAACATGTTAGCAATTTTGAAAACATAGATTAAAATGAAAATAACTCATCCATTAAAAAAGTTATGTATGTATTTTTCTCATTTCCATCAAGTGTCCCCACTTCCTCATGAGAGCACCATCGGGCTTATTTATCTGTTTAACACTCACTGAGCACAGTGCCAATCATCCTGGGGAATTGAATTGAAATTCCTCGTGGTTGCCAAGCATGCCTCCGCTGCCTTGCCTGCTTCCTACTGACCTACTGACCAGCATACTGTCTGGTGCGTCAACTGTTAGACTTGTTGCTGAGCTGCTGAGTCCAAAACAGGCATCAGTTTCCCCTATCAGCTCTGGCTGTTGAAATACAGAACACATGCTATATCGCTCTCTTTACTCTTCTCACCATTAAAAAATGAAATCAGGATATTTCCACATAGCGCTAGCTAGCCTAAGCTGGAGGAAGTGCATGCTGGCTTTGTTTGAAGTAGGTTGTATTGAACTAACTGTTTAGGTCAAGTTACACTTCACATGGTGTTCTTAGATCCAAAGATATATTTGAACAGTGCAAATTACATGAACTTGGAATGTCCCCCTTGTATCACTTCGCCTTTATTAGAAACCAAGTAGCAGGCAATTTCCATTTGTTACCTTAAAAGGGGTCAGAGCTAAGAGTTACTGACAATAAATAAGAAGCCCTGATAGCGTGGTGGGTTTGGTGTTTGTGACCCACAAGGTCAGCTATTGGAGCCAGCCAGCCATTCTGCATCAGAAAGATGAAACTTGGTGCTCCCGTAAAGATTGACAGCCTCAGAAACCCAAAAGAGATCTTCCGTTATGCCCTACGGGGCTGCTATGAGTTGTAACTGACTGATTTTGGTACAGTAGAGATTCAGATGTTCTGAAGTTCAAAATGGGTCTGTCAGATTTCAAATTGCTTTATTAAAATTAAAATGTCCCAGTCTTGTTATAAGATGGTACAACGTCTCCCTCTCTGCACAGAAATATTTAATGGAAAAGTTGAAATTTTTCATATAAAGAAGCTTGGAGTCAACCTTACATCTGAAACATTTAACATGAATAATCCACTTGAAATCTAAATATTAAAATAGGTCTGAAATGTTTAGTGCATTATTTGAAGAAGAAACATTTATGTCTTCAAAATTTTATGAAAATTGCTATAAAATCTTTCAACCTTTTCTTCTGCTTTGTACTCATGGTTATTCATGTAATAACAATGATAAAAATTTTATGATTCAATTTTTTTCAATTTTGGCAAAATATATAGAACAAAACATTCTCCAATTCAACGTCTACAGGTACATTTCAGTGCCATTGGTTCTGCTCTTCATGCTTTACAACCAAAGGATCCCTCACTTCGTGCTGCCCATGGCTCATTATTGATATCCCTCTCCAAATTGTTCTACCACCGAATCCCTAGTATTACGATCAGTAGTTCAGTGGGTTACCAAATGTGGATCCATATAGAGCTTCCCTTAAAGCCCCCGAAATAAGCTCACTGACATCGAGTTGTTGCTGACTCATAATGAACCTCTTGTAGGTTTTCACGACTGTAACTGTTTAAGGGAGCTGAAGCCCAGTCTGTCTCCTAAGAAGCTGCTGCTGCTTTCAACTTACCAGTCACGCAGATCACAGCCCAATGTGTAATCACCACCCCACCAGGACTCCTTAGGAAGCCCTTCATAGCTCATTCTTGGCCAAATATTTCTTCGCTTTTAGTCTTATCCTGTAATCTACAGGCCTGAATTCTTCTCATTGTTAGCATTAAGATAATAAAATAATATAATTGAATAGCTTAAAATATAGTGGAACACCGTATCTAATAAACTAAAACTAATGGGGTCTATCCAACACAATTTTCTAAATCAGTGTCCCAAATAGCCCAAGGAACAGGCATGAAAACCGAGACCAAGAAAAAAATACTTAGTTGTAGGACTGTGGAATCATTAGAATTATTATCATCAATGATTCATTTCTGTTGTTTTTAGTTGCTGTTGAGTGGGTTCCAACTCATGGTGTACAACAAAACAGAAATTTGCTTGGTCCAGTGCTAGATTCACAAGTATTGATATTGTGTTAGTCTGGGATGACTAGAGAAACAAATCCAGGGAGACTCATATGGGTATAAGAAAAAGCTTTCTTATACACAAGGGCAATTGAATATTGAAAAAACATCCCAACCCAGTACAGATCAAGTGTCTGAGTCTGATATTAGCCCCTATGTCCGCTACCAATCTTAAAAGTCCTCTTCAGTCTCATGAAACTCATGAAATGATGCCAAATGCAGGAAGACCACATGCCAGTGGGTGGAAAACCTTGTGGATCCAATGGTGCTATAAGCATCTCAGTGCTGGCAGAGGTCTGTACGTGGCTTCTCCAGCTCAGGGCACTAGCGTAGCTCCATGTGTCTTCTCACCTGGAATGTCTCCCAGGGAGTGAGCATGTGTCTTGCCTCCAGCAAACTATTTTTCTCCTTAGCACCTCCAAATGAGGTCAAGTTGCGACCTGATCGACAGACTACAAACTCCACCCCTTCACTCTTAAGTCTCAAATTGACAACAGATTATGTAACTACTACAGATATAAAGTCCAGTTGTTCTAGCCACTGAGTGTCTTGAGTGCCTTTTCACCTAGCAGCTCATCTTTCACTTCTATTGTAAATAATACTCTGTTGTGATACAAGGTTTTCATTGGTTAATTTTGGAGGTAGATCACCAAGCCTTTCTTTCTAGTCTGCCTTAGTCTTCAAGATCGACGGAAACCTCTCCAACATGGGTAACCCTATAGATAGAGTAGAACTGCACTATAGAGTTTTTATGGCTGTGATCTTTACAGTAGTAGACTGCTATATCTTTCTCCTGTGAAGCAGCTGGCAGATTCAAACCACCAACCTTTCACTTCCCATCCCAGCACTTAACTTCTGAACTACAAAGCCTCCATTAGATGACACAACCACCACTACCCACTGTCCTCAAGTCTATTGTGACTCCTAGAGACCATATAGAGACAAGGTAGAACTACTCCCGATGGCTTCTAAGACTGCAAATATTTACAAGAGTAGAAAGACTCATCTTTCTCCCTCAAAGAAGCCAATTGGTTCAAACACTGGCTTGTGGTTGGCATCCAATGGGCAATCTACTTTGGCACCAAAGTTGTTACTTACAGTAATTCCTTTCCTTTCTGCATTCATCCAGAAGGCAGAGCAGGTTGCATCTGTGCCCCCGGACGTGGGGACCTCCTCCAAGTAAAGATCAAGATAGCTTCTAGTCTCTCTGAAGGAGCACAGGTATGCCACCTTTGATACAGGATGACAAACGTGATAAAAGAACAATCGACTTGCCCAAGCAGAGGAAGTCAACTTCCAAAACACTCGGCAGCAGCAAACCAGGCATATGGCAGCAAGTTGGAGAGGTGCCCACATGTCTGATAGATTGCTCCGTCACCACATTTCTCAATATAGTTTTTAACCATCATATCCACCCAAAACCTATCTCACTACCGTTGAGTCAATTCTGACTCACAGAAACCCTACTTAGGGTTTCTGAGACTATAAATCATTCCAACCCCCCCCCCTTTTTAAGCATTTTATTAGGAGCTCTTACATATATAAATTATAATCCATTAGCTCAAGCATACTTGTACAATTGCTGCCATCATCATTTTCAACCCGTTGATATCAGCTCCCCTTTATCCCCTCCCTCCTCCATCCTACAAACCCCTGAATCTTTATTCTATTCTATATTATTATAGCATTTTTGCCATAACTTACACCTTCCAATGTATCCATTCACCTGAAATTCTGAAGCTCATTCCCCTCAAGTGGGGTTATACAGTCATCATTGCTATCAGTTCCCCTTCCCCTTCCCTCTCTCTTCCCATACCATCAGGGAATCATTACTCCTATTACTGTTTCTGGGGGTTCATCTATCTTGGATTTTGTGCACTGTGCATTGAAAGACCTTAATTGTGCCAGTGTACATATACAAGTCCAGCAAGGTTAGTGAAGCAAAACTAAGGCCATAATAGTGGGAGGAGGAAAATTTTAAAGAACTAGAGGATATTTATGTGTTTCATTGGTGCTCTACTGCTCCCTGGATATATCACACCTTCCATCTGGACTTTCTGTGAGGAACTATCCAATTGTCTTACCAGTGGGCTTTGGATCTCCACTTTGCCTAAGCTCCTTCACATCAAAGTGATTGCTTGTTTTTGAACTTTTGTTTCTGTTGTCACTTTTATTTTTAGTTATTTATTTTTAAAATCACTTTATTGAGGTCTCCTAGAGATCTTACGATATTCCATACATCAATTGTATCTAGCATATTTGTGCATTTGTTGCCATCATCTTTTCCAAAACATTTTCTACTTGAGTTCTTGGTATAAGCTCCTCTTTTATCCCCTCCCTCCCCCACCCTCCCACACTTGTAAATCCTTGATCAATTACATATCATTATTATTATTTCGTATCTTACACTGTCCGTTGCCCCCCTTCACCCACATTTCTGTTATTTGTCCTTTTTGGAGGGAAGGGCTATATATCCAACCTTGTGATGGGTTCCCCCTTTCTTCCCATTCCCCCTCCCCAACCACCCTCCTTATCTTCATATCGCTATTCCCACCACTGTTCCTGAGGGGGTTTCTGTCCTAAATTCCATGTGTTGAGAGCTCTTATCTGTACCAATGTGTGTACTCTGGTCTAGCCAGATTTGTAAGGTAGAACTGGGTCATGGTAGTGGCGTGGGGTGGGGATGGGCGTGGCAAGCATTCAGGAACTAGAGGAATGATGTGTGTTTCATCAGTGCTATATGCACCTTGGTTGAATCATCCTTTCCTTATAACTCTTCTGTGGGGGATATCCAATTGCTTAGAGATGGACCTTGGGTCTCCACTCCAAAACCCTTCATTCACATCAATATAGTGGTTTGTTATTCAGCTAGACCAGAGCATGTACACGGGTACAGTTAAGAGCTGGAAACACAGGGAATCCAGGACAGATAAACCCCTTGGGACCAATAATGAGAGTAGCAGTACCAGGAGGGTAAGGAGAAGGTGGGGGGAACAAAGGGGAAACCAACCGCAATGATCTACATATAACCTGTCCCAGAGGGACAGACAACAGAAAAGAGAGTGAAGGGAGATATCGGTCAGTGTAAGCCATGAAAAAAATAACAATTTATAAATTATCAAGGGTTCATGAGGGAGGGAAGGTGGGGGAGGGAGGGAAAAATTAAGAGGAGCTGATACCAAGGGCTCACGTAGAAAGAAAATGTTTTGAAAATGATGATGGAAACATGTACAATTGTGCTTGACACAATGGATAGATGTATGATTGTGATAAGAGCTGTATGAGCCCCTGATAAAATGGTTAACATATATAGTTGTTGTTTTGGATCTTTGATACCTGATACCTGATCCCATCGACACTTCGTGATCACACAGGCTCGTGTGCTTCCTCCCTATGGGCTTATTTGCTGCCCTGCTGGATGGCTGTTTGTTTAACTTCAAGACTTTAAGACCCCAGATTTTATATCTTTTGATAGCTGGGAACTGTCCATTCTCTTCACCACACTTGCTAATGCACCCATTTTGCCTTCAGAGAGCATGTTGGGAAGGTGAGTATCAAAGAGTGCCAGGTTATTCAAACAAAGTGTTCTTGTGGTAAGGGTGACCTTGAGTAGAGGCCCAAAGTCCATCTACTATCTTAATAGTTAGCATATGAATATATGTACATTGGCCTCTATCCATTTCATTATAAATGAGTATATTTACATATATACATGCCTATAGCTATACTATTTTTGAACGTCTGATACTTATTCCTATTGACACCTCATGATCACACAGGCTGGTGTGCTTCTTCCTTGTGGGCTTTGTTGCTTTCCTGCTAGATGGCCGTTTGTTTATCTTCAAGCCATTAAGATTCCAGGCACTATGTCTTTTAATAAATGGGAACCATCAGTTTTCTCCACCATATTGGCTTATAAATCCAATTTTGTCTTCAGTGATTGTGTCGAGAAAGTGAGTTTCATACATTGCCACACTATTCGAACAAACCATTTGTGTACTGAGGTGGGATTTAAGTAGAGGCCCAAAGTTCACCTGCTTCCTTATTGAATTTACATATATATATATACATACATTCATAAATACATCTGTCTTTATATATTTATATATACACACATATATTCATTCCTATATATATAATTTTTACTCCCTTGTTGTTTCCTCCATTTCTTTTTTTCTTTCCACCTGCCCCACTAAGAAAAGAAAGAAACAAAACTGGACATATAAATAGTTCCAGGTCTAACTGCTAAACTTGGGGAATATCCCCAACCAGTTCAGATGAGGTGCCAAGTGCTAACCCCCGAAGCAGAAGTCTACTTTCAGGATTCCTCTGGACTTCGTGGTTTTGTTCTCATTGCTGATCTATTGTACTCCCCTCTTGGGTTGCCCCCATGGGGGTGGTCCGACCTCTCAGAACTCTATCCTCTCTGAGGGTGGAGATGTCACTATAGATTTTACAGGAGCAGACAGCTCCATCTCTCTTCCTCAGAGTGACTGGTGGTTAGCAGCCCAGCAGTCACCGAACAGCAACATCGAGGCCCTTTACCACGTCAACAGATCAGTTCAAAGAATGGCTAAAATTGCCACATCTAGAGTTGTGGTCATGGCATATCTCTTTCTGCCTAGCCACACTCCTGTTTGTCAGATCAGGGGGTGGAGGGCACAATATCTGCCAAGGGCTGAATTGGCTGGAGAGGATAAAACCCTTGTGGCACTTACCTGCTGGTGGCAGACAGGACTAAAGCAGTAACAAATTCCAGAGCAGTAGAAAGTCAATCATGGAGCCTGAGTTTCCAATCTGGAATATAGTCCACCCACCTGAGGACGGAAATGAAAGTCCACTCTCCATCCTGCTGCTTCACCTTTCCATGCACCGGTACCCCGCCTCAAAGCAACTACTTCCTCAGTCCCTCTAGAATAGAAGGGAATTCGGTTTTCATCATGGGAGAGTCTACTTCAAGCTTCATGTAAAGACTAAGTTATAGTACTGCTTTGAGTTTTTCCAAGTTTCAAAATGAATTATGTGCTTTCTTTCCAACAAGTCCTTCCCTACATGTTCCCATAAATTCACTGTTTTTATGGAGTTCCTGGGTAGTACAAAAGTTTAACATGCAAACCAAACCATTAAAGTCCACTCAGTGGCACCATGGAAGGAAGTCCAGGAGCTCTACTTCGGAAAGACTAGCCATTGAACACCCTCTATTGCCCAGTGCTGCTCTGACATGTGTGCGTTTGCCATGAGACAGATTTACCTCCATGGCAAATTATCCCTCCCTGGTTTTTGTTGTTGTTTTTATTGAGCAATAAATAAGATATATCACACAATTCAATAGCTCGATCATATTAAGAAGACTGTGCAATTCTCAGCACAGTCCGTTTTGGAATCTTTTCTACCTGCTTTTACACACTGATGTTGACTCCCAATTTCCCCCTTCCTTCCCTTCTCTGCCCCCACGTTTTTATCAATTCCATCCCTATCTTTGTAATTCCTCTTATCCCAGTTTTCTACATAAAACTCCATGATACTATTAGGTAGCTAGATTTAGGGACTAGTAGGATTGTGTTCCCAGCACCTGCAAAGGCCCTCATGCAGGGGTTGGGCTGAAATCAGGCAGCCTTGGGATACCTATGGGAAAACCCAAACTGAGAATGCACAGACTAGGGACCCCTCAGGCCCAGGCAAAAGCAACACCTTGTGCATACCCACTTTAGGTACATCACACAGGTGGGCTTGAACTCAGTCAATGAGGTCAGCCAATACTTTCAACCATGCCTTCCCCAGCCAGGGGGCGGAATAGAATAAAGGCAGGAAGCAGAGCCCTGCAAGTCCTCTTGGCAACCCCTCTTGGCCTGCTGCCAGTCTTTTTTGGTTCTGCCCTCGCTCAGGGGCATGCTGTAAGGCAGGCCTCTAGCTCAGGGCAGGCACCTGCATACCTCTGGGGCCTCCCCTGGCCTGCTCAGGGCTCTCGTGCACTCGGGCTCTTGGACTGCAGGGGTGCCCACATTCCTCACGTGTAGGTGTTCTTTTCCACATGGTTTTTAGTGCCCAGTTGTGAACCCCAGTGTGGCTTCCACGCAGGTTGGCACGCTTTCCAGAAATATCATGTACCCTTTGAAACTGCAAAACCGGGAACTTTTCCTGTCCTTTATAAAAACCCACTTGGATTACAAGCGTGTTTTGGCGTGAATTCTCTCAGTGTGTGTGTTAGTCCAGATTCACTAGAAAAACAATTCCAGGGACAATCATATGTGTGTAAGATAGAGCTTTATATCAAAGAGGAATTGTATATTGAGAAAACATCCCAGCTCAGTCCAGATCAAGTCCATAAGTCTGATATTAGCCCATATTCCGATACTAGTCCATTAATTCCACTTGAGACTCACACAGCACACTCAATAATGCCGAAAGCAAGAAGATCACAGGTCAGTGGTGGGTCCAGTGGCTGTAGAAGCATCTCCGCCCTGATGTGAGTCTCCTTGCAGCTTCTCCAGCTCCAAGCTCCTGCTGCCATCAGTGTGGCTCCATGGAGCTTGTCAACAGGAATGTGAAGCAGAGAGAGAATGTGTCCCACCTCCAGGGAGGAAGACCAGAATTCCCAGAATCCTCAAGAGAAGGCCATGCCCACACAGCACCATTGACTATGACCTGATTGACAGGCTAGACTCCATCCTGTAGCTCAATTTGACAGGAGTTTATGTGACAGCAAAAAAAAAAACATGGTATAACCCACTCCAGACATCTAACAATTCTATAGAACAAATACTAAATAATTTTTACTTACTCTGGTTTTTAAGGAAAAAGATAAAACACAGAAAAGTCTTAGGGATACTAAATATGGCAAGCCTAGGTAGGTTGATGTCATATTTAACATTTTAAAAGAACTTTTATAGGTGATGAGATGATAGGAAACCTTTGAATCCTGGGAAAACAAATATTTTCATCCGAGTGTCCAAGGTGTTCTCCATACATCAGTGTTCACCGATGAACTGAAGATTAAGAGTGATACAGCAGGCATAATCAATGTATCTACACCAAATTCAAATCCAAAGGCAGTGGGAAATGCAATCCCCCGCCTTTTCTTTGGTATTCCCAATTGAATGGGAAGAAAATGCCTTTGTAACATGTCTTATCCATTATCAGTTCAGCTTCAATACATAGAATCATTCTCCTTAAACTGTGTGTTAGACTGGAGCTAGAGAAACACACTGAGTGACACTCACATATGCATCAGAGAGAGCTTTATATAAAGAAGTAATTCTAAAGCAAGAAAGCATCTGAGCCCTGTGTAACTCACATTTATAAATCTGATACTAGCCAATAAGTCCCTTTCAGAGCCAATGACACAGAGTGCAAGACGATCACCGGCCAGTGGTTTCATTCATGTGCATCCAAGGTTAATGGAAACATGGCAGTGGGGTGGGGGGGTGTCCATGGTCCTTCCTATAAGAAAGTCACACCCCCAAGGATGCAGCATTAGGTTGTGACCCGATTGACAGGTTTGACTCTACCCCTAGCCAGGAGTGTCTACTTGACATAAAACTCACAGCAGCTAACTAAAACTCCTTGAGGGTTTACTATGTTATCTTTTCCATCTGTATTTCAATTATCTTTAGTCTGCATATTAGGAATCCTTCAGTACTTTAATTGTGTCCAGTGAAATTACCCTTGGTAATTCTTGATTAGATTGAAGAATCTATTAATTTGTATAAAAACTCACTTTATTGGACACACATGCCTTTTTATTTAAATAAAAAAATTTTGAATCATAATCTTCAGTTACATGAGATCAAATTCATTTCTTCTGAAAAGGAGTGAAATATATAATTATATGAATAGAATAAGTCAAAATTGAAATGAATATGTATTATTGATTATAAAAAAGTTTTCTAGCATTTAAGTAAAGCAGGCTCAGAATAAAGTTAGCTCTTAAATATATTAGAATGTCATTATATAAAAATATATGTAGGGCTCAAGTAGAAAGCAAATATTTTGAGAATAATGAGGGCAACAAATGTACAAATGTGCTTGACACAATGGATGGATGGATGGATGGTGATAAAAGTTGTATGAGCCTCCAATAAAATATATCTGTGTGTGTATAAATTAACAATTGTCTAATTTCAATCAAAGCCTATTTATTTCAGAAGTGAAATTTTAGTAAGATGTCTTTCAGCAGCTATCCCTAAGGATTAAAAATAATATGTACTTTAAAAATATTATAATTAATGTATTTCTGAAGTGAGAGACTATTTGAATTTTTTCATTAAAGTAGTGAGGTAAGTAGGTTTGATGTGTTAACATGTTGAATATGTAACTTCCATCTTCTTCACATTTATGAATCTCTGTTTTGTATGTGTAATAAATAGTTATTTGTCGTTGATTGGCACTCGTTATTGAGAAGGGGAAAGTGGAATATGGCTAAGAATCTTTAAACTCTAGTGACAATCTGTTATCTGTGAAAAGAAAAAGATACTAATAACCTAAGCCCAGTATCTCAGTGTTCTGGACAGATATTACTTGCAAGGACCTGTCCAGTTGTAGGACTCTGTGTTGCAATTCAGTCGTACTGGCTGGTGATCCAGCAGTCACTCTGAATGCTCTGCGTTACTCTTCATAGCGCATTCTCTCCTGTCATTGGGGGATTTTGAGATGGTACAAGAATCAGCACGACTCTCTCCTAGCAGAGTCCTAAGCAATTGAAAAATAAGATGATAAGTAGGGCGGGTGAAGAATAAGGCAAGACTAGAGAATGTGACTCGTGTCTTCAGACACCTGGACACTTTAATGTTAAACCTTAGAATTTGCCCACGGGAGCTCAAGACCCAAAACACTTTGGGAACATAGCAGGCCCATCCTTTTCCCTCCACCTCTTCCTTATCCTTATTACCTGTCCAGAGTGTTTCACGGGAGGTAAAATAAAGAAGAACAATATGACCCATGGGCCACTCTCTCCTGACATGCCCGGACTGTCCTTCCAAAATCACCTAGACACTTACTAAGTATGGAATGATAAGAGTTCCAATAGATGGGTTTCCATTTCAAAGTATACTCATATAGCAAGGTAAAGGTGTTTTCTAATCATATAATTGGGACGATTTCAGTCAGCTGTGTCCTATGTTAAACATCGAGGGTCTGAGAATTTAAGGGAGGGAAGTAGTTTTCATAAATCCCATATGTATAACAGAATCTTATTGGAGCACTAGCTAATGAGGGTGGTGGGGACATATTTACTCTCAGTGGATTTACTTTCCATGTTGCACTGGTGATATGTACCATACATAGGCATGAGAAAGTGAGTGACTGAATGTGTACCATAACTGCCCTATCATAACCTTTGTGGTAGTTACATAATCTGTTGTCATTTGTGACAAATGAAGGGGTGGGGTTTAGCCTGTCAATCAGGTCGCAGCTTGATGACCTCATTTGGAGGCGCTAAGGAGATAAATAGCTCACTGGAGACTGGATACTTGCTTACTCCCTGTGAGACATGCTTGCTGGCAAGACACACGGAGCTATACAAGAGTCCTGGAGCTAAAGAAGCCACATGAAGACCCCTGCCAGTGCTGAGATGCCTCTACCACCACTAGACCCACAAGACTTCCCACCCACTGGCCTGTGATCTTCCTGCATTCAGCATCATTTCATGTGCTTTTGAGTCAAGAGAAATTTATAGATTATATTGGACACATAGGCTAATATCGGATTTATGGACTTAATCTGAACTGGGCTGAGATGTTTTCTCAATATTCAATTGCTCTTGTATATAAAGCTCTTTCTTATACACATGAGTCTCCCTGCATCTGTTTCTCTAGTCCACCCAGACTAACACAACCCCTGAGCCTTGAGAATGGGCTCTGAAATCAGAAACCATCCAAGAAGTTAAAAGGCAGCTACGAAATCTGAATGTCTAATCCTGATTTTTTTTATTGCTCCTACCCAAAATACAAGTGTTTTTATTGTTTCTTCACACTCAAAAACCTCAGTCTTCTCTATTGCCAATGGGTTGAGGGTCAAATGTTCAGCTTCTCCCCCAGCATCTGCATTTCCCTTGTGAATCTGTCATGCCATTCAAAACAGATTCTAACAAACAGGTTCCAGTGCTTCTCAACCTTCCTAATGTCCCGACCCTTTAATACAGTTCCTCTTGCTGTGGTGACCCCAACCATAAATTTATTTTTGTTGCTACTTCATAATTGTAATTTCTGCTACTGTTATGAGTCAGGCGACCCCTGTGAAAGGGTCATTCGACCCCCAAAGGGGTCGCGACCCACAGGTTGAGAACCAAACCGCAGGTCCGCTCAGTGCTACTAAAAGGATGCCTTAGCATATGTATGAAAAAATAAATTGCCATCAAATCAATTCCAATCATGGTGACCCGAGATTTGTTGAATTGTAACTGAGTGCCATGGGTTTTCAGTGGCTGACTCTCAAGATGCACCAATGCCTCACAAGGAAGGTCTCGAATCTTCTTCTGGGGCCTCTCTGGGAGACCAACTTACAACCTTTCAGTTGGCAATCAGGCATATTAATCATACCCCCAGGGATTTCGGAGCACAGGGAAGCATGAATGACTTCCACCAGCCTCATTATTATTGTGGGCAGCCATTTTTTAGTGCCTTCCAACAAAGAAGTTCATATTCCGGCCTGATCTTGGAAAATATTCTGTTGTGAGCCATAGAATTTTTGTTCAGAAGCAGATCAGCAGGCATTTCTTCCTAACCTTTCTTAGTCTGAAAGCACTACTGAAACCTGTCCACTGTGGTGATTCAAAATTCTGTTTGAAATACCAGTGGCATAACTTCCAGCCTCACAGCAGTACACAAGTCACCTCAGCACCACAGTCGGACGTGTGCCAGATAATGGCGTCATGTCTCCCAGAAAGGCAGAGACAGCAGCTCTGCTGGTGTTGTTACTGCTCAGGGAAACACAGGATGGAAAGTTAACTGCCGGTTTCCAGGTTCTTGACCTAAATGGGAACTTGAAAAACTCCTAGCCTGATCCTTTTCCAAGCATCTTCTCAAAGAGTGGTTTTAAATGCAAGAACTAAGTTAATGGATAAAGATAGTGAAAATCTATTTTCTCTTCCAATTTTTGGTAAGATATCCTATATCCTGATGTGCTAGAAAGTTTACTGACAGAATCCTTGCTTTAATGTTCTGCACTTCTTTGTATACAAGTCTAATTCAAAAGAAAAGAGAACGAGGTGTTGACATGACCAGGTAGCAGGCATCAGAAGACCCAAAACAATCAAACAAAAAACATAGTGTTGAGAACAAGTTGGGTCGGAGCAGAGACCCCAAGCCCTTCTGTAGACAATGAGACATCCCCTCACAGAAGGGTAACAAGGAAGGAATGAGTCACACCAGGGTGCATTATACCACTGAGATAAGCAGACACTATTCCTCTGGTTCCTTGAGGCTTCTTCAGACAGACACACACACACACACACACACACACACACACATATTCATGAGTCCATCCCTGCCTTTCATTGTAGGCTAGACCGGAGCACGTGCTCTGTAGGCTAGATAAGAGATAGGAGCTCATGACCCATGGAATCTAGGAACAGGAATGGGAGTGACGATAACAGGAGGATAGGGGGAAGGTGGGGATAGGAGGGGAAAAAAGGGGAACTTGATTGACACATAACCACATACATCCTCCCTCCAGGGGGACGAACAACAGAAACCATGGGGGGGGAGATATTAAAATAATAATTTATAATTTATCAAGGGATCATGAGGGGAGATAGAGGGCGAGACTAAAGAAGAACTGATCCCACGGGCTCAATCAAAAGTAAATGTCTAGAAAATAATGATGGTGACATATGTACAAATATTGCTTAATATAATTGATGTATGGATTGTTATAAGAGATGTAAGAGCTGCCAATAAAATGATATTTTAATTAAGAAAGAGACAGAAAGAGAGAGAGAGAGAGAGAGATATCAGTTGAAACCTAAAAACAAAGGTGGGGGCATGGGCACTTCCTTACACCTTCAGTCGATGAAGCCAAGACTTCTCTTCGTGCTACCATTTCATTAGCACTTTATTCTAGGAGAAAAATAGCCAAACAAGTGTTTCCTTCCATTTGATTGTCAGAGAAATATTGATAAATCCAAATTTATTTCGAAGTGTAATTTTAAGAGCATCAAAGAGACCCTTTTAATACATGTTCTACAGGTTTTCACCATGGTCCTCTGGCCACAGCTAGGAGAGAAAGCTATTGGATATGCAGCTTGGCTAAATGTCTACTCTTTCTTCCTCTCTCTTATATCACAAACAAGGAGAGAATTGCACTCAGTCATTTTCCAGAAACCAGAGCTGCTGCTTAAACTTGGCTTGATAAAGGTGGGAGAAACATACTCTCAGTTAGGTGTGAGCGAGGCAAGCTCTATCTTGTCACCAAGCAGAACTGATAGCCCCTCTGGAAGTTTCTCCATATTCTTCAGACCCACTTTCTTCCCACATTCCTGGCCAAATCTCAGTCCCTATTCAGGCTTATAATTTAGGACTGAGCAGAGAGAAAATGCAGAGAAGGTCCTGAGGGAGTATCATCTTTCCTGCATCCTCAGGAATGCACCTCATAAAACGTCCTCTTCTCAAGGAAGTAATCAGAAGCAGTTTAACGTGCAGAGTTTTCAGATCAGAGCTTTCTGGCTCTAAGCTGAAGCCTACAAAATTATGTTTAAAACAAAGTGATACATTTTCGGTTTCAGAGGTGATAAATTCTCTTGCATTGATCATGCTATCACATTGTCTTTAACTTCTGAATGAGAATAGGTTGGATGGCAATGAGTTTTCTCTTTTCATTGTCGTCGTAATCTTCTCATGCATGAGTTCCTATGCAAGGTATTTATCTGGCCAAACCTTGGTATTCTTGTTAATTATTGTGTAGTAAGAAAACAGCATAAACCACATATATGTGAATATATTTAATATATCCTTGTGTGTTAGAATATATGTATATATGTATGTCTATATAGAAATATATACATCTTAATAGCTTTCCCTGCCCCTCACTTCCCCCCCCCACATCCCTTTTGCTAAATGCAATCTTCCTCTTCACCAAATTAATACCTGTCTACCTTCTACCTGATTATTCCCTCATTCTTCCTGTCCCCTCGGACCCTGGGTAATAATCCATGTCTGTTTCTTTTGGTATGATGATCTGTATCTTAATTTTAATCATCTTGATGCTTTGCTACATATATTTGTATAAGACTTGTAAGTTAGAATTTCATGGAAACAAGTACCCAGAGTTGTGTCGGGCCCCATAATTCAAATCCATCAATTTTTCAATCTTCCTAGTCAGGGTCCAACTTTCACAAGCATATAAGGTCACTGAAAATACCATGGCTTGGGTCAGGGCACCTTAGTCTTCAAAACTGCTTCTGGAAGTAACACACTGAGGACAGGAATGCTGTTGCTGAGGCCAGGAAGAAAGAGATAGAGAGGGAAAGAGGGTGAGAGACAGAAGGGTGATCCAGATGGTGAGATACACTCCTAATACAGATATTTGGGGTGGTAATAGAAACACAGGAAGAAGAGAAAATGGAAGGGAAGAAGGTAAAAATGAAGAACATGGTAAACCTAGTATCAAAGGAGAAGCTGAGGATAACTAGTTTTCCCACGAGCAACCCCCACTAGTTGGAAAACTAACCTGTGTATACAATATAAATAAACTTTTCAGCAGGGTCTTTTCTCTCCACAGGACAAATATCGTGTGAAAGCAGCTAAAATCTGAGGATCATGTCACTCACGCTACCATATGGCTTAAGTGAAAAAATGGAATGGAATGTAACCATGAATGTGTATTTACTTTTAGATACATTGAACGCTAAAAGTTTACACAAGGAATATTAACTGTGCTATCTAGTCTAAGGACAGGTGGGGAATAGGAAGAAGGGGAAGAAGGAATGGGTTTGGATGTGGATATACGACACGGCAACGATGTTTTCTTTCAGTGGGATGAGGCTGCCCTCATACTATGACTTACGGGACAGTTAAAGAAACTGGGAAGAAAAAGTGTGTTGGTTTCTGTTTAAGGCTTTGAGTATGTAAGTCAGCCAAAACTTCATGTAGAGATTCACCATAAAGACTGGAGAAAGGGGTCCTTGCAAATGATGGCTACATATGCGGCACCAGTGGGTTTCCTTCTGAAAGATAGGCCTCCAATTTGGGACCACAAATGGGCTACTTATCATGACGATCTTGGTCAAACTTAGAGAACAGATAACAAAAAAAAAAAAAAAACTGGAAAAGTTCCATTAACTTAAAAAAAATTATGTGACATGGTCCACATACCATATAATTTGATAATTCAATTATATCAAGAATTGCGCAATTTTTAGAACATTTTCTTCTGTCATGTGTTCATTTATTAGCTCACCATTTCCCTCTAACCTCCCACCATACCCCCAAGAAACCATTAATCCAGTTATTATCTCTATAGATATACCTATCTTGAATTCATATAATGAAAAACATGCTAAAAGTCCTAATAACAAAGTAAAACAGAAGAAAACCTCAATCATAGAGAAATCATAAAATATTAAAAACTAGTGTAGTATTTAAACCACTTCATGTCAACTTGATAAATAAGTGTAGGGTGGAGTCTAGCCTGTCATTCAGGCCACAGACTGATGAGTCCTCCTTGTGGGCATGGCCTTCCCATGAGGATTCTGGGAACTTCCCCTCTTTCTCCCTGGAAGTGGGCCACATGGTCTCTCTCTCTGCTTCACTTTCTTGTTGAGAAGCCACACTCAGCTGGAGAAGCCATGTGGAGACCAGGCCAGCACTGAGATGATTCCACTGCCACTGGATCCACAAGAGTTTTCACCCACCAGTCTGTGATCTTACTGCATTTGGCATCATTGCATGTGCTGTGTGAGTCTGAAGAGGAATTTATAGACTAGTATCAGACATATGAGCACATATTGGATTTATGGACTTGATTTGGACTAGACTGGGATGTTATCTTAAAATACAATCACTCTTCCATGTAAAGCTCTTTCCTATACATATATGAATCTCCCTGGATTTGTTTCTCTAGTCATCCCAATCTAACACAACTAGAACAAATTTAAAATAGACCAAAGGGAAGATCAAATGATAAGGTGTTAGATTTTAACCTAACGGTGTCTGCTACAATGCACTGTCCGATGCACTCAGTGTATCAAGGCTGTTTACATCCCTGGTCTTTGGCCAGAGGGGATGCTCCATAGAATGAATCCATGTGTATTTCCCCTTCACTTTTCTTTTGTAAATGAAACAATTTTAAAATGGGGTTAAAACAGACGTCAAATGAGATGTTACATTTTTAAACTAATTTTATCTACCATAATTGATTTTACAACGCTGTCTGATTGATGCCAAGACTATTTACATCCCTCAACTATGGTCAAGTGAAGAGTCCCCTGAGGGTTAATCTATGTGGAAAACCGGGAATGGATTTTGAGCTTCCACTGCAGTCTACAGTCTTCTGGAAACTGAAAACTCACAATTGAAGCTCCGATGCCCTTCCCTCCTTTGAATTTGATTTATGTTATTTACAGTCCCTGGATCACAAAGGTTGGTGTGGTTCTTCATGTGGACCTAGTTGATGCCTCCTTTGGATGGCTGCTTGTTTGGAGACAAGCATCTGAGATGCTATTTTTTCTGATAGCTGGGCATCACCTAGTTTCTTCAACATACTTTGCTATCACACCGATATCGTCAGTGATTTCTTCAAGCAGACCCATGTCATAAGAGTTAGCTGCTCTTAGATTGGGAGGAGAATTAAGTGTGGGTCCAAAATCCATTTATGGACCTACGGTGGGGGGTTGGTAATAAGACAAAACTTTCAATAATATCCCTTTGCATTAATATGACAGGTTTGAGTCTGAGAGGCAAGGGTCTGCCCTTGTAAGAAATGATGCAGAAAAATTTCCCCTAGCACCAGTCCCCATGCTCAAAGTAAGCAAAGCCCAATCAATTAAGAAATCAATCTGTACAGAGGAAATCTCATGGATCGTAGCTCACAGTTGGACTATATTCATTTAACCTGCTCATGTCAACGTACCTTAAATTCTATGTCATTGGATCAATTATAGATGTTAGCAGTGAAATCACCTTATACCCTAAGGGGATGATTAACAATGTTTTTATTCATTTTTTGTGGGGATGGGGGATTATGTTTTGCTTGTTTCTGGTTTGGGTGGTGGTGGTATTGATCTTGTTGATTCTGGTTTTGTCTATTGTTTTTGTCATAATAGGACCATCCAAGGAACCCAGAGTCATTCAGAACTCAGGGATGGGTTCTGTGCTCCAACATAATCCTAGCCCTCATCGAAGAAGAGCTAGTTCTTATAATATGGTCCTGATCTATGCTTGCCTTCATACGAGACCACCGGAGATAAGGGTGCTACTGCAAAGTGGGGTGAAGAGAGCAGATGGTGCTCGGATATCAACTGGAATAATGTCTGGAGTCTTAAAAGGACACTACATTTACAAATTCAAGTGGTAGGCCTTATTTGATGGCAAATTAGAATTCAACAACAAAGCAAAATTGATGGCACAATAGATTACTAGTCAAAATTTGCAAAAATAGAAAAAGAATAAACCTATATGAACTTACTTTCTGTACTTCAAACTCCTAAAGTTATTTGCATATTCACTCACTCACTGCCTCTGCATTGATGCTGAGTCACCGTGACCCTATTGGACAGAGTAGCACCGCCCCTATGAGTTTCTGAGACTGTAGCTCTTTATGGGAGTAGGTCTCACCTTTCCCCTCTGTAGCGGCTGATGATTTTGAACTTAGGATCTTGCAGTTAGCGGTGCCACACATAATTACACGACCAGAACTCCTTAGTTCTACATTAGGCTCTTTGTATTAGCTTTTTCCCTAATTAAGAACGATCCACTCATTTGACTGATTCCACTGTCATATCCAGTTCTCAACCAAAAAGTCACCTCTTTCAGGTTCTTTTCTTGACCATCCCATCATAAATAGTATCATTCCTCTAGCCAGTGGAGTCTAATATTAATGTATGCACATTTATTTTAAGCAGAAGAGCACTTCTTATTTATTTTCTATGTGATTCAAATATTGTTTTATAATATTTTCCCAGCTTTACTTTTAAAAAAATTTTAAAAATCATTTTCGTGGGGGCTCATACAACTCTCAGCACAATTCATATAAATATTCATTGTGTGTCAAGCACGTTTGTACATTTGTGCCCTCATCATTCTCCGAACATTTGCTTCCTACTTGAGCCCTTGGTATCAGCTCCTCATTTTCCCCTTCCCTCTCCACTTCCCCCTCCCTCATGAAACCTTGATAATTTATAAATTATTATTATTTTGTCATGTCTTTCACTGTCTGACATCTCCCTTCACCCACTTTTCTGTTGTCAATCCCTCAGGGAGGGGGTTATATGTAGATCCTTGTAATCAGTTCCCCCTTTCTACCCCATCTTCCCTCTACCCTCCTGATATTACCACTCTCAGCACTGATCCTGAAGGGATCATCTGTCCTGGATTCCCTGTGTTTCCAGTTCCTATCTGTACCAGTATACATCCTCTGGTCTAGCAAGATTTGTAAAGTAGAATTGGGTTCATGATAGTGGGGGTGGGAGGGCAGGGAGAGGAAGCATTTAAGAACTAGAGGAAAGTTGTGTGTTTCATTGTTGCTACACTGCAACATGACTTGCTCCTGTCCTCCCTGGGACCCTTCTGTAAGGGGAAGTCCAGTTGCCTACAGATGGGCTTTAGATCCCCAATCTGTACTCCCACTCAATCACAATGCTATGCTTTTTTTTTTTTTTTTTGATGCCTGATACCTGATCCCTTCGTCACACAGGCTGGTGCGCTTCTTCCATGTGGGCTTTGTTGCTTCTAAGCTAGATGGCCACTTGGTTACCTTCAAGCCTTTAAGACCCTAGACACTATATCTTTTGACAGCTGGGTATCATCAGCTTTCTTCGCCACATTTGCTTATATACACGATTTGCCTTCAGCAATCGTGTTGGGAAGGTGTGCATCAAGGAATGCCAGTTTAATAGAACTAAGTGTTCTTGCATTGAGGGAGTATTTGAGTGGCGGCCCAATGTCCATCTGCTACCTTAATATGAAAAATATAAATATATGCACATAGTACTATTTCCCCATCGTCATACATAAATATATTTACATGTGTACATGCCTGTATTTAGATTTCTATAAGTGCTCTTTGCCTCCTATTTCTTTCCTCTATTTCCTTTTACTTTCCTCTTGTCCCACCATCATGTTCAGCCTTCATTTGGATATCAGTAATTTATCTTGGTTACATTTCCCTTGATCAAGCCCTACCAGGCCTCTTACCCTCCTTGCCATTGATTTTGAATCACTTGTTGTTCCCATGTCCCTGGGTTGGTTGAAGCTACTTCTTGTCCCCCGCCTCCCCCTCTCCCATGTCCACCCAGAACCATCTGCACTGTTGTTTTCTCCTCCAGATTGTTCATCCCACCTATCTTATCTAGATAGACCTGCAGAGATAATAATATGCACCAAAAGAAAACCCAAAGCGAACAAGACAAAGCGACAAAAGAAAATAAAACAATGACAACAACAAACAAACCAATGATCAAAATAAAAGTTGTAAATAGTATAAGGTCTGTTTGCTGACCTTTAGGAGTGTTTTAAGGTCGAGTCTGATGGGGTGCCACACCCTGGCCCCCATTTTTGGTACTCCCTCAGGACTTCCTTGCTCTGCTCCCCTTGCTGTTCTGTTGAATGCCCTTAGTGTTTTTCCTCGGTATGGTGGGATCAGATAGGGCGCAATTCTCATACTGTGTCTCCAGTGTTGTCCCCTGTAGGGTTATGGGTCAGTGAGGGATGTTGTGTCTCATAATGGTGCTGGCCATATGGTCCTCTCTGTGCATTGGCTGCTCTGAGCGGGGATATTGTCCTCAAGGCTTGGTTGGCCAGGATGGGCTCCATTCTCTCTTCCTCCCCTTCATTTGCTCCTATGTGTTCTGATCAGTGCTGTCCTCTGAAGTACAGCCTCTGGGGGGAGGGGCAACTGTCCAGCTTTACTTTTTTTTAAGGCAACCATTTTTGCAGTTCCTCCAACTGTTAATCACATAACAAGGTCTTGATTTTCTCTATTATCATGGTTACCAGTGCCAACAAGCAAATACCAATTTATGTCTACGCTGTTTGTGTCAGAATACAACTGAGCTCTGTAGGATTTTCAGTTGCTGATTGGTCAGAAGTGGATTACCAGGAAATTCTTTGCCAAAAATTTGATGTTTGTTCTTTCTTCAATTTTAAGAGAATTCTTGTTACTGTAATAGGGGTTCTTTGTAAATGGATATCTTACATTTTTAGAGCCTCAAGCTATATTGTATTCAAACATATTACAAATTAATATAGATTATTTATAGGGAAAATGTGAAATCCATGCATTGTTTTTTCCATGAACTTTGAAGACACCTCACATTTTCTCTTTGTGCATTCTGTCAGTTGTATGTATTGGAAATACTATGTCCTGATCTGTGGTTTACATTTTTACAGTCTTAATGGGAACTTCTGGACAAAGTATTCTAATTTTAATGTGCCCCATGTATTATGGTTTTATGTTATTGTCAGTTCCTTATGTGACCTGTAAAAAAAATCTATACATATGAAGATTTTCTCTTAGGATTTCATTTTAATTTTCATTGTGCTACCTTTTATATATAACCCTACAATCAACTTAAATCTGGCCTTTGTGTGAGGTTGGAGTCCAAGATTCTTTTTTTCCTTTTATGAATATCCAACTGCTCCAACACCTTTTCCTGAAGAGATCATTGTTTTGGAATTGGTTTGTTATAACCTATTGCCCATACAACTATAGATATTTTACTAGACTATCTATTCTGTTGCAGTGATCTGTGCGTCTGCCTAACCAATTGTCCAACCAATACCATAAACTGTTTAATTATGGTAGCTTTATAAAAAGTCTTCAGTAACAAAATTCTCCAGCTTTGTTATTTTTCAAGTTATTCTTTAAAGAGTTGTTAAAATGTTATTTATTTTTACATATGCACTAAAAAATCTATTGTGCATTGGGTGAAAGGCTACAGAGATCATCGATTTTATATGTGACAGTTCATGCACATTGCGTTTCCTCCCGTTCATTGCAATTCTCTCAGTCCTTATCTGTCTCACTGCCTCCCTGTGCTTCCTGTTTCCATTCTCCCTTCAGTCCTAATCCTCCTGAGGTAAAGGCCGCCCTTTTGATCTCAAATAGTGGTTCTAAATTGTGCTATGCGCACGATTGTCTTCCTGATAGACCTAGTGTTTGGCCGAAAATGGATCCATTTCCAGGCCTAAAGTGTGACTGTGGGGAGCAGAGAAGGGGAAGAGAGTGTAGACGGATGAATGAATCCTTTAGTCTCTTACACTAAGGAGCCTGACTGGCTGGGGTTCTGGGGTAGAGGGAGGCCTTCACCCTCATGAGTTGGAGGTGAGTCCCAATCACATTCTAATAATTAATACTGTTCCCCACTATATCCTTGCACAATAGTGCTACCTTAAAGTTACCTCTTACAAGCACTGGTGATTCTCTGAGTAGCCTGTAGCCCGCAGCTTTGTCAATAGGAGCAGCAGCCCCTCCCCCTTTATCTGCTCCAGGCACTAGTGTTAGGTTACTCCTCCAAAATACTCAGGGACCTTTAGGGTTAGGGTACAGCCCACCTTGTTATTTATGTGGTTACCTGATATTAAGGGGGATTGCACATCCCCTGAGTGTATATAAGCCTTGGCTGAAAATATATTCTCTCTCTCTGCATGGATCTGGCTGCTGACGTCATGATGGTGCTGGAGGTAAGCAACTAAATGCTTTATCTAGTCTGCTGTTCCTTCAACTTTACCCCTCAATCACACAACTGCTCCTTGGACCCATTCGCTTGTGGGGGCAGGTAACTAAGAGCCATAGTCTCAGGAGTTCCACTAGTCTCAATCTAATCAGTAAGTTTAATCTCTTTCATAATTTTCACTTTTGCTCTGCATTTCCCCCTCAGTCTGTCCAACACTCCTTTAAGTAATCCCTTTCAGAACAGTTGGTAATGAAACCTGGGCACTATATAGTGTTTCTGTTCCCAGGGTTGTGGATATTCATGTTTGCATGATCCATTCGTTCACTGTCTAATTATTTCCATATAATTTTGATTTTCATCACTCTATTTCCTCCAGTTGAGGAGCACCCAGTAGTTTTGCCTTAGGTGGTCAATCATGAGTTGTAAGACCCAAGTTACTGATGAGCTCTGGGAAGGTTTATTAACATCCTGAACGATGTAGATGACACCACCTTGCTTGCTGAAAGTGAGGAGGACCTGAAGCACTTACTAATAAAGATAAAGAATTTTGGCCTTCAGTATGGATACAATTCAATGTAAAGAAATATAATATTCTCACAAATGAATTAATGGATTACATCATAATAATCTGAGAAAATTTGACATTGTCAAGGACTTGTCTTGTTTGGATCCACAATCACTGCTCATGGAAACAGTAGTCAAGAGATCAAACAATATATTGCATTGGGTGAATCTGCTGCACAAGACCTCTTTAAAGTGTTGGAAAATCAAGGCTGTCACATTGAGGGCAAACGTGCACCTGACTTAAGCCTCATATGCATGTGAAAGTGGGGCATTGACTAAAAAGGACCCAAGAAGAATTGATACATTTAAATTATGGTGCTGCTGACAAATTTAGAAAGTACCATGATTGTCAAAAGAGCAAACACATTTGTCTTGGAGGAAGCACGGCCAGGATGTTCCTTAGAGGTAAGGATGGCGAGACTTTGTCTCATGAACTTTGAACAGCTTGCCAAAAAAGACCCGGTCCTGCAGAAAGGCGTGGTAAATAGAGGGGCAGTTAAAAAGGCACAGGCCCTCAACAAGATGCAGTGGCTGTAACAGCGGCTCAAGTATAAGAACAGGTGTGAGGATGACTCAGGACCAGACAATGGGAACCAATGGGAACAGAACAGCAACATGGGAAACTAGCAGGGTACAATTCAGCATCAGAAATGCTCAGTACGGGCTCTTTCATTCAGGTTAGGCTCTGCTCTATCATGATCTCGGATAGGCTTCTTTTTGGCCCTTGACTTCTCAGCCACGTTGCCCTCTTGGTCGCTGCAAATTCACATAGTTACAAAGCTCTTTGAAGGCTTTCACTAAATGGGTAAATAAGGCTCAGACTGATGGTGCTCGGTTCTTTCCCTAAGTCACTCTACAAGCCAGCTTCCTGCCGGAAGGGATTCAGATTTACTTGTTCTGTGGGTGGGGAAGTCCTTTGCTCGACCTCATGCTTGCTTCACGTCTGCTGCCCCACTCCTTTGTTGCTCCTCTAGTATCACCCCTGTCTTCTGGATCAAGGAAGTTCCATGTGCTTGATTCTTGAGGTCCCAAGTACACACTCCACTCCTGGTTATTTTCTCTTAATGGTAGTGAGATCTCCCTCCTCCTTCTGAAATGGTTCATTGCACACTCAGTTAATGACAAGATCCATCACTCCTCTTATTACAGCTCCAAGCTTATATGGTCACAATTAACCCTATTAATATTTACAAGTGAATAGGATGTATAATCCTCTTAGCATCTTCCCCTGACTTTGCATCCTCAGACCCACCAGGAAAACGTTGTTTGCTGGGAGTTACAAAGATTAGAGCTAGAAGAGCCACATTAAATAATTCACTGCATTGCACCACCAAGAGAAAAAGAAATATAAATATAAACATTCCTTTCGCCTTTCACTAGCCTCACCTCCCACCATTACTTGCTCACTTGCTCAATTCTAGTTGCACGCATCTTTCTTTCTCTCAAGCACATCTAGCTCACTCTTGCCCAGGGCTTTTTCAAGCCATGCTCAGCTTGGAATGCAGTTTCTTCTTATCTTTGCATGATCTGTTCCTTCTAGTTCTTCCAGTCTTGGCTCAAATGCCACAATATCGTATATCCACAATACGACCTGCCAGATCACCTAATCAAACTTAACTCAAAATTTCCAGAGTTACTGTAACCTTCTAGTAAACAAAGACAAACAAAAGGCTCATAATGATTCAGAATTATACATGTATTATTATTTACTGATAGTCCCTGGATGGTATAAGTGGTTAATGCACACAGCTACTAAGCAAAAGGTTGGAGGTTTGAATTCAGCCAGAAGTATCTCAGAATAAAGGTCCAGTTATCTACTTCACAAATATCAGCCACTGGAGCCCTGTAGGACACAGTTCTGCTTACACACACGTGAACGTGTAATGAGTCCTAAATGACTCAAAAGCAAGTTAGGACACTAGCCCACATATGGGGACTATTTGATTATATTTGTTCTCTTTGTATAAGAATATGGCAATTCCACAAACTCTTCCAGAATATAGAGAAAGTTGGCAAACTCCCAAACTTTTTCTATGAAGCTAGTATAACTCTGATTTCTAAACCAGGCAAGGACCCCACAATAATTACAGACCAATACCCCTAATGAACATCGATGCAAAAATCTTAACAAAATACTGGCCAATAGAATATAAAAATGTAGGGCATGGTTCCCCAACAGACTGGACTGGAAAATACTCCTAAGGGCCAACAAATGATCCTTAAACTAAATATATATATATATATATATATATATATATATATATATATATATATATATAACAAATAATTCACCATAACCATGTGGGATTCATACCATGGATGCAGATATGGTTCAACATAAGAAAGACTATTAGTGTTATTCTCCACATGGAAATGAAAAAAATTTTAAGAACCACATGATAATATCAATAGATAATATCAATAGATAATATCAATCATGCATTCAAAAACATCCAACACCAATTCCTGTTTAAGACACCCAAGAAGATAGGAATGGAGGGAAAGTTCCTCAATATAATACAACCTATATATGAAAAACCAATGTCAATGGAGAAAAGAGGGGAAAATCCCCCTGAAAAGAAGGACCAGATGAGGACTTTCCTTGTTCCCACCCTATTTAACATCATGCTGGAGGTCATAGGCAAAGAAAAGACCTCTGGGGAAGGAAGCAGTGAAACTCTCATTATTCACAGATAATATGATTTTATATATGGAAAATCCCAAGAGCTCCACAGGGAGAGTGCTGAAAGCGATAGAGGAATATGGCAGAGTTGCAGGATACAAGATCAACAAACAGAAGTCTATCAAACTGTTATACACATCAGACAAGACCATGAAAGAGGGTGGTACCCTTCACAATAGCCAAGAACAAATGGAAATATCTAGGGATATACCTGGCTTAAAAAACAAAAGATTTTTATGAGGAAAACTACAGAACACTATTACAAGAAACCAAGAGTGACCTCAACACATGGAAGGATATCCCATGCTTGCAGATCCAAAGACTCAATATAGTCAAGATGTCAGTTATACCAAAGGCACTATATAAGTTCAATGCTATCCCAATACAAATACCATCATCTTTTTTCAAGGAATTGGAAAAAAATGACTACCAACTTCATATGGAGAGGGAAAAAGCCCAGAATTAGCAAAGAACTCCTCAAGAAGAAGGATGCAGTGGGAGGGCTTGCTTTACTTGACTTTAGCACATACTATACAGCCACAGTTGTCAAAACCGCATGGTATTGGTACAATGACAGATACTCAGACCAATGGAAAAGAACTGAAAACCCAGAAATAAATCATTAGCATACAGACAACTGATCTTTGGTAAGGGTCCCAAAATATCAAATGGGAAGGGGATGCCCTCTTCAATAAGTGGTGCTGGAAAAAAATGGATATATATCTGCATAAAAAGGAAGCAAGACCCTTACCTCACTCCTTGCACAAGAATAAACTCAAGGTGGATCACTGACCTTGAGGTAAAATCGCAAACTACTAGGGCCATCAATGAGGGAATTAGGACCAACCTGAGAACTTAGGTGACGGGAATACATAGGCTATCAGAAATGGGGAAAGATACACACACGGAGGAGGCACAAATTGACAAATGGGATATAGTGAAGATAAAATACCTGTGTACATCAAAAGAATTCGCCAAGAAAATAATAAGAGAGCCCATGGACTGGGAAAACATCTTTAGCAATGACACATCAGACAAAGGCCTTATTACTAAAATCTATAATATTCTGCTAACTTACAATAAGAAAAACAATCAATTTCCCACTGAGGAGGTGGGCAAAGGACATAAACAGAAGTTTCACAAGGGCAGAAATCTAAATGGCCAATCATTAGCCATAAGAGAAATGCAAATTAAAACAACTATGAGATATCACGTAACACCCTCAAATATAGCTCAACTCAAAAAATCAGAAAGCAACAAGTGTTGGAGGGGCTGTGGTGTGATAGGAACTCTCATCTACTGCTGGTGGACCTGTAGGTTTGTACAGCCAATATGGAAATTGAGTTGGCAATTTCTAAAACAGATGGAAATTGAGCTACCATACGATCCAGCAATTCTCATACTGGGCATATACTCAGAAGAGACAAGAAACAAACACCTGTGCTCCAATGTTCACCACAATGTAGTTCACAATCACAAGGAGTTGGAAACAAGCTAAATTTGTATCAATGGATTAATGGATTAATAAACTGTGGTACATACATGCAATGGTGTACTATGCATCCCTAAAAAGTAGTGATGAAGCACATTGCTTCATGGGAAGAACTGGAGGAAATTATGCTAAGCAAAGTAAGCCAAGCACAAAAGGACAAGTACAACATGAGTCCACTGAGGTAAGCAAAAAAAATGCAAATGGGGCAAATGGAAAAAGCTAATATATACATATATTCCTGGGGTAAGGTCCACGTATTAGGGCAAGGGCCAAACCCAATCCAGGGATACATATGCCAGTCAACTAAAAAGGAGGGAGAAAGAAAAGAGAGAGAGAGGGAGAGAGAAAGACAGACAGACAGACAGAGAGACAGAGATAGAGAGGGGTATCAGGGAAATGGGGCATTAACCTACCCAAGGGGAAGATACTGTTTATATCTCCACAGGAGACTGAGAAAGGGATCAGACTCAACCTGATTTGAATGCAACATACAGGCATGAAGCAGAGAACCAATAGAGAGGTCAAGGCACTGGCCTCAATACCAACTACTTGGACACCCCCCCCCCTGCACCCCCTACTCCCACCCCAGAGGAATGCACTTCAGAGGACAGAACTGAAGCTGCAGCTCAGGGAGAGGGGCACGTCTGATCAGGAGCAAGCAGAGAGAGAGTGGAACACACTCTGGCCCACCAAACCCTGAGGACAACATTCCAGTTCTGAGCAGTCATTGCACAGAGAGGACCACAGGGCCAGCTGCATCAGGAGACACAACATCCCTCACTGACCCATAGCTTTATGGGGGACAGCACTGGGGACACGGTTCAGGAGATGTGCGCAATCTGACCCCATTGCACTGAAGCAAAACACTAAGGGCATGCAGGAGAGCATCAGGGGAGCAAAGCAACGAAGTCCCCCGAGGAATGCCAAAAGTGGACATTGGACCAGGGCATGGCAACCCAGTGGACTTGACCAAGCAGACAGACAGACCTGGAACTGTTTAAGGGCTTTTCTTTCTTACTTTTTTTTTTTTGCTGTTGGTTTTTTTTAAAAAAAAATTAGTCGTTGTTTTCTTTCTTTGATATGTTTCACATTGTTTTTGCGCATATTATTGTCTCTGCATGTCTATCTGGACAAGATAGGCAGGATGAACAATCCAAAGGAGAGAACAGTGGGACAGGTGGTTCCGGGGGAGGACACAGGAGAGGGGGAGGTAGGGAAAAGGAAGGGGCCCGTCAACAAACCCAGGGACAAGGGAACAACAAGTGATCTGAAAGTGGTGGTGAGGAGGGCATAGGATTTTTGGGTGGGGGGTGGGGAGTGGGGGGAGTTGATGTTGTCAAGAGGAATTACTGAAGGGTAATGTAGCCAAGAGGAATTACTGAAACTCAAAGGCCAAACATGATAGTGGGACAAGAGGAAAGTGAAAAGAAATAGAGGAAAGAACCAAGAGGCAAAGGACATTTATAGAGATCTAAATACAGGCATATATATATATATGAATCAATATATATATGAATCAATTTATGTACATATGTTAAGTATTAAGGTCACAGATAGACATTGGGTCTCTACTCAAGTATTCTCTCAACTCAAGAACACTTTGTTCTAATAACCTGGCATTCCATGATGCTCACCTTCCCAACATGATTGCTGAAGACAAAATGGGTGCATAAACAAACATGGTAAAAAAAAGCTGATGGTGCCCAACTATCAAAATATATAACATCTGGTCTCTTAAAGGCTTAAATATAAAAAAGCAGCTATCTAACTGAGAAGCAACAAAGCCCTCATGGAAGGAGCACACCAGCCTCTGTGATCATGAGGGATCAGGCATCAGACATCAAAGGCACAAAACAAAACAAAAAGTCATATCAATGTGAATGAGGGGGAGGGCAGAGTGGAGACTGAAAGCCCATCACTAATCAGTTGGGCATCCAAAGGGCCACAAGGGAGAGAAGAGCCAGTTAGGGTGCAGATAGCACTGACAATACACACAATTTTCATCTGCTTCTTTAATGCTTCCTCTCATGCCCCCCCCCCATCATGACCCCAATACTACCTTACAAATCTAGCTAGAACAGAACATGTATACTGGTACAGATAAGAGTTCACAACACTGGAAATCCAGGACAGATCAACCCCACACACCAATAATGGGAGTAACAATACTAGTAGGGTGAGGGATTCGGGGGTGGGGCGGTAGGGAGTAAGGAGGAATGTATCACAATGATCGATGTATGACCCCATTCCCAGGGGGACAGACAACAGAAAAGTGGGTGAAGAGATAAGCAGTCGGCATAAGACATGAAAAATAATTATAAATTATCAAGGATTAATGGGGAGGGGGGTGGGGATGAGGAGCTGATACCAAGGACTCAAGTAGAAAGAAAATGTTTTGAAAAAGATGATGGAAACATGTACAGATGTGCTTGACCCAATGGATATGTGTATGGATTGTGATTAAAGCTATAAGAACCCCCGACTTAAAAAAAAGAAGAATATGACAATTCATGAGCATTGCCTACTTGTTTGCTGCTGTATCTCTCAAGCCATAAGCAGAGTCTCCAAAAAGAAAGTTTCTGCCTATGTGGGTGGAATGAATAATTGAGCAAATGAATGAGTGATTGAACTCTCCTTGCAATATGCCCATTCCACCTGCATTTTTAGTTACTGTCTTTTAATTAATAATATTATTATTTTAAATCATTTTATTGGGGGCTCGTACAATTCTTATCACAATCCATACATATATACATACATCCATTGTGTCGAGCACATTTGTACATTTGTTACCATCATCATTCTCAAAACATTTTCTTTCTACTTGAGCCCTTGGTATCAGCTCCTCATTTTTCCCCTCCCTCCCTCATGAACCCTTGAATTTTTTTCATGTCTCATACTGTCTGATGTCTCCCTTCACCCACTTTTCTGTTGTCTGTTCCCCAGGGAGGAGGTTATATGTAGATCATTGTGATCGGTTCTCCCTTTCTACCCCACCTTCCCCTTCCCCTTCTGGTATCTCTATTCTCATTATTGGTCCTGAGGGGTTTATCCGTCCTGGATTCCCTCTGTTTCCAGCTCTAGCTGCATTTATAAGGTAGACTTTGGATCATGATAGTGGGGGTGGGGGGGTGGGAAGGGGGAGAGCATTAAAGATGTAGAGGAAAGTTGTATGTTTCATCAGTTTTATACTGGATTGTCTCCTCCCCAAGACCCTTCTGTAGGGATATCCAGTTGCCTACAGATAGATGGCTTTGGGTCTCCACTCCACACTCTCCTGTTAATTCATATTATTATAAGAACACTAGACAATCTCTGTACTTATAGTTTTTCAAGTTTATACCTGCTAAAATCGTGTCTTGCTTTATGAATTCTGAATGTATTTCTATACTGAACATCTGCCTATCAGTACTTCTGAAATCTCTGCTACCAGAAGAGTCATCCATGGTGAACATGTTTCAGTGGCACTTCTAGTCTCAGACTGGCTGATGAGAAAGCCGTGGCAATCTACTTCTGAAAGTTAGCCCTTGGCAACCCAGAATATTGTCAATTAGTGTGGGAAGATGAACCCCTTTGGGTGGAAGGCATTGCACAGTGGTTACAACAGTAAACTCAGTCATTCCAAAGATTATGAAGATGGCATAGAAGTGATTCTGTCTGTTGTACATGGGGTATCCACAAGTTAAAGCAAATAGCAACTAACAACAACAACATACAATTATAGAAACATTATATTTAGCATATAAATATTTTAGGTTATATAATCTTAGGTCAGTTGCCTTGTTCACAATGGTTAAAAGTATAAGCCTGCCATTTGCAAAGCACCCTTATCTTTTACACTATGGCTGTACCCAACTAACTTTATAAATAACTGGAATTCCTGATATATAAATCATTCTTAAGTTCTCTTTGAAGAGTTTTTAAGTTTTCTAGTCATTCCAGATGAAAAAAATCGATGTAAATGAAAAGGAATAGATGCTGGAAATGTGCTGCATATCCGTGACTGGAGTCGCTCCGCTCCTGATACATTATGTGGCTTACCTCAGCTTGTGGAAAATTACAGTAAGTCCTTCATTGTAAAGAGTGCTCTCACAGTGTCATGTAACTTATATGGTTTGTTTTTTCTTGAAAATATTTCATATTTAGGGGGAAAATATGACTGCATAACCAGATGCTCTGTAACCACCCTCTCCATGAAAAGATCTCAAAAGAGCCATGGTTGTTGTTAAGTGCTGGTGAATCTGCTCCAATTAGTAGTGATCCAATGTACATCAGAATGAAACACTGCCCAGTGTTGCACCATCCTCAAAAAAGCAGAAAAGAATAAAAAAACCAAGTTCTGTACTTCCCAAGTAGAGCCTTAGGTCAAGCCAGGCACAGCCTGGTCATTCAGAGGGAAGGAGATTGCACAAGGAACTCTGCAAAAAGCTGCAGTTTCTTAGCTGCTTGAACCAGATCCTGCCTGGCACCTGCCTAATTGTCCAACTGTGGCACTGGGAAAGAAGAAAAAGCTGACCCATTGCTTCCCCCACACAGTCAGTGAATACAACTATGGTGAGCAGACAAACAGGCAGTATCTTGCATATTCCTTTCCCACTTTGTGCTGAATGTTTTGATTACTGCCTGCGGTAGTTACATAATCTGCTGTCAATTTGAGACTTACAAGTGAAGGGGTGGAGTTTAGCCTGGAGCTACGCGAGTGCCCTGAGCTGAAGGAGCTACATAGAGACCTCTGTCAGCACTGAGATGCTTCCACTTCCACTGGATCCACAAGACTGCCCACCCACTGACCTGTGATCTTCTCACATTCAGTGTCAATGCATGTGTTATGTGAGTCTAAGGAGGAATTTATAGATTGGTATCAGATATATGGACTAATATCGGACTTATGGACTTGATCTGGACTGGGCTGGATGTTTTCTCAATATTTAATTGCTCTTGTATATAAAGCTCTATCTTATACACATATGAGTGCCAATGAATTTGTTTCTCTAGTCTACCCAGACTAATATACTACACAACACTCCCTAGGGCCTTAGGAAGCAGCCTCAAAACCAGGATTTGGGCAGGGATAGTATTTAATTTTTTCCTGCCTTCAGTTCCTGCTCCAGGAAGGCCAGTGCCAAGTTACCTGCGTACCCTTGACTCCTTGGGAGCTATACTAAGTGCATGGGGTTTACTGATTGGCCATAGACAATATAAAAAAAAACAACAGCATGTCTCAGAATTAGCAGTCAATATCTGTGCACATACACAAACAAGGGAGTATGGTTCAGTTAACTGGAACACATAAAGACATGGATACGGAAGAGGAGAACCTGCTAGATCTTCCTAGGAAGGAGTGTAAGGCAGTGATCTTAAGCTGCTTTAAACAAGTGAAGGGAGAGTTTGTCAGCAGTATAGAAAACACAAAAGAGAAGATAGAGGAACATAACAAAGCACTAAAAGACCAATCTAACAAAATAAAATTTAAAACTAGGAATAATTCAACAATTCCAAATAGAAATTCAAAAGACAAAACTAAAATGTCAGTATTGGATAACATTTTGAAGGAATAAAACAGAAGAATTGAAACAATAGATACACAGATCAGTGGTCTCAAAGATAAATCTCTTGAGACTGAAATAGAAAAAGATGAAGCTATTAAAAAGACCAAAAAATGCTGGTAAAATTCTGTAGGACACTATGAGAAGGAATGCCGTGTGTGTGAATGTATATACATAAGTATGTATATACATTTATATAAATAACAGCATGTAAGGCTGGGCTGACTAGAGAGACAAATCCAGTTATACTCATATATGTATGAAAAGAGCTTTATAATAAGACGTGATTATATAACAAGAAAGCGTCCCCACACAGTCCGACTCAGAGCCCTAAGCCAATGCTACTCTAAATGCCCCCTTTTAGACTCATGCAGCCACACGCAATGGTATAGAATGAGGGAAGGTCACCAGCTGGTGGATGCAGAGTCGTGTGGATCCAAGGTTGCTGAAAACATGGCAGGGCTCGAGCAGCTCTCAACATGACCAGCGAAGTGAATGGGAGAGAGAGCAATTCCCAGTTTCTCAAACTCTTCTGCCAACAAAGAGTCATAAAATTGCAACTTGATGACAGGTTTGACTGTACCCCTAGCCTAGAATGTGTGATTGACATAAAACCATCTACCTACTAAATTAATAATACCATATATATCAATAACTACTTTGAATGTAATAGGATTTAACTGACCAATTAAGAGACAGGAACAACCAGAATAGATAAGAAAATATGAGCCATTAAAATGATGTTAGCAATCAACACATATTAGATATAAAGAAAAATTATGCTAATAATCAAAGGATGGAAATAAAGATATCAATCAAATTGTAGTCAAAAGAAAGCAAGAGTAGCAATAATAATTTCTGACAAAATAGGTATCAAAAACTAAACAAAACAAACAAACAAAATAGACATCAGAGTAAAGGCATCATGAGGGACAGCGAAGGTCATTATATAATGATGATAGGAACAACTGAACCAATAGGCATAACCATAATAACCACAATAACCATGTATGGACCCAATGAAACACCCTTAAAATACACTAATCAAACTCTTACAGAAGTGAAGAGAGAATGATAAGGGCAACGAATGTACAAATGTGCTTTACACAATTGATGCATGTATGGATTGTGATAAGAGTTGTATGAACCCCAACAAAATGATTTTTTTTTAAAAAAAGAGTTTATACCAAGGACTCAAGTAGAAAATATTTTGGGAATGATGATGGAAACATGTTACAAATATGCTCAATAAAATTGATGTATGGAATATTATAAATTAAAAAACAAAAGTGAAGTGATAAATAGACCATAATATGATAATACTAAGAGATTTTAACACATCATTTTCAAGCAAAGACAGATCAACTAGAAAGAAAATCAGATTAGAATAAAATCAACAAAGTTATAGAAGAACTAAAAAGAATTAATCAACTTGATTGCTTAGACATATACAGAACACTCCACCCAAAAGAAAATTAATATATATATTTTTCTATTACGCATGGAACATTCTCCAGAATAGGTAATAAAGCGAGTATCACTGAATTCACACAAGATGCACAGGATTGTTCAATATTACAAAAGCAAGCAATCTGATTAACCCCATAACCCAAACAACAAACAGAACTACATGATTATATCAATTGATGCAGAAAAAGCATTTTGTAAAATTGAACATCCATTTTTGATAAAACACTTAATAAAATAGGAATAAAAGGGAAATTCCTCAACATAATCAGGTCATATGTGAAAAAAACAAGTGCTAGCATCACTTAATGCAGAGAAATTGAAAACATTCCCCCTTGAAATGGGAATCAGACAGCATTTCCCTTTATCAACACTCCTAATTATAATTAATATCATCCTGGAAGTCTTATTCAGAGCTATCCAAATTGGCACAGAGGGAACAAAACTCTGTTTGCAGATGATATAATCCCCTAAATAGAACACTCCAGATATTCCATTAAAAATTGCTGGGCCTGGTTGAAAAAGTTGACAACATAGCAGGCTAGAAGATAAACATACAAAAATTAGTTGGAGTCTTATATATTAAATGCAATGACTCCAGAAAGAAAATTTAAAGAATGATGACATTTATAATAACTACCCAAAAGATAAAATTTCTAGGAATAATTCTTATCAGAGAAACAAAAAGGCTTATACAAAGAAAACTGTAAAATACTTCTACACATACAAAGAGAATTACACAAGTAGAAGGATGCCATGGATAGAAAGACTTAATAAAGTGAAAATATCAATATTACTAAAAGCACTCTATGCATTTCTGATCCAAATTCTAACACAATTCTTCAAAGAAATGGAAAAATTAAACAACAACTTTATATGGAAAGGAAAGAAACTCAGGAAAATAAAATACTATTAGAAAATAAAGTAGGACATCTTTCATTCCCTGATTTCAAAATTACAGTCACAGGTTGGTATTATTATGATAGATATGTAGACCAATAGATTAGAATAGAAAACCCATAAATACAATCAGGCACCTACAGACACTGGGCTTTTGTTAATGAAATAAAACATATTGCATGGGGAAGAGAGAGCCTTTTCAACAAATTGTATTGGAAAAATTGGGTCTCCACCTGCAAAATTAAAACAGAACCTTTCCTCACATTATGGACTAAAAGAAACTCAAGATGGATTAAAGACTTAAATATAAATCCTAGAACCATGAAGATCATCAATGAAAAATAGAGATGAGCTTCTGGGCCCTAATACAAGGAACAAATACACTACGAATAAATAAACACACAACGAAAAACACCCAAACCAAGGGAGACATAAGAAACCATGGATAACCACGAGAAGAATGAGAATGCCAGAACATTTCATTGTGCTCGTTTAGAACTTGTGCGTGGATCCAGAGGCAGTTGTGTGAACAGAACAAGGGGCTACTGCATGGTTTAAAACCAGGAAAGGAGTGTGTCTGGGATGTAACCTCTCACCATACTTGCTCAGACTGTATGCTGAGCAAATAATCAGAGAATCTTGCTTAGATGAAAAAGAATTTCGCATTAGCATTCTCAGAAGGCTTATGAACAACCTGTGGTATGCCAATGATACAACCTTGTTTGCTGAAGTGCGGAGGACTTGAAGCACTTGCTGATGAAGATCAAGGATTGTAGCCCTCAGGATGGATTACAACTCACGATAAAGAAGACCAGAACCCTCACAAGTGGATCAACAGGTAACATCGTGATACATGGAGAACTTGTCAAGGATTTAGTCTTGCTTGGATCTATAATCAAGGCTCCTGGAAACACCTATCAAGAGATGGAAAGGTGAGTTACACTGGGTACATTTGCTGCACAAGATCTAGAGTGCTGAAAAAAAAGGATGCTACTTTGAGGACTAAGGCGTGCCTGGCCCAAATCATAGTATTTTCAATAGCCTCATATGCATCTTAAAAATGGACATTGAGTAAGGAAGACCAAAGATGAATCGATGTATTTGAATTCTGGTGCTGAAGAACAATATTGAAATTAGCAGGAACTATTGAAATACTTGTGTCTTTGAAAATGTATGGACTGAGTGTTGCTTGGTAAGCGGAGGCTCAGCAAAGGAGAGGAAGGCTCTCAATGGGACGGATTGACACAGGGGCTGTAGCAATGGACTCAGGCATAGGAACGGCTGTGAGGAGGGCGCAGGGTCTTCAGTGCTTTGCTCTGTTGTGCATGAGGTTGATATGGCTCCTAGCCAACTCGATGGCACCTAACAACAACAGATCAGACAAGATTTCAAAAAGCTGTGGGAAACTACCACACATAATAAGAAAAACGCAATCCAATAAAAAAATGAGCACATATATGAATAGATGATTTACTAAAGATGACTTCCAGTTGCCCCAAAGTCATATGAAGAATTGTTTGAGTTTGGTAATATAAGAGAAATGCATATTAAAACAACTCTGAGATACCACCTCACACACCAACATTCTGAGTAAACTTAAAAACAACAAGAAAACAGAAATAATAAATGCTAGAAAAGATGTGAAGACATAGGAACACTCACACATTGCTGGCAGGGTTGCAGTTGTCCACTATGGGAAAAGGTAGGCTGTTTCCTTAGATAAATGCAAACGCAAACACAGTCGAAAGAATAATGAACAAAACGCAAACAAGTATACGCACACCCATATTGATTGCAGCAACTCTTCTAATAGCAAAAAGGTGGCAACATGAAAAACCCTGTCTGGGCAGGATTGAATAAAAAAAACTCGGGTACATACAGACCTAGGAATATTACGCATCTTTACAAAACAATGATGGGTCTGTCAAACACCTTGTGACATGAGAAAATTGGAGGACATTATTTCCAACATTCTCATAAAGATAAACATTTAATGACACCATTATTATAAAGGAAGAAAAATGTTCTTCACACCAAAGGAAAAGAGGTTGAACATTGTAAGGAGGCCGGGGCTGAGTGCAGGGAGAGAGGGAAGGCAAAGGAAGGTAAGAAGGCTGGGTGGGAAAAGAAAAGAAAGCAACGATGACAAAGAAGCAGAAGTAATGAGAACCATGTACATGGGGGTTTTGCTGAGATACTGTTTGGTTTAGTGAGATGTACTGTGTAAACACATATAGTATGTTTCATGCCAGGGGCTTACGTGGAGAGCAAATGCTTTGAGAATGATGAGGGTAACGAATGTACAAATGTGCTTTATACAATTGATGTAGGTATGGATTGTTCTAAGAGTTGTATGAGCCCCCAATAAAATGATTAAAGAAATACATAAACATATAGTATGATTCCTTTGCATGTGTTATATTCTTCAAAGGGAGGGAATAGGAACATAGATGAATAACATTTAAATGTGAAAGAGAAAGAGAGAGAGAGGGTTTGCTGTCTTACAAATCTTCCAGATTCCTTGCCCATCAGACCTAAACACTTGTCTGAGTGGTTATAGATGTAGGAAAAGTGAAATTGAAATGGACTTTCTTTTGTGACACGCAAGCAAGGTTCAAACAAAAAAGGAAAAGAAATCATAAAGATTAGAGTAAAAATTAAATAAGTAAAAAAGAGAAAAAAAATCAATATGACAAGAAATCGGTTCTTTGAAAGGATTAACAAAAATTGACCCCAGAAATGAAACTGGCAAGTGAAAAAACCCCAAAACATTACAATAAAAGACTGTAGTCCAACAAATTTGAAAACCTAGATCACATGGACAAATTTCTAGAAAGGTATTATCTACCAAAACTAACAACAGGCTCATAAAAAAAAGAAAGAAAGAAGAAATGCTCAGATCATTAAAAAACTTGCAACCAAAATCCAAGACCAGATCAGATGGCCTTTCCTGTCTCGGGAGTGTCTTTCCCTGGGTGTAGTGTCAGCGTTTGCTCCCTTTATCATGTGAGTTCTGGAGTTTGCTGTCCTGTGCTATATTCTTGATGAGTTTATTTAGAATTGGTGTCACCTCTTCTCTGAACACTGGTTGAATGCCCTGGTGAAACCATCTGTCCTTGGACTTCTTGTTACAAGGTTTTTATTGACCTGATCGATTTCATAAACATCTGGTGGGACAGTAAATATGTATAATCATAGAGGAAAGTGATATGATGCTACCGCAAACAACTGAGAATCAAAATTCCATATGATCTAGCCACCCCTCTGCTAGGTATAAATCCTAAAAAATTAAGAGTAATAACATGAATAGGCCTATGCACACCCATGTTCAGTGCAGCATGGTTCATCATATCAAGAAGATGAAGTCAAACTAAATTTGCACCAGTAAAAGAATGGATAAAGAAATTCTGATATATAATACACAAAATGGAATACACACAATGCATTCCTAAAAAACAATGATAAACCAGCAAGTAGCTCATAGCAACTTGGAAAACATTATGGTGAGTAAAATTAGCCAATACCAAAGGAACAAATATTATATAAGACTACTGTTATAATAGGAAAAACAAAAACGTTCATACCAAAGAGAACAGATTTTCAAGATTGGCAAGTGGGGACAGACAAGGAAGGGAATCTAAAGTAATGGGGCGGACTGTTGATGAGTGTTAGTGGGAGAAATAGAAGCCAGCGCTCCACAGAGGAAGAAGAGAAATCAAGGAGCAGGTGAAGGGTAAACTATTGGGGGTTTTGATTTTTAGTTTAAACTGTTGAATACTAAATTGATAACCGTAAGTGTAAACTCCCACCTAATTTATAATTGAACGTTGTTTTTACATAAAAAGAACAATACATTGATTACTCCCACAGATTACATGATGAACTAAGAAAGTTGTATTAAGTATAGATAAGAAGTGACTCACTAGATGAGAGAGAAAACTGAAAATGAGAGAGTCAGTGACAGAAGAAGTTAGGGAGACCTGAGTGGGTGAATGGAGCTGAAAGTCATATTTATAGCAAAATCATTCTGGCATTTTGTTAAAAGTTCCCTGTAATTTGCAGGTGATTGCTACAAAAGTCCAAAATATCATTGTTTATTTTATAGATTGATACTACATTACTAAAATAGATTGCCTACATGAAATTCTGAATATATCTTCCAGATTCAAATTGTTACAAAGCACTTGAAATTATGCCATATTATTTTGAAAAAATAGCTTAAAATATACCTTGAATACCTTGAACCCTAAGTTTGAGTACCTACTTTAAAAGTGGTTTTAAAGAGGGAAATTGTTATCATGTATTGCTACCATCTGTGTGTGACGCAGAGACCCCATAGTCTCTACTTGTTTTCTTGTTCTGGCTACTTACTACTCAGTTTTGCTCATTAGCATCTCTACTATAGAAAGCAGAAGGGAGAAGGGAAGTTCACATGAGCAAATTTTTTGGACTCCTAAGGAACTGGTTTTCCAGGAGCCCTGGCTGTGTATTGGTGGCGTTTGGACTGCTAAATGCAGGACCAGTGGTTGGAGCCACCAGTCACCCCTGGGGAGAAAGACAGGGCCTTCTACTCTGTGAAGATTTAGTCTCGGGAACTCACAGGGGTAGTTCTACCGCATTCTACAGGGTAGCTAAGAGTCGGAATTGACTCGATGGCAGTGATTAGAGTTCAGTTAACTGAATCAGTTTAACATTTGATTAGGCAGAGGCTTGAAAGAAATTAGGGATTTCAGTAATTCAGGCCATTCTGATTTTTTATTTTGGGGATAATGGGAATTAGTGAACTCTACACCAAATTGGTTTATATGTGTTTATATAAAGTAGCCTAGAATGCTACATTCATCTTGCCACAAATGATTTCAAAATGGTCTCCCTATTCAGAAAATTAATTCACATTGTGAGAATATGAGGGCATAAATTCATTTTGTATTCCACGTGCCATGCAAGCAAATTGCGACAGCATAATCCTTTCAAAATAGTTGAAAATCTGGAAGTAAGTGAAAGTTCAAAGAATATGCGAGTGCCTGTACTGTTTTCACAGAAGTAGATCCAGCACATCAGTTCACAAACATACGTAACTCACACTTCTATCTGGAGAGGACATCAATAATTTCAAACCCCTCTACATAATCTACTTCTTACACACAATATTAGATACTCTTGAATTTCTCAGAAAATTCCCAATTTTGTTTTGTGTTCATAACAGAATAGGAAAATTGACTTTGTCCAGTTCACTGCGGCAGTATCTGGGTCTCCACCATGGTCTCAGAGTCTATGGTCAGTCTGGTATCGGCCAATCCTAGGTCCAGTGACACTGCCTCCTCATCTTGGTAGAAGGAAACAGCTGGACTCTCGATGGACTTCCCTTCCCTTTTTTTTTTCATCTTGATTTTTCTAGAATGTTTATATGTTGCTGTTAGGGTTCTTCTGGCTCATAGTGACCCCACATGTGCAGAGCAGAACTTCTACTTAAGGTTTCAAGGATCACTCATTAGTCACCTCTGATGACATGACTCATGACAATGAGACCCTCTGTGCTGTCCCCAGAGTTGTGACTTTCATTAAGGGCACATTTAGGCAAGCCCATACGAGAAAGACTGCCCCTGCCTGGGCAGCTGAGGAGGAGTGGGGACAATCCACTGTCCAAAGCATTCTGCCTAAGAGCAAGATTATCAGCTTCCTTGGTTAATGATCAGAAAGCTTTCGGTGGAGGCTTAACTTAAAGGCTTAAGACTCTGCAAATGGTTTTTAGGTTGTCTTTGCCATCCATAGCCTTTTGTAAAGCAGGGTGCTTAGAATTTAAGCTCTGATACACTCACCCTTATTGTACATCGCCTTTCCCGTCACCCACATTAATATGCGTCTGCCCTCTAGGTAGTGATATATTCTCATGTTTCTTCCCAATCACTGGTAACCTTCAGGGACATTTCATTCTGCAAGTAAACCTTTTCATCATAGCAGTCTGATAAAATTATTGTCCTTTGGTGATTGACTAACTTAAGACAGCATAATGTCCTCCAGGGTCATCCATATTATGATGTATTTTCCAGATTCACCACTATTCTTTAATGTTACATAGTATTTCATTATATATATGCATTACTATAGTTTATCTATTCATCCACTAATGAGCCGGTAGAGGGCAGGTCTACTCTGTCATATAGAGTCACTTTGAGTCAAAATCAACTCAATGGCCATGAGTTTGTTTTTTGAGATTGTTTCCATCTTTTTGTGTTATTGAGAACAATGCTGATATGAATGTGGGTGTTCTTGCTCATTAAATGGGTATCATGATACTTGATGTGGGGGCTTTTTTTAGCATTAAGAATGAGATATGTAAACTGGTTAGCACAAAGCCTTCAATAAAATTTTTTATTATCATTGTTGTTATTATTGCTCAGTGCCGTCGAGTGGGCTCCAACTTGCAGCCACCGTATGGACAGCGGGATAAAGCACTGCCCAGCCTTTGTTGCAGCCACTGGGTCAATCCTCAAAGACTTGTTGAGAGTCTTTCTCCTTTTCACTGGCCCTCTATTTTTCTGTGGAATCAGGAGCACAGACTTCAGTTGCCATATCACACCACGATCTCTTCGGAGAACTTTTAAAAACCACATGCTTATTCTCCTCATCCCATCCCCATCCGGAGATTTGTTGTTTCCTTTATACAATCTTGAGTTCTTCTGAGGTGAGGGACTCTCCAGGTGATTCTGATGCACACTTTAAAAATCACTCTTTATGCCAAGTTTCCAGGGTGAATGCCTAGCAGATGAGGTAGACAGACAACTGACCCCAGATGAGCTGAAGAGATTTTTGTTCTACTCATTTTTGGGTAATAAAATAAATGGGCACAGGCGTCATATCATTTTGTGCAATTTGCACTCAGAGTTGGACTTGAGTTTTAGAACTATCTTTCTTTACGTTCCCTGTTGGGTTGCCCTGCTACGTGTCCCTCTTCCTTATCCTATATTTTGGGGGCCCAACAGCACTTATAATGTCATATTAGTCAGCTCAAGGACTTTTATAAAATTTAAATGTCCCCCCCCACCACCACCATCACCACCACCACCACCACCACCACCACCACACACAAAAAAATTTAAATGTAATTAGTTGGTGAAGAACAGTTATGTGGCCATCTGAAGGAAGACTTGTTGAAATGCTTAGCTCGTATCTTTTCAATATTAGGCTTTCTCATCCCCTAACTGCCAACACTCATGCTGTTCACACTGACCATGGAGTAGTATTCGAAAAACATACTGATTAGTGTAGGGGACCTTGGTTGGTTACTAGTAAGTATTAAATACTTTCAGAGAAAGAAAAGAATTCCAAGTCTGGACCAATGGTCTACTTCTCCTAAACTTTGTAAAACCCAATGAATTCCAGTGCAATCAGCTTGTGTCAAAAGTTCCTTAAAGCCCACAGGCATCCATAAAATTTTATTTTCTAAAAGAGGAAAATAGTATATATCAGAATACTTTGGGGATTATAAAGGATTATTTTGTGGATGTCATTGACAAAATTTAAAAATTACTGGTGCGATTGAGAACACCAAAAACGTTGTGGAATGATGTGCTTCATTATCTCTCTCTAAAACTTGGGGCCATGGAGTCAATGCTGACTCACAGTGTGACCCTCTGTGGGTTTCCAAGACTGTAAATGTTTATGGGAGTAGAAAATGAAGTCTTTCTCCTGAGGAACCACAGCTAGTTCCGAACTGCCGACCATGTGGATCACAGCCCAACGAGTAACCACTACACCACCTATAATGCACTTTAAATACAGTCAGAGAAACTGGATTATATGAAGAAGAATGTGGCATCAGGAATTGGAAGGTTTATTAACAACCTTCAATCTGTAGATGATACAACCTTACTTGCTGAAAGTGTGGAGGAATTGAAGCATTTGCTGAGGAAGATCAAGGACTGGAGCCTTAAGTATGCATTGCAACTCAGTGTGAGGGAGACCAAAATCCTAAAAACTGGACCAACAGGTCCAGTGGAGAAAACGTTGAAGTTGTCAAGGATTTTGTCTTTCTTGCATCTACAGTCAATGCTCCTGGAAGCAACAGTCAAGAGATTAAAGGACATATTGCCTTAGGTCAAGCTGCTGCACAAGACCTTTGTAGAGTTTTGAAGCCCTGTGGTGCTCCTGATCCAACTCATGATATTCTGCATATGCATGTGAATACGGACGGCAAAAGAAGCAGCAATGCATTTGAATGTGGTTCTGGAGAAGAATGTTGAAAGTACCATGGACTGCTAAAAGGACAAACCTATCTGTGTTGGATGAAGTATGGCCAGAGTGCTCTTTAGAGGCAGGGATGGCAAGACTTCATCTTACATATGTTAGACATGTTGTCAGGAGACACCAGTCCTGGAGAAGGACGTCCTGCTTGGTAAAGTAGAGGGGCAGCAGGAAAGCGGAAGGCCATCTCAGTCAGATGGGGGATTGAGGCTGCATCAAGGGGCTCAGGCATAGGAAGAATGGTGAGGGTGCCACAGGACCGTGCAGGGTTCTGTTCTGTTGTGCCTAGGGTCGCTATGGGTAGGAGCCGACTTGCTAGCACCCAACAACAAAAACTGTATAAAATAAATCCTGGCTAAATATTTCTGAGAGGAAATACCACGTGAGTACTTATCCCATTCAAATCCAGTCATTTTGATAAATATAGATTTCATACAGTTCTCAATAGCAAAAGCCACGTTAGAGTGTATCTGTTGTACTTGCCACGGAGCGCATGCCAACTCATAGTGGCCTCGTGTGTTACAGAGCGCATGTGCGCCATGAGGGTTTTCTTGGCTGCCAACTTCTGGAAACAGATCTCTCTCATGCCATTCTTCAGAGTTAGGTTACTCATCAAGTGCGAACTGCTAGTGTGTTCTTATAACAACCGCCAAGTTCTAACAAACAAAACCCTCAAGTTATTAAGCATATCTAAAGCCAAAAGCATTACCATGAAATGGTACCATTATGAAATGGATACTTGTTATTAATTGTCATGAAGGTGAGCGTGCAACCGCGGCAGAAGGTTTTCAAAGCTGTTATTTGGGAATCAAGTGGCCCAGACCTGTCTGCCGAGGCAGCTCTCAGTGGGTTCAGAACCACCAACCTTTTCGCCAAATAGTTCAGCGCTTAACTGTTCGCGCTACCCAAAGACTTCTATGAGTTGGACAACGATGCACCTCTAAACATTTACTGCATTTTGAAAAACTAGCTTGTTCCCAGTCTAGGAAGAGGACACCCTGCTTGAGCTATTTCTGTTTTGTTTTTTTTCCCCCCAAGTGTTATTTCATTTTCGGAAAGGGCTCTGTGCGAGTGTGGCTGAGCTGGAATTGCGGTTTTCCGGTTTTCCGGCAGTCGGAGGTCCAGGATCTCCCTGGCAGCGTAGGGGGAGTGGGCGTGCCGGAGGGGCGAGTGGGCGTGGCGGAGGGGGCTGGCCAGTAGAAGGTGGGAGGAGACAGGCGCGGGCGGGGGCGGAGAGCATCACAGGGACGGCTGAGCCGAGGGCCGCGCGGCAGGTAGGGTGCGGGTGTGTAGGGGCGGGGCGGGGGCCGGGGCGGGGCCGGCGCCTCGGGGGCGTGCACAGCCGCGCGAGGACCCGGCCGTCGGCCGCGCCAACTCTCCGCAAGTTCCCTCCCTCGTCCTCCCGGCTGCGGAGGCGCCCGGTGGGAAGCACTCGCTGCAGCCGGACCTTCGCGGCCGCGCAGCCCGCTTCTCGCGCACCGGCTCGTCCGCGGCCACTCGCCGACTGCGTGCTCGCTCCGCTCCGGGGCGCTCGGCGCGGGCCGCCTGGCCCGCCGCGTCGGCAGCTGCGGTCCCCGAGCGGCCCGCGCTCGGCCTCGCGCCCTCGTCTGGCGGGGGCCGCCGGGATCTCGCCCCCCTGGCGCCAGGACTCTCCTTCCCGGTGGTCCCCCGGTCGCCTGGCTCCGGTGGCAGCGCGTAGGGCCCGGGATGCAACCGAGGTAAGGCTGGGCCAGGGGTGGCCGCGCTCCACTGCGGACAATGCCGGAGCGGCGCCGGGCCGGGCGGTGCGCAGTGAAGTCTCTGGTCCGCGACTGCGGCTTCCTGCCAGGTTCCGTGTCCTCCATCCTCAGACACAGCCCGCGGGCCCGGGTCACGGAGCAGCGCCGAGCCGCCGTCCCCACCTCTCCCGCTGCCGCCGTCCCCTCCTCCCGCTGCTGGGTTTGAGGCAGGCGCCACGGGATCGGGAAGGGTGGGTGCTGGGAGCGCCCGCTGGTTGGGGGCCAGGGGGCGGGATGAGTTGGCCAACCCGTTCCCATGCTCTGGTCTTTGGGTTTGTGATCTAAGACGTGTAATCTTGGAAGGTCAGTATTTGGAGGAGTATTTTAATCTTTGGTATCTCTTAATCCCCGACCAGGAGTTATTGCAACAAATGCACATTTAACGGCTCTGAAAGCGTGATTTATTTTTGTTTTGGGTATCCCCTTCCAGCTACACCCACGGACTCCAATGTCCATACTTTTTTGGGGGACCGGCAGACTTGAAGTGGAATTGAATGATCTTTGATTCACTCGTGTGCCTATCAGCAGAGCTCAGTCACTTGGCTCAGTCACCCCTTGAGGCCTGCGGGGTGCTGGGGTGCAGCTTCCTAGCTCAGCGCCCTGCTGCGGTGAGCCCGCACGTCATAAAGTATCAATAACTCTGACACCCCTCCCTCTAACCAGCTTCTGGGGAAGACACTGGACAGATTTTTGCCTTGATAACACTGTGAAGTGGAAAGAATACACCTGATGCCCCCCTTCCCCTTTTTTCAAACCCTTTTAAAGTGTGAGGCAGATTTTTCCCAGCCACAATAAACTTGCCAAAGATACAGGTAAGGATCCCTGGTGGGGTCGTGGTTCTAAACACACTGACCCATGGCAAGGAGAGTTTTAATTGTTCTGATCTTTGTTCACATGCTTTGGACACGCTATCGGGAGAGACCAGTTCCTGGAAAGAAAGAAAGAAAGAAAGGAAAAAAAAATCTATGCTTAGTAAAATAGAAGACAACAAAAAAAACTCTTTAAGAGATGGAGTGATACAGTGGCTACATCAGTGGGTTCAAGTGATGTTTCCTTCCCTTGGGCAGAGAGAGGTTTTACATAGGGTCATGATGAATGGAACCCTCCAGCAACACCTAATAATAATAGCAGTGTTCAAATCTAAGTGAAGGTAAGTATGTCTGTATATGTATTGATTATTGATTGGAGCATATACATCAGATTCCTGTGTTGAAATATTTGGAACAGGATTTATACACTAGTTAACTAAGATCAGAAGAATCACAACTGTACTTGGCATGTGTGAGTATCGGACAACTTTATTTTTAACCCAGATACTTGAAAAGATGTCCAGGAACTTATTCCCATTTCCAGTTTTGTTTCCCACTTTTTACTTTGGAATACCATCTTTACCATTCCTAAGGAAAGGTATGGCATTAAATTTGGGGGCCCTGCTGTAGGCAGTAGAGAGTCGAGAGTGCTGTGGCTGATGTTGATGCGGGGTGCCTCAAGTATGGTCACCTCTCATTGCTTGCCCCCTCCCCTCCGCAAGAAGATACATCCAAGAATCTTTTGAAGAATGCACTTTTAAATAGTCTGTTTTTTGTGTTTTGAACCTTTTTAGACTATTGGCTATTTTTTTGTCTGAAAACTACAGTATTTCAGGTTATTAGCCAAACATTGTTTGTAAATCTGTTGCTTATCAATTGAGCTCATTACTTTATATTTACATTAATGTAAGATTGAACATTTGGGAATTAGATTTCCAATAACTTGTGTGTTTCAACATTTAATAATTAGGAAAGAGAAACAATTGAACTAACTTACATCTTGAATTACTTAAGAAATGGACTTGCTGAGGTCATTGATCTTTTATTCTGATTATTACCATTTTCTGAACTCCCAATATGAAGGATTAGAAATTGATATTCAGGTTGAAGTTGTTGAAGCCCTACAATCATGACTCATCCAACAAAAATATATTCATCCAGGATAGGCAAATCTATAGAAACAGTAACTGGATCAATAATTACCTAGGGACACGGCGTGGGAAGGTAGCGGGAAATGGGGCACTAACAACAACAGATAGAAGAGGAAAATGTTCTAAAATTTATTGTAATGATGATAGCTCAGCTCTTATATGTTTGAACTATTGAGTTGTGAATTATATGGCAATATAAATAATGCAACTTACTATTTCCATGGACGACAGCGGGAGCCCAAGCGTAGAAACTACCTAGGAAATAAGTCTCTGGTGATCTCCCTCTGGCCATAATTGAGGAATGGGGGAAAGTGGCTACTAAACAGTGCACTGAGAGCAGTGGGGGAGGATCAAAGGGGTAAGTGAGCCTGCCTGGAACAGTTAAAACCCTGTCCGTTGATCCCACCTCTGATGCACGCTGGACCTGATCTGGTTTTCAATATTGTCTGTATTTTGGTTTTGTTTAGTTTTTGTTTGTTCATATTAGGGTTTATCTCAAAGGTGTTATGTCATTTGGGGTCACCCTCTTGAAGTTGTGTTATATGTTTTTCGGTACATGGTAGCAATTGTACGATGCTACTTGATGTGATTGCACCATGAAATGATATGTGTATTAACTCCCAGCTAATAAAATTTAAAAATCTAATCAGTATAGGCACCAAAAGGGGCTTTGGTTCATAGGAACGGCAACTGGGAACTGGCACTGGCCTTGGCAGTGGACTTTCGTTCTCGTTAATCCTGCAAGATTGCATAGTTGTCATTGCTTCCTATTAGCAGAGAAGGTGGAGTGCCTTGCCTGATTCACACAGCTACTAGATAGCAAGACCATGATTTAGACCCAGGTGTGGGTCTACCCCTGAAAAGATGTAAAGTGTCAGACAACACAAGGGGCAGTTGTACTCTGTTCTGTGGAGTAGGAATCGACTTGATGGCAGGGAGTGAGTGGGAGAGTACCTCTAGAGCTCCGCGATTTTCCAGCCTGCGTGCAGAGTAACCGCTTGCTGGCACGTTCAGCTGCCGGGGTCTTCATGGAAATTTCTATGGGTTTGCTACGATTTCTCAGGTAGTGTTTGGACATTAAGGAGTCTACAATAGGAGAAATTAAGCTGTTAAAAATCAAAACAAAACCCCTCTAGGCGAGGGGTTGGCACATTGTGGCTCTTGAGGCTCTGTTGGTAGGCACATGTGTCTCTGAAGTAAAATTGCAAAGAAATAAAACGATTAATGGTTTCATTCAGAAAAGGATGATTTCATTTGTTTCTAAAAATATATTTATGGCTCTCAAATAATTTTTAAATTGTGAGGGTCAACAGGATTGGCTCTACGGTCTTAAAAATTTACTGCCCCTGCTCTAGAAGCATGATATTTCACAATACATTGTTAAATATCCCTTATTATAAAAGGAAGACTAAAGGAGGAATGGAAACTCTAACATCTTTGAATGATGTTAAAGGCTAACAGAAATGACTTAGATTCAGAAACAGTTAAGAATGTTGGAATTTTGTTTTTATTTTGGCTTCACAGCTCAGGTGTTCTGGGGAAACTTCCGGCATACTTTACTCCTGCATTGTCATGATTCCCCTTAGGCAGCGTTGGAGAGCCGTCCTTTACTCATGCTGACCCCAGGCAGAGTGCAGCCAAAGGACACCTGGTCTCACTAGCCTGTCATCTTCCCCATCATTGCAGATTGCACGCTTGGTTCATCGGAACCTGTGCATCGTAGTAACTTGGCAAGCGCCCACTGACGGGTGGTGGTGGTACATGCGATGCATTGCCTGGGAAGTGTACCCAGGACACCTGCCTAGAAGGAGAGAATTCTACCTCTGAACTGCCTGTTTCCTTCTGGTTAATGGAAGTTTATTAATCCTTACCATTTTAAGTACTCCAGTGCTTGACTGCTAGCCAAACAGTTGATGGGGGCTTAGAAGCCATGCAGAGGTGCCTTGGGTACAGGCTATGAATCTGCTTCTGAAAGCTCACAGCATCCGAAACCGTCACAGCGGTTCTCAACCTCTGGGTCGCGACCCCATTTGGGGGGTTGAACAACCCTTTCAAAGGAGTTGCCCGATTCATAACAGTAGCAAAATTACAGTCATGAAGAAGCAACGAAAGTAATTTTACGGTTGGGGGTCACCATCACCTGAGGAACTGTGTTAAAGGGTCGCGGCATGAGGAAGGTTGAGAACCACTGCTCTAGAACAATATAGTCAACACACATGGGTTCTCATGAGTCAGAAAGTATGACATGACAACTAACAAAGAAAACAGGTACCTCAGAGGACATTTTGATGATTGAAATGGATTCCGTTCCCTTCCTACACATTTAAAAAATGCACTTTAGGCAGAGCTTTAATTTTTTAAATTATAGGTTTTTCTTTCTTTTTATAAAATTGAAAGCATTACAGAAAAACAAAACAAAATAAAAAAAATTGATGGTTGCTTAGACGAAAACTTGAATCATGCCCAAAAGGTTGTTTATTACACTTGATCATATCCAGAAGGCCGAGAACTGATGAGTCTTTTTAGTTAAAGAAGCTACATGTAGTTTAGTTAAAGCAGCTTCACAAGAAGTTGATTTTGAACTTGAAAGATAATGTATGCAATAATTTAGCATGAAAGATTCTGAAGATTTGTAGTAGTTTTTCAGTGTTTCACTATCATCATACAAATGAATAACCACAGATATTTTAGATACAGGCAAACCGTGTCTCCTATTTCTGAACCCATTTTTATCCTATTTTTAAAACAACCTGGATTTGTTTTTGAATATTATTTTTCACCATTTAATATGTCTTCTTTGTGATATAAAATTAATGAACTTACTGAATTTAAGGTGTCGTTGGATGATGCAAACTATTTTCCCCTTGGTTGTTTCAACCCACCCTGAGAACACTTGGAAGAGAAGCTCCGAGCTTTATTTATTTCCAAATAAATCTGCCATTGAAAACTATGGAGCATAATTCTACTTTCACACTGAGGGCACCAGGAATCTGATTAAGCAACTCAATGACCCTGATGTTTTAAAGAACTTGAATATTGCTTACACCCATTTGATGACATGCATTTCTTTTGAGTTATGAAGGAAAAGGTTTGGATGAAGTTTTCACGTTTGGAGTATTTTGCGGTTTGAATCTCAAAGTGAACATGCAGCCTGTTCCTCTGATCCCCACGCTTCTTCCCACCCCACCCCCACCTTTTTTTTTTGGCAAACTTTAGTAGTTGAAGCAACCGATTTCCCTTTTCTAGTATGTTTGGTGATAAAAATCATGAGCATATGGGCGATTAAACTTTTGAACTGAGGCTAGGCTAGGATTTAGGAAACTGTAAACACTTTAGAAAGAACCTCAATGGCGAACATTTAAGCAAAAGGAAATAATATGTCATTTGGCAGACAGGTTTTTGGAAGAATTTTAAGAATCCTGCAATATGTTTTATGTATAAGAGCAAGATCAATGGGTTGGGGACGGGCTAGTTCCAGCGAAGGCTTGAAAATACAGTTCCCACGATCTTTTCGAGGGGATCTGTTGTAATAAAAGTCCTTTCTCCTTCTTCTCATAGCACCAACAGACGTTTGTTTTATTTTTCAGGAGGAATCACAGATAAGCTTCAAAAGATAGCACTCTGGTTAACTTAAAGCCTGTCGACTGGACCTTTAACATAAAAACAGTAATTGTGCAAAAGAATCAAGTTTAGTATTTTCCCATAATTTGATTATTATATTAGACCCCCAAAATGTATAAAGGACTTACTGTGTGGGGCAGACAGATTGGGAGGAGCAGGAGCCTTGAAAAGCGAGGTCACTGGTTTTTGGAAGCTTCAAATATTTTTTTGGGAAATGCATATTAAACGATGTAAACAAATAAACAAATTAATTACAACAGTGATAAATGTGATCGAGGTGAGTGGGGTCCCCATCTGCAGCGTGTGGTCTGGAAGGGTGTCATGGAGGTCATGTCAGCTGAGACTTAAATAGAGAGAAGAGGCAAGTTCTGGGAGGTCCCAGGACGGAGAAAATAGTAAAATTGGTTGTAGGTGGCATCTGATCTCCTTTAATTTCTGTGTGCGAGAGAAAATCAAGAGCACCAGCATCAGTTGCCCAAAGCTAATTCCCAGGAGGTGCAGGTCAGACACACCTCAACCCATCAACTTTTTTTCACTCATTCTAACATCAGCCAGCCGGTCTGCTGCACCCTCTGTTTCTCTGCTGGGGTTGATAATTTGTTGCAATTCCCATACAAAACTCACAGACTGTATGGTGTTTATTAGGGAAGTGTCAGGCCATAATTCAGGTTCAAGAACTTCAGATGCAGTTCTTCAGTCAAGACGTACTGCTTGCTGTCATGCCTTTCTCTGACCATCCTCTCCCTGGTCTTCGGATGTTTAAAAATAGGATGAAAACACATGAAAATGATACCATGTTCTGTTTGGGCAAGGGTTCTAAAACTTTAACTCTGCCAGTAAGTGCTCAAAGGTCGTCGTCCCCCCCCCCCCCCCCCCCCGCCCCGTGCCAGCAAGCCTCCTTCTGAAAGCATCTTTTGATCCCTGCTCCGCCCCCAACTGCGGCCATGGTTTCTCTGCAGCTGCTTCTTGCTCTTTTTCACCATCTTTGGGATCAAAGCACTTCGAGACCTGGATTCAGGAGGTTCAGTACAGTGATTTTGGAACCAAAGGATATGTATCCCTCTACTCCTGGCTTTTCTTTTTAAATTTTATTCTTATTTATTTATTTGTTTTTCTGGCTTTTCTTTCTTGATGACAAAATTGGCCAACCTCCATGTTAGGATTTTGTACATTTTATTTGCACATACCCACCCCACAAGCGTGCACCTTCTTCGTATTATTAGCAAGCTGCCAATCTCCTTTGTGGGCCGCAAGCACCTCTTAGTTACATAGTCCTACCTTGTCATCAAGATAACCATTGTGAGCATGGTGAACACCTAGCGGTGTTCTATTCTGTTGTACCTAGGCTTGTTAGAAGGACCAAGCAGTAGTTTTTTCTGTTATGAATAAGAACTGACTGTGGTATCCCAGTCATCAGGTGAGAGTTACAAAACCAATAGCTAAAGGGCCAGAATAAGCCATTTACTTCACCTCTGCCCAGGTAAACGTCCTGTGACAGGTGGAACCCGCCTGTGTCAGTCAGGCCAGCCAGGCTTTGCAGGGCACGGAGGGAGTTTCATTTCCTCTTAAGTGTAAGCGGAGCCCTGGACTGTGCCGTGCAAAGAGGGTCAGGCTCTGCTTTACAGATGTAGGAGCTCATCCCGCTTCCCACGCGGGACTGCGTCACTGGGGAAGAGAAGAATGAGGAGACAGGTAGGAAGCTGGATTGAAAGGTAGCAAAGGGTATGAAGAGGAGAAGTTGTACTCAGGATTTTGAGTTTCTCATCTGAGCACCAGTTGAGATGCATTTTATATTCCACTACATCAACATTAGAGACTGGTGTAGAGAAACGCATATATTTACACACACACACACACACACACACACACACACACACAACCAGATATGCCTGGTTCAACATTCGACACTGGTATAGAGAAACGCATATATTCTCTCTCTCTATCTCACGCACACACACACACACACACACACACACACACACGACCAGATATGCCTGGTTCAACATTCGACACTGGTATAGAGAAACGCATATATTTTCACACACACCTGCGCCTGCAGTGGCGTGGGCACGTAAAGCAGCAGGTCCTGCTGTGACGGGGGTCCGAGGCAGCTTTGAGGTGCTGCAGCGTGTCCAGCTGGGCTAGCTGGGCCTCATCCTGGGCGCTCACTGGCAGCTTCCCCTGGAGGTAGCCCACCAGCACCTGGCTGTAGTGGACCCTGATGTAGGTGGGATGGTCCAGGTGCAGCAGCGTCTCCCAGCCCAGCTGCCGGCTGTGCAGGCTCGTGCCCTTGGTCCCCTGCAGGCTGTTGAGGTACTCACAGGGCCGAAGAGGCCGCACCAGGTCCCCTTCCCCCCGATGAGGAAGAGGGCAAACTCCTGTACTTCCTGCGGCTCCGTGATGCCCATGTGCCTGCACAGCTCCTCCAGCACGTCTGCCGCCACCATGAACATCCGGATGTTGGTCTTGTAGTCCACACCCCCTGATATGTGGATCAGAAACTTTGGGGCCATGTGGCCTTTCAAGAAGGCCTGCATCTCTTCTGGCCAGGGCAGCCACTGGCACCCCCTCCCCCCATACTTGACACTGCGCTGAAGGTGCTCTTGGGTACTGTGGGCCAGCTCTAGGCTGGGGTCAGCATCCTGCAGGAACCTGCTCACATAGGGCTTCAGGGTGGGCGACGGCAGGAAGAAGCCGGTGAGGAGGCTGAGGAGGCTCCAGCCTCAGGTGCTGTGCTCCGGCTGTGGGTGTCCCGTGACCTGATTGATGACCTGGCAGTAAATCTCATCCCGGATGCTCTCCTCCAGGCTGAGCTCCAGCAGCCCGTACAGCAACTCCACCTCGTCCTTGCCCCAGGGCTTGGGTTGGTCCCCCTTGAACTGCATCAGTGTCTGGAAGCTTTCCACAGCCTGCCTATTGGCGATCTTGTCACTGAGACACATGAATGACTCTTGGATGAGTCACAAACACATACACACACACCCACACAGAAGACCAGATATGCCTGGTTCAACATTAGAAACTGGTATAGAGAAACGTATATATTTTCACACCCACACACACAGAAGACCAGGTATGCCTGGTTCAGGGGACTGCAGCCACAATGTGCACGTTCAAGGGTAGGCAAGGCCTGTTATCCACATTGAACTCTGGCAGGTCTGGGGGCCTTGGTCTCTTTCACCAGTGGCAGTATGGCAAAGAGAGATCCCTCTCATGCCAACAACAGAGTTATAGGTAAGTAAGTTCCTGAGACTGAGAAGGATGCAGGTCCTAGCCAAGTCTACCTGAGTGCAAACATTGGCCCGACTATGTAAAGTTGAGTGGGTAACTTAGATTTCTGGAACCTCCATTTTCTTCTCTGTAAAATGGGGATAATATCAGCATTTATGTGTAGCCTGCCACCTGTCTGTCAATTTATCACGTTCTGGTGACTGTGTGGTTCTATCACACTGCAAGCTATGGCTCTTCATATTTCAGGTACCAGCAGAGTTACCCGTGGAGGACAGATTGCAGCCAAGCTTCTGGAGGAAGAAAGGACTGGTGATATACTTCTGAAAACTGGCCACCCCAAAACCCAATGGATTCCCATCGACTATTGTCTTGTAAAGGGGCTCTCAAACCGTTTGTGGGAAAGTGGAATTAAAAGACAAATTTACTCACACACTTTTAGACGCCCTCTGTGACACTGGAAGATGAGCCCCCCCAGGTTGGCAGGCACCCAGAATACGTAGTGGCATCAGAATGGGTTTGCACGTAGGGGTGGCCCAGAATACAGTGAGGATCCAGGCAGCATTTTGTTCTGCCGTTCAGGCAGTCACTGTGAGTTGTAGAAGACTTGTTAACAACTAACAAAGACGTTTAGATTGTTCTGAGCCTTAAGGAAGCTGACTGCTTACGGCTGAACTGTTGGTGGTTGTCACCTGTGTCTGTCTCAGATGTCACGCTTTGTCCCTCTGCCTCATCATGCAGGTGACGGCAGAGTAACTTTTGACGTCTCTGACCACGGGAGCAACAGAGTCCCTTCTGCACGCGTCCCCTTCTTGCCTGTTGCCTGTTTTTATTTTACGCGTAATCCTTTCGTTGCTGGCTGAAGTACGCACGTTGTTTACATGTTGAGCGGACATTTGCCCTAAGTTGGAAGGGACTTTCTCGTGTGCTGCCACGTATCTGCAGTGCCCAGCACGGCTCCAGGACTTCCTGTTGTAGGAGCTGAACACACACCTCCTGCACTGACTTAATGTTCTTGACTTCTGGGGTTTCTAATGCCCATTGCAATTGCTACACAGAACTCACAGACAAAATCCATGATTAAAGGGCTTCTCGAACTTAACAAGTTGTAATGCCAGTGGGAAATGCTCAGGGTTAAGTTGCTTACAAAGGCATTTACAAAGTCCTGTCAAGTCTACTAACAAATGCCCAAAGGGCAAACCACTTTGCCTGAAGCCTCACTCCAAGGCATTACCTCCCGCCCTGTAGGTCAGAAAACCCAGTTCCCTGGATCAGTGCTCAGAGGCTCCTCACTCCTGTAAGTCTCAGTCTCCAGGTACTCAGCTCCACTTCCATCGGTCTGTAAGTCCAACGCCCCCAGCAAGTGTCCACTGGTACCCCACTCACTCCACAAGCCAGTCCTCTGCACACAAGTGTGTGCCTTGGGTTGAGAAGTCCCAGCATCCTCCATGCGCTGGCTCCTGGTTCTGCCGCTTCTTCTCTAATGGCACAGCAGTCATTTGGATCCAGGAGATTCACTGTGCAGGAATCTCGGTCCAGAAGACATGCTTCACCCTGACTCTTGCTGGTGATGAAATCCCCCCCCCCCCCATAATCAGAGGTTTCACTGTATCGGCAGCAGATGGCACCCCACGGAATTCTAGTCGCATTTACAGGTGAATCCTGTCAGTGTCCTCCCCCACTTTCTTGATAGACCCATGCAGGGAAAGGTCATTTGGTGGGCTTGCAGTGGTTCTCAACCTTCTCAATGCCGTGACCCTTGAATACAGTTCCTCATGTTGTGGTGACCCCCCAACCATAAAATTATTTTTGTTACATTTCATCACTGTAATTTTGCTACTGTGTGAATCCAGCAACTCCTGTGAAAGAATTGTTTGACCCCCCAAAAGGATTGTGACCCACAGATTGGGAACCACTGATAGAGACTTTGGCTGGAAGAGCCAGGTTAAATAATTCACTGCCTCTGTGACTACTGAATGAACGATGAGGATCATGGGGGCAATAGGTGATCTTTGTTCCAGGTGTGTCAGAGGTGCCTAAAAGACGAATTGAAAGCAAATGTTTTTTTTTGACTTTGTTTTCTTAGTAATTTGAGATTATAGGAGCCCTGGTGGTGTAGTGGTTACACATTGGCATGCGATCTGCAAGATCAGTCAATTCGAAACCACCAACTGATCCTTGGGTAAGGTGACCAGGTTTTAACATTGGTAAAGTGGGACACCATTGATAAAACTCATATCCTGGCGAAATAGCTACATGGCAGTTGAAAACCATATACCCTAGTTTGTTCATTCTTTCCCAAAATCAGGACTTTCTTGCCAAAAGTGGGACATCTGGTCACCTTATGAGTCATGTGGAGCTTTCGACTCCTGTACAAAGTCTTGGAAACTCACAGGGGCAGTTCTTCCTGTTCTAAAGGATCGCTATGAGTTAGCGTCTACTCTATGGCAGTGAGTTTGATTTGATTTGGTAAGATTATGGCTTGCCAATTTGGGGGTCTATAGTTTTGCATTCAGCCAAGTTCAAAGTAGGCTTGGATAAAATTTTAGGGAAAAAGATAATAAGAGATAGAGAGTTTACATTTTGCTATAGTTAAAGTTTATTGTGCCAACCTGGCCGATATTGTGCCAACCTGGCCGATAAACACATGTGGGGTTAATTGAAGGGCGGAGAGATAAATGACTCAGTGAGCCTCGCCTTTCTAGTTCTCGGTGATGGTCGGACCTGGGTGCAGCTGACTTAGACAGTTCCCTGCTTCAGCCGGCAAAGCTCACTTCCTGCAAGATATCTCCAAGGAGAAGCCGCATTGGACCTTCCCTGATGGGTGCTGGAGCAGCCGTGTGGAGACCCTGCCAGCGCTGAGATGCTTACACGTTTACTGACTCGACTTTCCTCCTGCAGTTGGCGTCATAGTGTGTGTTTTGTGAGATGGAGGAGGACTTTTTGGATTATTGTCAGACATACGGGCTAATGTTGGAGTTGTGGGTTGGGATGTTTTCTTGATGTGCACTTACCCTTTATATAAAACTCTCTCTTATTCATGAGTTTCTGTCAATTGGTTTCTCTAATGTACCCAGACTAACATACATTTGGAGCTATGAATTCCCTGGTGTAGCATTGCTTGCTATTGTTTTGTCCATGTGGCATTTCATAGGGTGTCACTTGGTTCATATTCAAATTAAATGTCACCTGAGGCCTAGCTTTTACCTGAGAAGTCAGCTTCGCTGTCAGTGCGACCAAGTCAGCTCTGACTTGTGGTGGCCTATGGGAAAGTAGCACGATGTATGGTTGCCTGGTCCTGTGTTCTCCTTGCCATTATTGGTATGTAGGAGTTCATTCTTTATATTATTGTGTAAGTCCACATCACTGTTTTTTTATGATCCTCTACCAAATACGATGTCCTTTTCCAGTAATTGATCTTTGCTGATCATATGTCGAAAGTAGGTGAGCTGATGTCTTGCCCTCCATGTTTCTGAGACATATTCTGGTTGATTTCTTCTGAGACTGATTTGAGCTGACAGCCTCTCCTCCCTGCTTCATTTGTTAGCTAAAAACACATAGCAGAGTTAACACATTAGAGGCGTAAAATCACTGAAAAAGCCCCCCTTGTTCGTTAACTGTGACTCGGCCTTCTCCTGGCCCTGGAATTGCGACCGGGACTGGAAACCTATCAGCACCCTGCACTATGCATTAATCCCTGTTTCTGCTAAATTACATCATGTTGTTACTTTTTATGATAGTGCAGCTCATTACAATGACGTTCATAATTATTTAGTGCCATTTTTATTTTTCGAAAAGAACTCATATCCATGTTCTCACTGCCACCAACTGCGTTATACTGACTCATAGTGACTGTCTGAGGGTTTTTGAGACCGTCTAACTGTTTACGGGAATAGAAAGCCCAGCCTTTTGCCTGCAGAGGGTTTTGAACTGATACCACCACTGTTCCCAGCCCAGTGTGTAACTACTACACTATCAGGGCTCCTTGTGGCTTTGTTGAACAAAGAATGTGTACAAGTTCTCTGAGCCTCTTCTTCCTGGTACTTGCCCATTAACTCCTTTGTGAAAGATCACAGCCATCGAAAACTCAGCAGAGTGCAGTTCTACCGGAATACCCGAGTCACAATAACAATGGCAGCTGATTCAGTTTTTAAGTAGAACTCTCAATAAAATTAAACATAAAGTGACCAAGAATGTAAAAAAGTAAATCATTAAACTCTTGGATAAAGTTATTAGACTGCCAGTTTATCTCTCAAAGATGGTAACTACTCTGACCAAAACATCAGGTATTTTATAATTATTGATTAAAGACACATATAATCATAGCTGTATATACATAGTAACTTACTCTCTTGTAAATTCATCATTTGCCTTTCTCTGACTCATGAAGTCTATCATTCCCACTCTTGGTTAGATAGAGACAACTGGAAATTGGAAATTCAGAAATGTTGGGGAAACACCACTGAATTAGAGCATTTCTGTTTTGATTACTCAGTGAATAAACATTGAATACTTGACTTTTTAAAATCTTTTTAATCTGTCCGTGACCCATGCTCATTCAGATGGTCATTAATTGGAATATTATTAATCAGTTGGGTTTTTTTCTTTCCGTTCGAGTTTGTTCTGGTTTATTGACCATGAGGGAAGAAGAGAACTTACTGTGTTGTTTTAGCAGGACTGGTGGGAGTGCAGTGAGTGTAGGCTTTCTACTCCTGTGAAGAGTTAAAGTCTTGGGAACTCAGAGGGGGGGTCATCCATCAGGTTGCTAGAGTGGAGTGTAAGGAGTATAGAGATCTCCGGTGGGGAGTGGGTTACGCACACAGGTCAGCAGGATGAATTGACAGTCATTCTACAAGAGAAAGAAACGTTCTGCTCCTGTAAATGTTCACAGCTTCAGAAACCCAAACAGGTAGTTTCATCCAGTCCTTTAGAGTCACTGTTGTGTTGGGATGGACTTGATGGCAGTGGGAGTCTTAGAGTGCTATTCATTACTTTGTAGACTTTCACCAAAGAACTTGACAAATGAATTGAGTGTGTGATCATAAGACACTGCAATGTTTGGATCAGAGTGGTTGCCATCTTTGAGGGGATACACTGGCAGTCTGGTTTAGTGATAATTTAACTCTTTTACATTCTTGTTGGTCAATTGATTTTGAAGAGTCCTGTTTATAAAACTAAACCACGGCCACCAAGTTATGCTGACTCCCGGTGGCCTCGTGCATTTCAGTTAAACTGTGCTCCACAGAGCTTCGGTCTTGCACACAGGAGCCCTGGCGGCAGAATGTCACACATCGGGCTGCCAACGGCAAACCCTCTCAAAACCAACCCACTTTCACCGAGTCAGAGCGACCCTATAGGACAGGATAGAACTGCCCCTGAGGGTTTCTGAGATTGTAACTATTTATGGGAGTAGAAAGCCCTGTTTTTCACCAGAGGAGCAGCTGGTGGTTTCAAACTGCTGACTCTGGCTCACAGCCCGATGCATCATCACTATGCTAGCAGGGCTCTAGGAGTTCAAAATCACCAGTTGCTACGTGAGAGGACAAGGCTTTCTGTTCCTATAAAGAGTTACTGTCTCGGGAGATTCTCAGGGGCAGTTTTAGCCTGCCCTAAAAGGTCACTATGAGCCCGAATTGACTCGGGCAGTGAGCGATCTTTCACAAGTAGATGGCTGGCCTTTCTTTGGAGGAGCCTGGGGTGGACTCAAACCACCAGCCGTTTACTAGTTGCTGAGTGCTTAAAGTGGAATGCTTCAAAAGAGGGTGGGACTGTTGTGGTCATACCAGGAGCCTGGTGACATAGTGGACTAACCTTGGGCTCCCAACTTCAAGGTCAGTAGTTCAAAACTACCAGCCACTCTGTGGGAGAAAGATCAGGCTTTCTCCTCCACCTTTAGCCCCCGCCCAGGGGGATGGACAACAGAAAAGTGGTGAAGGGAGACAGCGGTTAGTGTAAGACATGGGAAAAAAATGTATCAAGTATCAAGGGTTCGTGAGGGAGGGAGGATGGGAGAAGGGGAAATGAGCTGATACCAAGGGCTCAAGTAGAAAGTGTTTTGAAAATGATGATGGCAGCATATGTGCAGATGTGCTCGACACAATGGGTGGATGTCTGGCTGGTGATAAGAGCTGTAAGAGCCCCCAATAAAAGGATGGTTTTGAAAAGAAGAAGAATGCAGTCTTGGAAACTACAGGAGTAGCCCTACCCTGCTCTGTAAGGTGACTGTCAGTGGAGATCTGTTCAATGGTAGTGAGTGTAGCATTGTTTTTACTGCAGTCATATAAATTTAGATTTTGTGGGTAGTAGGAATACTATTTTAGCTAAATGCCAGGCAAGATTTATGGTCTGTCTGTGCTGTTTAGAAATTGGCTTTAAACACATTTTACTTAGCTGTGAAGGGGCGGGTGGTGGAAGGCAGGGTGGCCAGTTTTCCCAGGCAGAAGCAGCTGTTCCCCCTTATGTGAATTGGGCTTTTTGACCCTTCACATGACCTGCTTTACTGATCTGATTTCTCCTCCAGGTATTTTCCTTTCAGAAGTCACCAGCAACAGACCGAGCTCCTTTGGCTGTTAATACCATGTTTGCCTTTCCACATCACATGCCTTTTCCTGAGTAATTTTGTGTGCTGCAGTTGACGCTGAAATGAGGCTCTGAATGACCTGTAGGAAGCCAAGTCCTAGTTTTCTAACGCTGCGGCACTGCTAGGTACCGTAGGTTCATGAGTAAGAGGCCTCATGGCAAGGCCTTGTCACCAGCTTTTATGTTTTGTCTGAAATACTTTTATGTTGTCTTTTAACTTGGAAATTTTGTTTTACCGAAATACAAACTTCCTGTCAACACTTTCTGAGACCTTATAGGTCAGAGTAGAATAGCTCTCTCTCTCTCTCTCTCTCCCTCCCCCTCCCCCTCCCTCCCTCTCAGCAGCTGTTGAGCTTGAGTTACTGACAGTTAGCAGCCCCATTCTTGACTCCCACAGCTGCCAGGGCTCCTTCTTTTTACCAAAATATTGATTATTCACATAGGCCTATAGTGTCATCAAAAGATGTCAGTAGAGGACTGTTGACAACGTTGCTATAGATGATCTGTCTCCTGGAGCATTGAGCCCCACATGCTGGCCTCCTGGTCCCATCCTTCGAGAGTGTCTCTCAGGAGTGCCAGAAAACTTACTCTTTTACCTTCCACACTGACCTTGCTGGCTTATCCAACAGACTGCTGTCTTTTGTGATGGGTTCTTGGTTTTGTGAGTGTGTCTTCTATGAGACAGTAAGCTAATCAAGAATGAAGACAGTGTCAGTTTGTCTCCACAGTTAGTATCAGCTGTAGGAGTTAAATGATGAAGTTCTTCCTTAGCTCTGTGGTGTTTGCTTAGTGCTCATGGAGATGTTTATGATCATGGACCACTTAATTCCATATGTACTATGCATATACTAATTTCCACTTTATGGTTTATCCATAGTACAACCTTTAATCAAGTTTAAAGTGGTAGCAGTTGCCTTCTAAAAAGATAAGTAATTTATACTTTTACTTGATCTTCACATTGAAATCAGCTAGGATGGTTTGGTGTGGTTATTAGCTGCTGTCAAGTTGGTTTCCAACTCATGGCAACTACATGCTCAAAGGGGCAAACGCTGCCTGGTTTAATGTCTTCCCCCTTATCAATTGTGGGCTAGATCATGATCCATAAGGTTGTCATGGACTGAATCTGGAAAGTAGCTTCCCAGACCACTCTTCCTACTCTGCTAAAAGTCCTTTAGCATTGTAACAGCATACAGGCTTTCACTTTAAGATGAGGAGTGCCTGTGGATGCAGGCTCATTGGCCAGGGAGCAAACCTGAGTCTCCCAGGGGAAAGCTCGAGTACTGCCATTCCATCTACTGCCTCCGAATTTGATAGTTGCTGTTCAGTGCCACTGCGTCAGTTCTGATGTTGCTTGACCATATGTACAATGAAATGAAAATGATCTGATCTTGCATCATCCTCAAAATTGTTAGTTTGAACCCACAGATGTAATGTTGTTCAAATTAGTGAGCATCCAAACCAGAAACCCATGCCCATGGCATCAGTTGTGACTCCCAGTGATCTTTTAGGACAGAGGAGAACACCCCTGAGTTTCTGAAACTGTACCCCTTTCCCACAGTTTCATTGGCACTTCACCCACATAGCATTCAATTCGGTAGTCCACTCATTTTAAGAAGAGCCGTGCAGTCTTTACCAAAATCAATTGTGGAACATTTTCTTCTTCGTACTCATTGATATTTGTTTAATTATTATTTTTTAATTGTAAAAAATGTACACAAACATTCTATAATTCAACAACTTCTACATGTGTGATTCAGTGCCATGCTTATACTCTGTATTGAACAACCTTTATTGATCCAAATTAGTCTACCACCATCACCATGAACTCAATGCCCCTAAGCAAAACTCTTCCTCCTTTACCCATTGTAACCATTGGTGAAGTTTGGTGGTTGCTTCTTCTTCTTCCTCTTCCTCCTCCTCTTCTTCTTCTTCTAATACTCACATATCAGACACTTTCATAGTTACATCGCTTTTAAAAAGAGTTGTATATACGTTATCAAAATTGGTTCTAGTGCTCCCTTCTCCCCCACATTGTTTGCTCCCCAATTTTCCTCCACTACCGTGCCCCATAAACCACTGCGTCAATTATTGTCTCTATACATCTACTCCTCAGGTGCTTCATAAACTAGGAAACCTAACCGAAACAATAAGAAAACAAAATGAAACAGAAAGAAGATAATAATAATAATTTGACGATAAAAATAAAAGGAAAATAAAAAGATCACAAATGATATTTAAAAAGCCGGAGAAGAAATTTTTGTGTGGAACAGCGAGGAATATTTGAGCTGAGATCAAATCCAGGTTGCATTAGGAGTGGGGGGTCAACTGACCATGTATTGTAATATACCATGTTTTCCTTCACCATCGTCAAGTTCACAGTCATCTCTGTCTGATAGTAAAGCTGTTCCGATCCCTTGCCTGTGACCGGACAGGTTCTGCCAGAGGCTTAATCTGACTAGATAACAAACTGCAGATGGATTGTGGGGTCCCGTTGTTCTCCACAGCCTTCTACAAAATGGTCTCCACAGCATGTTCACAATTTAACTCTGATACTTTTCCCTTTATCCTATTTGGGTTTTGTTATCATCATCTTTGGGTCACACATGCTGTTGTGTTTCTTCCGTGTGGACTGGGTCTATGCTTCACTTAGATGGTTACTTGTTAGAATCCAAGCCTTTAGGACCTCCAAACACTATTCCATTGATAGCCAGACAACGTCTGCTTTCTTCACCGCCCTTTGCTGTAGCACTCATTTCTTCCATGATCTCTTCACGAAGACGAGTATTTAGCAGGGCCATGTTATAAGAACTAACTGTTTTTGAATTGGGGCTAGAATTAAGCTGGAGCCCAGAATCCATCTGCTTGTCCACAGTGTATGAATGATTCTGGTTTACTTTGGCAGTCATAGTATGACAAAAACAAAACCCAACAAGAACAACCATCCCCCACCCCTAAAACAATCAATCAAACAAAAAACCCTTAAAAACAAAACCCAAAAGAAACAGAAAAGAAAAACATTGTCAAGCACCCCCCTGGGGTATAAGGTGATTGCACTGATAGCATCAATAGTTTATCCAGTAGCATAGCATTTTTTTCAAGGATGGGCAGGAAGCCCCTCGGCTCTCTAGCACAGCATTTAAGGCACTGTTGATATGTGTTTATGCAAGTATAGTCCAGCTTCGAGTTGCGATCTATGAGTGTTGCTTTGTACAGATTGATTTCTTAATTGAGTGAACACTTTTTACATTGAGCATGGGGGTTGGCGCTAGGGGGAAATTCCCTGTAACATTTTTTATAAGGGCAGATCCTTGCCTGTCAGATTAATACCTGTCATATTCATCCAAGGGCAACATTGAGGTACTTGATATATGGTGGTTCTGGGTTTCCTTTCTTTGGACAGCCATTAAGCCAGGGGTCCCACCAAAGGTCCAACGACCACCATTTCCATAGTCTTAGGGTGGTCATCCTCCTATCAGGGCATTTCAGTCCTAAGTCTAAGGTTACAGGTAGATTTGAGGTAGGACTAGTTTGTTCACTTGGGCTGCCACGTTGAGTCCTTCTAGTGTGGCCCTTGGGGGATGTATGTTCCCTGTAAGACCAGTGTCTAAGGTCATCATAGTGCTTAGTCCATTGTGAGGGTCACCAAGGCTTGGGTGAAAACATGTTAGAGGTCTCCACCCAGGAACATAGAACTGGGTTTATTTTCCCTTTAGGTTCCCTAAAATTATTGTGTAGCATCCCTTCCCAATATGAGATTTCTCCTCCCCATTCACTCACCATACCCGCCAACAGAAATATCAATGCCTCCTCTAAAATATAGATCCCTTTGATTTTCCAGTAAGGTCCTCCTCTCCTGCCTGTGGAAGGCGTGTTGCTGTGTCGCAGTCTTGTTTCAGTGTTGTAGAGCATCAAGTGGATGATCTTCCGCCTTTCCCCCTTTTTTGAAGGAGTGACCCCAGACGATGTGCAGTCTTCTCTTTTGAGGTGGTTGTTATGAAGTGTGCGTAAGGGAGTGATGTATGGTTCATGACTGGTAACGCAGACATTCTACCCCTTTGTTTTGGAATTCTAAGATTTGTTTAATTAGTGTTTCTCCTTATAGTAGTGGACTCATACAAAATTTATCCTTTTGTGACTAACTTCACTCAACATAATAGTTTCAAGGACTTTCTATGTCATGTGGTGTACATGCTTTTGTCACTGTTTTTTAGGGGTGCATATTAATATATTGTATGTATGTACCATAGACTGTTACTTAATGGGAGTAGAAAGCCCCTTTGGCTATTGGTTTCAAACTGCTGACATGTGATTAACAGCCCAATGCATAACAACTGTGCCACCAGGATTCCTGTGTGGTAAATGCCAGAAAGGACTTATGTTACATATACTTACTTAACACTTAACATTCACATCTCCGATTTCTTCTATCAGCACATGTAATCTATCCTGTTAATAATGATAATGCTGTTGTGATTGAGACAGACACGTAGGGAGTTTTCACTGTTACAATCGCTCTTAGTATGGTAGTATCACTTGTATTTTTAATACAATAATAACACCATCATTATTTTTTAGGTGGAGTATTACTTCATGCATTCCTGATCATACAAGACTTGAACTTTGCTTTTTGTAATATTTGGCTTCAAATGGTGTTTTAGGCTGGGTTGTCTAGAGAAACAAAACCAACGACACTCACCCATGGATGAGATCGAGCTTTGTGTCATTGATGTAATTATATATCAAGAAATATCCCAGCCCAGGCCAACTTCAGACCATTGGTTTGATGCTACATAATTCCCTCTTCAGACTCGTGGCTCCAGCCCCGTGTTATAGGCAGATGAACTGGGAAGCAAGAGCTCACAGGCCAGTTGGTACAGATTTGCATCCATCCAAGGTCTCTAGAAACCTGGCAGTTCTCAGGTTCAGGCAGCGCACTTGGGGTCATCTGGAGGCAGGTAGAGTTCCAGCAAGCAAGCCAGGTGGTAGGGGTGCGAGAGAGAGAGAGAGAAGAGAGAGAGAGAGAGAGAGAGAGAGAGAGAGAGAGAGAGAGAGAGAGAGAGAGAGAGAGAGAGAGAGATTCTAGTTTCTCTTGCTCTTATAAAAAGGCCACATTCTCAAGGGGCATCATCAAGCTACCATCTGACTAACAGGCTGACTTCTGCCCCTAATCCCAAAAGTGTCTAGTTGACATAATAGCTGACTACCTCAAGAGATAAAAGGAAGAGCAATTGCCTATAAACTGTACTCCAAGAAACTCATTTTAAAATTTGCTTGTTTGGATTGTTCTGGGATTTTCTAAGTCTCATGTCTATGAGGGGATTAAAATTTTTTTTGAAAAATGGGATTGAAAGATAAGGAATTTTCCCACTAATTTTGTGATACCTCCTCATCTCTCTGTTTAAACAGGGAGTTGAACTTGGACTAGAACAATCATGGGAGTGACTGTGATACAAGATACAGGGGGCTGTGGCAGTAATGGGAGCCACATGACTGCAGAGGGACTGTGCCAAGTTCCAGTAGGATGATTTGTAAATCTTTGTTAAGTCCCAAGGGAGAATTTTATCTAGAAACTTGACCTCCTAAGAAGAAACTGGCCAAGGGTTCTTTAGAGCTAAAAGTTCTTGTCAAGCCTGTTTTCATACTTAATTGAACCCTTGCCACCCCACCCCCCAAATAAAAACAATCAGTGCTTGGATTTTGGTCAGCTGAGACAGTGACGGGTGTGAGCCTCCCTGACCCCATTTCTGCTCCCTAGTCACCAACCACCTGGTTGGAGGAATCTATTCGCATACCTTTGAGGTAATTGTGGGTTCAGTTTCAGACCATTGCAGCAAAACAAATTCTGCAAGAAAATGAGTCATGCACATATTTTGGTTTCCTAGTGCATGAGAAAATTATATTTAGACTCTCCTGTCATCTATTAAGTGTGCAATAGCATCATGACGAAGTTTGGAATGTTGTGAGAATTAGCAAAAGGTAATACAGAGCACTGTCAGAAAATGGCACCAGTAGACCTGCTTGGTTCAGGGTTGCCCCTGACCTTCAATTTGTAAAACATGTAATATCTGCAAAGCATAGCAAGTGAAGCCCAGTGAAATGAGGTCTGCTTGTCCTCCTCTCTTCCGGAAAGCTTGAGGCATTGTCCAGCCATCTTTGGGAGGACGTCTCTTAAAAATCACAAGACGTTATTAGCGGTAGCTGAGTCAGCACCAACTCTTAGTGACCCTGTACAACGAAGTGCGCTGTTGTCGGGTCCTGTGCCATCTTTAGGACTATAGCATGCATGGTGTATTGGAGTGCCTGCCAACCCGGCAGCTCCTCATCTCGCACCATGTTTAACATTCTGTTAGGATCCTTAGTAGGGGTTTCACTGGCTGGTTTTCATTTCATTCTCCCTAGTCTGCCTTAGTTGGGAAGCTCCACTTAGCTCTCTCCATCAAGAGTGATTCTGCTGGTATTTAAAATACCGGTAGCATAGTTCCAGCATCCTAGCACACAGCCACCACAGGGAGACAAACCAGAGTTACCACCCAGTGTGAGAGAGTTAGAGTGCTTTAGTGGTGCCTTGTCCTAAGGAGCTCTGGTGGAATAGTGGTTATATGTTGGACTACGATCTATAAGGCCCACAGTTCGAAGCCACCATTCACAGGTACTGAACACTCTGGAAACCACATCCTAATCTGACACACACCGGGTGGTAATGAGTTACAAGCAACTTAATAAATGATTTAATGGTGTTCTAACCTTCTATACTCTCTGAACTGTCCCGTTGCCCTTGTTAAAATGATCAGTACACCTCTGGCAATGGGATCATTTGCATCACAGTGTTGTCGCCTATTTGTGATCAGGAGAGAGCAGCGTAACTGGAGCAAAGACATGCCTTTATTCAAGGAGGAAAATGAGACTTAGGTTTTGTTTTTTCCCCCTTTTTATCTTCATCTTTGGGCTTTCATTCACTTTTTTTAAGCAAAAAAAGTAATTTACTAAGTAATAGAGCACAGTGTTCTGGATTCTTGGATTTGGCTAGATAAAGTAACAAAACGTTTGTAACGATTTGCTTCTGCCTACAATAGCACAAATTCAGTAAGCCTAAAGTATGAACAGAGGAGAAACAGCACTTTTATCTGTGTTGATAGACTTTTAGTACATTGTTTGACACTATATGGTCCAAAAAGAGTGCAGGATTCATGAAACTTTACATTTGGCATTAAGGGATTCTTTCCTTCTGCATAGAGAGAAAACTCACAGAGGCAGATGGGAGGCAGAAGATAGGTCTGTGTTCTTGCCAGTGTCCCTGTTATCCCATAGTCAACAGCTCCCTGCTATGTAGGACCACACTCAAGTTGATATCACCTGCTTCGCCCACCTCTGATGCTGCTTATGAAGATTGTCCCTGCTCATGTCCATATTTTGGGCTTGCTCTACCGTCACCCAGGCACTGTATTGGCTTCCTCGGGTGGCCACAGCATAAGCCCGCAAACACATAGGCTTATAAGACCTGAAGTGTGTCATCTCCTAGTTCTGGAGAGTAGGAATCCAAATTAATGGTGACAGCAGGACCACGCTTTCTTTGAAGTATCTTGTGGAATATCCAGCTACTGAAAGCCCTGCCTGTTTCATGGGTGACAGAATCATCTCCACAGGACTTTCTTTTTTAATGTCTCTTTGTGTCTCTTTTCTTTTATGAAGACACTACTCAGATAGGATAGGACCTGCTCTATTCAGGTATGACTGTATGTTAACTGGTAACATCTGCAAATATCATATTTCCAAACGAGGTGACAGCCATAGGTAGGTTCGAACTTGTGCTGATGTGAAATTGTTTCATAGGACTTTTTTTTAAAATAATTTTTGTAACTAGCACCCAGTGAGTAGGTGGGAGCCTGCAAATAAGGTGCAGAGGCTCTAATTCGGGGATTGGTCTCTTCAAGAGCGAGCCACCTCAGAAGCAGGAGCAGGAATCCCATGACCATCAAGAACAAAGAGTCACCAGCCAGGAGCCCACATGTGGGATCCCTGCCTGAAGTGGTTTGGGCAGCAGAGGCACCAGGGACTGAAGCACTGAGACCAGGAGGCAGAGCCGAAAAGCCTAGCCAAGACTGAGGCAGAGCACCACACGCTCCCTGGCCCATGGCGGCAGAGGCCTGGGGGCCACGTGGCTGAAAGACTGACGTGAGCATGGCTGTGAATAGGAGCTGAGACAACAGAACGACATCCTGAACATTTGTAACCTGCTAGCTTCCTTAGTTGTTGTTGTTGGTTCCGACTCAGCGACCTTATTAAACACCATCAGTGTTGTGCCGTCCTCACAATTGTTGTTACGTTTAAGCCTCTGATGTCGATTCATCTTGCCCGGGGTCTTCCTTCCTTTTTCACTGCCCCTCCGTTTTACCCAGCATGATTCCTTCTTCAGGGACTGGTCTCTCCTGGTACCGTGTCCCGAGTATGCGAGTTGAAGTCTTGACAACCTTGTCTCTCAGAGCATTCAGGGTTGATCTGTTTGTTCACAGTGGATCTGTTTGTTCTGTGGCAATACTCTTCCCTAATACCATTGTTGAAATGCATCGATTTTTCTTCTGTCTTCCTTTTTCACTGTCCAACTTTCACACACAGGAGGCAATTGAAAACACCGTGGCTCTGTCAGATGTACCCCAGTCTTCAAAGGAACCTCCTTGCTTTTTAACGCTTTAAAGAGGTCTTATGCAGCAAATGTCCTCAGTGGACTCTGTTGTTTGCTGCCTGGACTGCTATTCCCACACGCTTTAATTGTGGATCCCAGCAAGATGAAATCCCTGACAACTTCCATCCTTTATTTCCTGTTTCTCGTGATGTTGTCTGTTGGTCCAGCTGTGAGGGGTTCGTTTTCTTTACTGAGTTGTAATCCACACGAGGCTGCAATCTTTGATCTTCATACGCAGAAGCTTCAACTCCTCCTCACTTTCAGCAAGGTTGTGCCACCTGCAGATTGCAGGTGCTTAATAAGCTTTCCTCCAAAGCGCATGCAGCATTCTTCTTTGTATAACTCAATTTCTCTGATGATTTGCTCAGCAGACAAATTGAACAAGTCTGGTGAGAGATAAAACCCTCATGCACACCTTTCTAGACGGTTTTCTTTTTAACAATTTCCATTTTACTTCCTTTCAGGTTTGTTTTGCTTCAGCTTCTAATCTTTACCTAGGCTTTGGAGGAGGTGGTGGGGCAGCACCTGCAGGTCTAAATCAAGGTGATGGGGGTGGGGGTTGGTCCTTCCGGGTTTCCCGTGACCGGTTCCTAACCATCTTGCTGTGAATGGCAGAACTCACACAGTTATGCAGCTTCCCATACAGCTTGGGAAGCATGTAGGTGTCGAAGACACTAGCTTCAGAAGCTCCACTATGCTTCTTATGACGAACTTTTTTCTTTTTTAAACGTTTTATTAGGGGCTCATACAACTCTTATCACAATCCATACTTATACATACATCAATTGTATAAAGCACGTCCATACATTCCCTGCCCCAATCATTCTCAAAGCATTTGCTCTCCACTTAAGCCCTTTGCATCAGGTCATCTTTTTTTTCCCCTCCTTCCCCGTTCCCCCCTCCCTCATGTGCCCTTGGTAATTTATACATAGTTATTTTGTCATATCTTGCCCTATCCAGAGTCTCCCTTCCCCCCCTTCTCTGCCGTCCCTTTCCCGGGGAAGAGGTCACATGTGGATCCTTGTAATCAGTTCCCCCTTTCCAACCCACTCACCCTCCACTCTCCCAGCATCGCCCCTCACACCCTTGGTCCTGAAGGTATCATCCACCCTGGATTCCCTGTGCCTCTAACCCTCATATGTACCCGTGTACAACCTCTGCCCTATCCAGCCCTGCAAGGTAGAATTCGGATGATGGTAGTTGGGGGGAGGAAGCATCCAGGATCTGGGGGAAAGCTGTGTTCTTCATCGCTACTACCTCGCACCCTGACTGACCCATCTCCTCTCCTAAACCCCTCTATGAGGGGATCTCCATTGGCCGACACTTGGGCTTTGGGTCTCCACTCTGCACTTCCCCCTTCATTCAATATGGTGTATATATATATATACACACACACATATATATACACACATACATATATTCTTTTTTTTTTTTTTTTGCATTATGCCTTATACCTGGTCCCTTGGGCACCTCGTGATCGCACTGACTGGTGTGCTTCATCCATGTGGGCTTTTTTGCTTCTGAGCTAGATGGCTGCTTGTTCACCTTCAAGCCTTTAGGACCCCAGACACTATCTCTTTTGATAGCCGGGCACCATCCGCTTTCTTCGCCACATTTGCTTATGCACCCATTTATGATGAACTTCTTAATGGCCTTGTCTTTGGGCATGCAGCGGGCGCAGTACGTGCAGCAACGGGGGTGCACATGGCCATGGCCTTTCGTGGCACGGCCGTTGTTACGCCTTTTCTTTGTCACCTCGGAAGCGAGGACACGAGAGAAAGCCACCTGTCTTGATTTTAAACCATTCGGTATTTCCTTGTTCTGGTAGCACGACTCCCTCCCGATCCATATACAGCTTCTATACGAGCGATACAGTAAGGATCCTATACTTCCATCCCTCTCAAGACTATCCGTGGTTTGTTAGGGCCACACAGTTGATTGCCTTTGCATAATCAACAGAGCACAAGTAAACAACTTTCTGGTAGTCTCTGCTTTCAGTCGGATCGATCTGACATCAGCAATAATGTCTCTTGTTTCATGTCCTCTTCTGAGTCAGACCTGAACCTCTGGCAGCTCCCTATCAATGTACTGCTGCAGCCATGGTTGCAGGTTCTTCAGCAAAGTGTTAATTGCACGGGCGATTCACGATGATGTTCTCTAATTTGCACCTTCTGTTGGGTCAGCCTTTCTTTGGAATGGGTGCACATGTGGATCTTTTCCACTCACTCGACTAGGTAGGTGTCTTCCAAAATTTTTGGTGTAGAGGAGTGAATGTTTCATCAGCTCGTTGAAACATTTCAATTGGTGTTCCATCAATTCCTGGAACCTGTATCTGGCTCATGCCTTCAGTGCCGTTTGGACTTCCTCCTTCTGTACCATTGGTTCTTGGTCGTGTTGACTGTAGTGCTGTGACTCTGTATTCATTCCATGTTTGCTTCCTTAACAGATAGTTATGAGTATTGGCAGTTGTTTCTAAGTGTCTGTTGCAATGGATTACTGAACCTGGCAGAAAACTGGACTGTCATGGGAGAGCTAGTTGGTGTTAGAATAAGATAGAAGAAGATGGATTTTGGAAGCATGTCTAAGCTCTGCCTGTGACTTTAAGCTTTGAACTAACATAGAGTTAGATTCTCCTTCTCCCTTGTGTTGCCAAAGAGGTCAATCCTGGCTTACCTATCATTTCCCGCCCCCTGTAACTGAGTGCTCAGCCCGTTGTACCATGGAGGGATAAAGGCTTGTGAATGTTTCATTCATAGATCTCTCTGCATCTTGAGATTGAGGTGAATGATCTTAGTTGCTGAAGGAGTGTGCACAAAGGAACAAGGTGCTATTGTTGATAGTATCTTGGGAGATTGTGGAGAAAACAAGAGATGCCAAGGTCACGGTAAAGGCCCTGGTTTTTCAATGTGCAATAGGTTCATTGTGTTTCTCTCTGATCTCTCAGTCTCAAGTGTTTTCCTTCTCCTGTCTCTTCTGGGCGGACTCCAGAGTTAGCTTAACTGCCTGCCTCTCACTTTGCTCAATGCTCAAGGCCCTCACCGTTGCATTCAAATCACGGATGCTGTTCACACTGATTGCCGTGACCCACTGGGCTTGGCGGTCACTTGAAATGATTTGAGTATAAAACACTCAGCAGCTTTTCAAGATTTCGTTTGGAAATAAAAAGAATATAACTAGCTCATTAGTAAGGTTATACCAGTTACACCATGAAAAGATATATTTGATTTGTTGGTTAAAATACATATTAAATTTAATTTTGCCTATTTTTTCACTACTCAGTTTGATTTGAAATAAGTAATTTTTGATGCGCTTTGTGGTTTGCATTGCATTTCCACGGGCCGCTGCTGTTCTAACCTAGCTACATAATTCGATGATCTTACTTTATATCTGTAGCAGCATTCAGAAATCAAGTGTGGACCCGACAGTTGTGTCCTTGTAGAAAGGAAAGTGGTCATAACTAAATGCCAAAGTAATTTCACTAAGCAAATATCATGCCACCCTGACCTGATTTAAAACCTTGCTCCTTATTGATACTAGCTCGGACTATTAGAACTATTCTGTAGTTTATATGTGGAAGTGCAGCATTCATCTGGAGGGAGCCATGGGTGTTGCACATGCTTAGGTGCTTGATTATTAGCCCAAAGTTTGGTGGTTCAGACCCATCCAGCGGTACCTCGGGAGACAGGACTGGAGGTCTCAATCTCAAACGTCACCAGTTTTGAAAACCTTTGGAACATATTTCTACCCTGACTCATAGGTCACTGCGATTTAGAGTCAGTTCCATGACGCTTTAAAAACAACCAAATCAATCCATTGGGGAAACCTGCGCGGATAAGATCTGTGGCCTCTTGGATAAGCAGATGCATCGGTGTTAACATGTTTCTGGACTGATTGGACATCTGCTCTTGGAATATTGAATATTTATTGCTGGGTAGGACTCACCTGTGAAACATGGTTCAGCCTCCTCATGGTGCTTGCTTCATGTCAAGGATAAGAGGAAACATCAGTGGAGGCCACTTGTAAGGAAAGTAAGTTTGACCAGGTTTTTAGTGTCTAAACCAGTCCTGTTCTGCTGAATATGTGAGGTCTTTCATTGAATACATTTACTGAGGCTATAGGTACCCAGGACCAGAATAGGTACTGGGAATAAAAATTAGTAAGCCGTATGTTCTAATCTCAAATTTTAGAGAGGAAAAAAAACAAACAAGTCACAGTTGGTGTGTTTGTTAGTCTGGGTTGGCTAGAGAAACAAATCCAGAGACACTCGTGTGTAGGAGAGAACTTTATATCAAAGAGTAATTGTATATTAAGAAAGCATCACAACCCAGTCCAGATCAAACCATAAGTCCAATATTAGCCCATAGGTCTGATACCAGTATATAAATTGCTCTTCAGATTCACACACACATACAATGACACTGAATGCTGGAAGATCACAGGCCAGTGGTTGGAAAGTCTTGTGGAGCCAGTGGCTGGCGGTGGAAGCATCTCAGCGCTGGCGTGGGTCTCCACATGGCTCCTCTAGCTCTGGAGCTCTGGCTCCATCAGTGTGTCTCCATGTGGCTTCTCAACAGGAATGTGTAGCAGAGAGTGTCTCCCACTTCCAGGGAGGAAAACAGGAGTTTCCAGAGTCCTTGGGAGAAGGCCATGCCCACACAGAGGCCTCATTGACTATGACCTGATTGACAGGCTAGACTCCACCCCTTCACGCAAGTTGACAGATTATGTAACCACCACAGTTGTTATGCTAGCCCAAGTTAGAAGTCTTCCGGCTTGCAATCAGTGGGTACTGTGGTCTGCAGAGGCAGCACATCACCTCTGTCTGAGCTGGTTTGTTGAGAAGGTTCTACTTGACCCAGATTTCTAACCATGCAATAAATGTGTTGTTGCTCTACTGAGTATTCACCATGGCTCATTGCCAACAACTTTGTGCAGTGACTCCCCCAGTAATGCAGATATGAATTGCACACAGGCCCACTTACCTGTAGATTAAACAAAACAAATCCCATGTGCTACTAATCATCTCCAAGTGAACAAGTCATTTCTCCACATTGCAGTGAAACATGATCTCTCATACTCTACTATCTTTCACCTTGAAAGAGAACACGATGTCACCCATATAAAATACCACTGGTAGTGCTAACCATGCTCATGCTCTCAGGAAGAAGAAGAAAGCCATGGCATGACAAATCCAAGCTGAAGCGCTTGAGATGTATTGAAGGTTGAGGCATGCAACTGCAGTTGCCTGTCGTTGCAAAGTAAATGAATAAAACACGACGACCTTTGCGAAACAGTGAAAGAGAAATCCAGAAGTCTTGCTAAGTGCAAAAACCGTGCACCTTTATACCAGATTGAAAGTACAGTTTCACAATACGTGTAATGTACAAAATATGGGTTGGCTGTTTATGTTATTGGTAAGGCTTCCAGTCAGTAAGTAGGCAGTCACATTTTGTGGGAGCCAGAAGTTATATGTAGAATTTTTGACAGTGTGTGTGTGATGTTGGGGGTAAGGATGTTGTCATCCCTCCAGTCAAATTGTCAATTGTATATAGCAAATTGATATGTTAGAGTTTTCTACAGCTGTAGTAGGTAGTGTGGTATATCTGCTTTGAACATTTTCCAGGCCAATGTCTGTTTGACAATGAATGTACTTTAGTGTAGACTTGTGAAATTTACTAAATCAGAGTACTCGAACAGGTTTCAAACTATTATTTCTCAAAGAACATTCTGGATTTACCTCTTCATTGTTGCCACTGAATAAATTTTGACTCTTGAAGACTTGAGGAACAATCGAACAACTTCATGGCCATGAGTATAGTTGAGCCCATTGTCGGGTCAATTATGTCAATCGATCTCACTGAAGAGTTCTTCTAATTTGTTACTTTAGCATCCCTGGTATCCGTTTCTACCAATTGCTCTTTTGTGGCGATCTGTCAGAAGTAAGTGAGCCAACCTCTTTATCATTCTCACTTCTAAGAAACATTCTGATTATACGAGTCTCTGTTTGACCACTGCATCCATACAAGAGTAAGTCAGTCCTCATTCTCCTCAAGCTTTTGAGTTTTGCCTACAAATTATAAACTTGTCGAATTCTTTAAAATCTAATATACAATATGTGGTATAATTTCCAAACTGTTAAGCAATCCATTCATTACTTTGGTTAATGTTAAGTGTGATCATCCCAGGGAGTAGTAAGTAGGTCTAGGCAATATTAGGGATCAAGGAATTATTGTAGCCCGTCTAGGAGAATCCTTGCATGGCACTTTTATTGAAAGCTATTCTTGAGAAATCTCATCTCTTGTATCGCTGGTAGAAATACCATGTACCGTGTATACTCGACTATAAACCCATCCAAGTATAAGTTGAGGTACATAATTATTACCTGGGAAACCAGAAGAACTGATTGACTCGAGTATAAGCCTAGGGTGGAAAATGCAGAAGCTATTGGTGAGTTTCAATAATCAAAACAAATGAAAATAAAATTATTAAAAATGGAGACATCATTTGGTTCATGTATTTAAATATTCATTTTAAATAAACACATAAATAAAAGGACAAGTCATTTAACATTAGTAAACCAGCACAGTACGTGGAAAATAGGTTCAACAAAAACAATAAGGTATCAGCAGTGATACCTTAAGAGTACTATTCCCTGAGCTCAATCAGCAACCAAGCTAAAATGTAAAGAGTAAAATCCTTCAAAACCGGATTCCTCATCATCATCTATATCCCAATGCAGAGCTTCAGCTGGTGTGAGGTCATCATAGACGCTGTCCTCACTGAGGTCGCCGTCATCACCATCACTGCTGTCATTTTCATACAAAGCGCAGTCTTCACTGCCATCCATAGCATTACTAATACTACATTTCTGGAAGGCACGTCGCACCAGTCTTCTGGAATGTCTTCCCATGCATCTCGAACCCACTTTGCTGTTAACTCTATGTCAGGCTTCATGAGATTTCCTTCTTTTGTTAGTTGGGCTTGACCAGATGACATCCATTCATGCCACATCCTTCTCACATGGTCTTTAAAAGGCTTATTCAAAGATGCACGTCATAGGACGGCTCTGATTAGTTAGATGTGAGTAAACAAACATCCAAAGCCCTGCAGTGTCAGCAGGGCTTTGAATGAACAGCCGAGAAATGGCAATCACCGAGAGTTAATGGGTGCTTGTCCCATTACCTGGGGGGGGGGGCAGCAAGATGTTACACCTTGCTGGGGTACCACTGACCCATGTATAAACCGAGCCCCGTTTTTTCAGCACATTTCAGCGTATACATGAGTATATACGGTACCTTATGTGTTTTGTCGCCCAATGTGCTTTTCGTGTACATACTCCTTTTAAAAATCTGTCCAAAGCTTGCAAGTGAAAAGCATAACAAAGGACAGTAAACTATGGTTAAAAATCAAGCCATCGTCAGATGGCAACTTCTAGTAGGCAATTTAGTTTCTTCTCAGTCTTGACCACTGTAGCTATGTTTAACTGTTCTCTAAGGCCCGAAGTCTGTATACTCTATTTCCCTCATATTTTATATTCTTGGAAGTAGTCTCCTCTTTTTGTGAAATAATCAGAATTTAAAACAAAACTGGGGGCTGCCTCAGTTTTTTTTCTGAATGTTTCAGTGTAAATTCCTTACTCTGAGAAAGTAGGAGCTGTATCTTAAGCTTTAAAATAAACCAAAAAACAATAATAATCATGAAGACTCCAGGAAGATGAGGGACAGAGAGCTTCTTCTGCCTAGAACACCCCCTACCCCAGGCAGAAACCAACATGTAGACCCTTATTCTGGGAAATCAGACGGAAGACCTGAAGTTGCAGAACTCCAGGAATATTTTGGATCTCTCCCCTTAAAAAAAACAACCCAAAACACCTCTTTTCAGTCCCAGAGAACCCGGAGCTTGGCACAAGTCTCTGCAGTCTCCCCTCCCCAGGCTTGGTGACCCACTGGTACAAAGGACTCTTCTCCTCTCAACCGTCCCTCAATTAGAGCCCCTTTCTTACCTAGTGCCCCCATCCCATATCTATCTGACCCCTGAGGACCCTCCATGGAGACCACAACTCGTGGCAGGCAGGCAGGGAATCTCCTTATCTCCATCCAGGGCATCCTAGTACAAGAGTTTAGCTCCTATAGCTACGTAACAGCTCCCTGAGAGGGGCCGTAGAGCACGAGTCTCTGTAGCTCCCCTCTGCAAGCTTGATGGTCACTTGGTGTGAGGGACTCGACCCTTCTAACTTCCTCCCCATTAGAATCTCTCACTTGGTGGCCTCCACCCCTCATCCCCTGCCCCCAGCAATCTGTATGGATGCCAGATCTCATGGTAGGCCACAGAATCTCCTACTCTACTACCTGGTCCACCCTCCCACTCCTTGCAAAAGTTCAGTTCCTACACTGACCTACCAGTTCCCTGAGATTCGGGAAGTGAACAGAGGTTAAATCAGGGACTTTCTGTAATATCCACAACAATATTGGCCTGCTGCACCCTCCCTACAGAATATAGAGCAGTGATAAGTGACCCTGATAGATGCGCAGATAGTCTCCACCGATCCCACCCATCACTACCTCAAGACTCTGCTTTTCACATAAATAACAAATACTAACAAACCCCTTGAAATATGCCTTTACAACTTATTAAAACCTCTGTTTAACCAGAAGACTACCTATTATTAATACTATCACTTAGACCCTACTCTTGTGCTCCTACGCCTCATGGTACACACCCCACTTGCGACCACTTCCATCTTATCGCCACCCAACACGCTTGCCAGCATCTTTCTGTGGGACCAGCACCAAGCCATTTTGATGGCTGTGGCTGTAGAATATGTTTTACCATCTTGGAATTAGAGGCCTCCTACTTTGTTTCTGGTATTTAGTAACATTTTCTGTTCCGTTTTTTTCCTTTCCATATAAAGTTGCTGATTTAAAAAAATTTGTTGAAATATTGTGCTGGAATTTAGATTTCCTTGAATTTATCGAGTTATTTGAGTAATACTGACATTTTCACTGAAGTAAGTGTCCATCTGGTTTGGCATAAGTCATTCTTCCATTTGTGTACGTCTCTAGATTTTTTTGTAAAGGAGTTTTATAGTTATCTTTGTGTAAGTTTTGTTTCTCTGGCTAGATTCAGTCCTGAATATTTTATGTTTTGGGTAGTTATTGAAAATATTATTTTAGTTTTAATTTCTTTTTCTGCATTCTCTTCCTTAATATACAAGAATTTAAGTGCTTTTTACTTGTTGAAATTATAGACCGCTACATTTCCAAGTTTTATAATTCGGTCACACAAACTTTTAATTGGATTTTTCGGACTTATATGTAAAATCAGGTCATCTACAAGACCACTAGACAGTTTTACCTCTTTGTCAATTTAGATGATATATCTATATCTATATATATCTATATCTATATCTATCTATATATATATTGCTTTAACTCTATAGCTAAGACTTCCAGGAGTGTATTTAAAAAGAGAAAGCATAAAAGGCAATTTACTCTAGTTCCCATTTGGAGGGTTAATGCTTGCAATGTCTCCCTTGAATGAAATGCTTTCTGTTAGTTTTGCGTATATGACCTTATTATGTAGAATGTCTTTCCTTCTATCCCTATTTTCCTGAGTGTTTTTTTTATCAAGATTATATGTTGAATTTTATTTAATGCCTTTACTTCATGGATTGATATAATCCCATAATACTTTTGTTTTATTTTTATGATGTTTTACACTGATAGTTTTTCTAATATTGAACTATCCTTGCGTACCTGTTATGACTCCCACTTGATCAAGATGCATTTTTAAAATGTTTTGTTGAATTCTGTTAGCTGAAATTTCATTGAGAATTTTAATATCTATTTCATAAGGGCAGTCCTGGTGGCATAGTGGTTATGCTTTGTGCTATGATCTATGAGACTGGTAGTTTACAATCAACAGCCATTCTGTGAGAAAGAGAACTTTCTACTAGTGTTAATTTAACGTTTACAGTCTCCGAAACTCACAGGGGCAGTTCTACGTTGTCCTATAGGGTCTCTATGTTTATTGGTTTTGAGAAATTCATCTTCAAATTGGAAACAATTGGTGTTTCCATATTTTCAATTTTTGTTTTCACTTTTTAAATGTCACTTTGTTATAAGTTTTAGAATTTACTTTTTGAACTTGTATTTGGAGCTGTTAAATTATTCCTAGTTTATCATTTTTTTTGTCAGGTTGCTCTTGTAGTGCTTTCTTGAATTTTTTTATCTTCACCCCCCCCCCCATTTTTGTCATTTTCCTCTCTACTAGTTTAAGCAGTTGCAGATCGTTCTCCTAAATGCTCTCATTGCAAGATGTGAAAGCTTTCTCTTCCCCAAAGACCTCCTCTGCAGCCATAGCTGCATGCATTCCACCATCCTGTGGCTCTTAAAGGAGTTCTCTGTGTTGGTTTCCTCCCTCTGAATTAACAGGTTGCATCCGGTATGGAGTTTTGCTCTTCCAAGGAGGTTTAGAACACAAGTTTTTGTGCTTTCAAAAAAAGTTTTGTTTCCCGTGGGTTTTACAGATTCTCCAGCTATGCCACTATGTTGCTTTTGGCATCAGACATAGGTCATGTTCTTTGTAACCCAATTGGAGAAATGGAAATCTTTAAATTTTTTTTCCATTATATTTATTCATTGTTTTTAAAATCATTTTATTGGGGGCTCATACAATGCTTATCACAATCCATACATTATATCCATTGTGTCAAGCACAGGAAACCTTATAATCTTCCAAAAATGTGAGGAAATTTTACTCTATTTTTTTTCCATTTTCTTTAAACATTTTGAAGTCCTCTTGTAAGTTTCTAGCAGATGTTCTAAAGTGTAAGGGCAAAAACATATACTCTTGCCCTTTCCAGCAGTTCTCAACCTGTGGGTCACGACCCCTTTGGGGGTTGAGTGACCCTTTCACAGGAGTTGCCCGATTCATCACAGTAGCAAAATGACAGTGATGCAGTAGCAATGAAAATGATGTTGTGGTTGGGGCGTCACCACAACATGGGGAACTGCATGGAAAGCTTGTGGCATTAGGAAGGTGGAGAACCACTGGGTCAGACCAAGAGAAACAACTAGCAGATGACCAGAGTCCAAATAACTGGTGTTACTTTATTTTATTTTAACCCAATTTAAATAAAAATCTGTGATATCGTTAAAATAAATAAATCTGTTTGCTGTTCTAGTAAGTGATTACTAGAGTCAATTATCCACCAACAAAATAAGAAAAAAAGTAAATTTTAGCACTTGGCCAAACAAACTCATTTTTTGTTATGTAATGTCCAAATAAATACAGGTTGAAAAAAACCCATGAAAAGTTAAAGATCTAGACTTGGAGTAGATCTTTAGCATCAGTACTACAAATGGTTGAAATGTAGTTGATTTCTTAGTATGTTTCAATTACTATGCCAATTAATTATTGATTAATTACATATTGTGCTTACGTGATTCTCACATCAACCCTGAATAGAACTCAAAATCGAGGATTGCTTGGCTGCAAAACATTTGTACGTTTAGCCACAATTTTTTGGTCAGCCAACTGTATTTTATTCAGTACCTGCTGTTTAATGGGCATTGATTTGGGAAGTGGAGCACGATAGCTGTAAAATAATACAAACAGCGATTTATGGAAGTTTTAATAGGGAAATAAGACTTAGGTGAAGGCCCACAAGAATGCTACTAAAGATGATGATAAATGGTCAGTTTTATACAGCAATTGTATTCTTTTTATCAAGGATTTTTCCATTACCCTTAAGATAGCAAAATTGCTTTTAAAAAATCATTTTGTTGGGGGCCCATACAATTTTTATCACAATCCATACATACGTACATTGTATCAAGCACATTTGTTGCCATCATCATTCTCAAAACATTTGCCTTCTACTTGAGCCCTTAATATCAGCTGCTCATTTCCCCCTTCCTCCTCACTCCCCCACCTCATGAACCCTTTATCATTCATAAATTATTATTATTTTGTCATGTTACACTGTCTGACGTCTCCCCCCACCCCCTTAACTATTGTCCATCCCCCAGGGAGGAGGCTATATGTAGATTCTTGTAATCAGTTCCCCCTTTCTACCACACATTCCCTCCACCCTCCACTCTCACCACTGGTCCTGAAGAGTCATCTGTCCAGGATTCCCTGTGTTTCCTGTTGCTATCGGTACCAATGTACATCCTCTGGTATATAAGGTAGAATTGGGATCATGATAGTGGGCGGGGGAGCATTTAAGAACTAGAGGAAAGTTATGTGTTTCATTTTTGCTACCCTGTAGTCTGACTGGCTTGTCTCCTCCCCACAACCCTTCAGTAAGGGGGGTCCGGTTGGCTACCGATTGGCTTTGGGTCAACTCTGCACTCACCCACATTTATAATGATATGATTTTTTGTTCCTTCATGCTTGATACCTGATCCCTTCGACAGCTTGTGGTCACACAGGCTGGTGTGTTTCTTCCATGTGGGCTTTGTTGCTTCTGAACTAGATGGCCACTTGTTTATCTTCAAGCCTTTAAGACCCTAGATGCTATATCTTTTGGTAACTGAGCACCATTAGCTTTCTTCACCACATTTGCTTATGCACATGTTTGTCTTCATTGATCGTATCAGGGAGGTGGGCACCCATTGGTATGATTTTTATTTCTTTGATGTCTGATAACTGGCCCCTTCTACAACTCGTGGTCAGACAGGCTCGTTTGCTTCTTCCGTGTGGGCTTTGATGCTTCTCAGCTAGATGGCTCTTGTTTATCTTCAAGCCTTTAAGACCCCAGCTGCTATATCTTTTGATAGCCGGGCACCGTCAGCTGTGTTCACCACGTTTGCTTATGCACACATTTTTCTTAAGCAATCGTGTCGGGAAGGTGTGCATCCTGGAATGCCAATTTAATAGAACAACGTGTTCTTGCATTGAGTAAGTGCTTGAGTGGAGGCCCAATGTCCATCTGGTGCCTTAATACTAAATCTATAAATATATGCACATAGATCTGTCTCTTCACACTCATATATAAATACATTTACATATGTACATTCCAGTTTTTAGACCTCTATAAATACCCGTTGTCACCTAGTTCTTTCCTCTATTTCCTTTTACTTTCCTCTTGTCCCACTATCATGCTCAGCCTTCATTTGGGTTTCAGTAATTTCTCTCTGTTACCTTGCACTTGCTGAATCCTTACCAGGCCTCTCACACCGTCCTTGCCACTGATTTTGGATCACTTATTGCTCCCCTGTCCCTGGGTTGGTCAGCACAAACTTCTTACTCCCTCCTCCTCCTCTCCCGTGTCCTCCCAGAACCATTGGTCCCGTTGTTTTCTCCTCCAGACTATTCATCCAGTCTATCTTATCTAGATAGATCTGTAGAGATAATAATATGCAGCAAAAATCAAGCCATAGCAAGAGAGGTGATGAGTGAGAACACAGCGATGACAACAAAAAAGGAAACCAATTACTTATAGAAGAATAAATTAATTAAAAGAAAACAAATTTAAAAAGAAAGAAAAACCTGTAAATAGATCAAGGTCTGATTTTTGATCTCTAGGCGTGTCCTTCAGTCAGGTCCAATGGGCTAACATGCTTTGGCCCCAGAGTCTGTCCTTTGTACTCCCTCAGGGGCTCCCTGCTCTGCTCCCACAGTGTCTCTGCTGCATGCTTTTAGTGGTTTGCCTTGGTGTCACAGGGTCAGTCTGGGCCAGTCCCGACGCTGGGACTCCAGTGTTATCCCCCTTAGGGCCCTGACCATCAAGGGACAGCGTGTCTCGTATTGGGATCAGCCATATTGTCTACTCTGTCCATTGGCTGTTCAGAGCGGGGATATTGTCCTCCAGGCTTGATGGGCCAGGATGGGCTCCACTCTCTCTTCCTCCCCCTTTATTTTTCCCATTGCAGAATTGCTTTTACAATAAAAGAGGATTTAGCAGTATATGCATCTTTCTTAGTCTGTCATTTATATTGACATTAACTTCTCGGAAGCCCTAAAAATAGTGTGCATAAAACACTAAATAAGAAATTAAAATCCTTATTTCTATGACCTATGTTAACTCTAGTGTAGTTTTTAGTCTTCTTAAAATGTCTTTAATATAATTCTCCATAATTGTACTGTGTTCTTTGAGAAACTGTACTAAGATTATCCCATTAGAAGGCCCTCAAAACAGTCACCATAAACGTGTGAGCTGACCTCTCTGCTTGGAATTTAAATGAACCAGCAGATCCTCTCAGAAGCCACTGTGTAGAGTGGATGAACCTGGTTTTGAAAGATACCTTCACAAAATTAAGATGAGTGTATTGATTACTGAGAGAACTTTTCTGCTACCATCTGCTAATCACAGAGACATGTTTAAACATCATGTGTTTGGAATATAGCTGTGTGTATTATTTACAATAAACCCTAGTACCAATATATTGTTTATAAAAAATCATTTATGTATATTCCCGAGTATAAGCCAACACAAAGATCATCTGAGGCACCTAATTTTACCACAAAAACTGCATTAAAAAGGTGTTGAAAAATCTGGCTTATACATGAGTATATATGGTATATTCATGCTTCTGAGTATAACTCACATTCTCACCTATCTGCTGTTGACATGTTTGCCCGAATGCTGGCAAAATTATTTGAATGTTACCACCCACTTGCCATCAAGCCAGTTCTTACCTGTGGTGCTCCATCTGTGTTAAATTGCCAGGCCTTTCTTTCTCAGTACCTCTAGATGGACTCAAACTTCCAAACTTTCAGTGAGCATCCAGAGTTAAGTAATACCATCACTTTTTTTCCTATGTGATTTATTACTGCCAGCTACTGACTTGTCATCATTCATATCCTGAAAAAATGACCATTTTAGTTGATTGGCTCATAATCATTTAATAATGTGCTCATTTGAAAAGATATATATGTATGTATGTCTGAGTACTATTGTTAGGAGTATTAAAATGAACCTTCGAAATGTGTAACAGTTTTTTAAAGAGCGTATAGCTATAATAACCAGGCACGGTTGTCCTCAGGGGAAATGTGTGACATTGACACTACAGTAGCATTTTCCAGGTTTCTCTATCATGCCACTATTCAGAATTTTTTATTTTGAATATCACATTTCTTTGCCCACATGTGGATTTGCTAAGTATTACTGATTATTGAGGAACAATGAATGAAAGTCATGGGGTGAATTTGAACGAATCTAATGAGACCATTTGGTATGCTTTTTCCTTCTTGATAAAGCCTGGAGCCCTGGTGGTGTAGCAGTTCTGCATTGAACTGTGGGTCATCAGTTCAAAACCCACAGCAGCTCCTTGGGAGAGAGACTGGACTCTCTATTCCTGTAAACAGTTACAGTGTCGGAGACCCACAGGGGTCACTACGAGTCAGCATTGACTTGATGGCCATGAGAGAGGGAAGTACAGCAATGATCTTCAATTCAGTCCAAATACAGTAATTGTTGGGGCGTGGTTTTCTATGTCTTTTGGTACATGAAACCCCGGGTAGGTGAATCTATGGAGACAGCAAATAGAATAAGGTTCCTGGGGGATGTGGTGGAGCGGGGTGGCAAGGGGAGCTGATATCAAGGAGTTCCAGAAAGAAGAAAAATGTTTCGAACTGACTTGTGTAGCAGTTGTATAATGCTGCTTGGTATGATTGAACTATGGAATGGTATGTCTGAATTAGCTCCTAATAAAATGTTTTTTTTTTTTTTGGGGGGGTGCTTCTTTTAAAGATGTCTTCATGGTCTTTTAACTTTAAGAAGCAGTTCTCTTAAAAGACAATTTTTTTAGAATGTTTCGCAACCAGTAATCCAGTAGCCAAAAGGAAACTTAGGCTAAAACTTTATTAATTGACTGCCATGTGCCTGGCATCTACTGTAAAGTAGACACTATTTACATTCACTGATTAAACAGTAATGAAAGTCAGAAAGGAAGAAGGTAACCCATTGTGATTTGTTTAGAAAACCGCTGGTAACAGTGGCCAGGATTTAAACTCAAAGCAAAACCAAACCTTCTTCCATTGAGTCCATTCTATATATATAGTTTCCAAGACTGTAAATCTATGCAGGAGACAGTCTCAGCTTTTTCCCTATGGAATGGCTGGTGGATTTGACTGCTGACCTTGTAGTTAACAGTCCCAATGGCTAACCTACAGTTCCACAAGGGCTCCTGAGTATGTGCGATTTCAAGGTTGCTACTGATGATATAACAGCCAACATGTTTTTAGTGCTTTTGCTAGTTCCTTACATCACATTATTGTGTAAGCCTTACAATAGCTCTTTGAGATCAAAACTTTAATTACTCCATTGTATAGATGAAAAGACTGGGGCAGTAAGAGGTTATATTGGTTACTGAAGATCACATAGTAGGTGAGGGAACCATTATTTGACCCAGCCAACTTGAGAGTGACCAAAATGTTTGTGTGGTAATAATTCTAGATCCTTCCATCACTCCCAGTCTACAAATGCTTGGATGTTAATTGAGCTGCTCATGCTTTCTGAGTACCTTCCAGATGATGGTGTCTGTCGAGATTTATCACGTATCTTTGTTTAACTCGCCAAGTTGAGACACTATGCACACTGCTTGTTGGTATAAGGTCTGTGGTAGTGACATAATTTCATGTCAACTTGAAGATACAAGAGTGTAGGGGGTGGAATCCAGCCTGTCAATCAGGTCACAGCCTGGTGGTACCTCCTTGTGGGATTAGACCTCTCATAAGAAGGTCATGGGACCTGCCCCCGCTCTCTCTGCCTTCACCTTCATGCTAGTGAGCCACACTGAGGCCTGCACTAGCCCTGGAGATGCACCCATCGCCAGTGGATCCACAAGACCTTGCACCAGTGATCTTCCTGCATCATTGCCTGTGGCGTCATGAGTCTGAAGAGGGATTTGTGAACTAGAATTAGACTTATGGACTAGTATCAGACTCATGGACTTTAGTTGTACTGGGATGTTTTCCTTGTATACAATTACGTCTTGAGATAAAGCTCTCTTTTACACATCTACGAGTGTCCCTGAATTTGTTTCTCTAGTCAACCTGGCCTAACACAAAGTCAGACAGAAAGTAGAGAGCCTGGTTAATTATACTTTATCGTGGAGCCACCGAGTCATTAAAAAATACCATTTAAATGCCAAGGTAGGCTAAGTCCTCAGGATTAAGATAAGCGGAGCAGGGGGTTATGGTTCAGTGAGGAAACACATCCATAACTGGTTCTTTGTATCTGGCTTCACTGTGTTCATAGGATGGATAAGAAACCAGGGCATGAGGAGGAGGGGATGCAAAAGCTTGCAGAGGTCATGGGAGAGCTACTCACAGAAGGGAATGCTCGAGCCATGCGAAGGGGGTAAGTGGACTGGAATCTCTAGGCACAAGACTGTACCTGAGGGGCATTTCAGACTTTGAAAGGGGCATGTACAGCCTGAAAGCAAGACACATTGCCCACTTTCAGGGATCTGCTAGTGGTTGTGAAGAACCAAAATGAAGCATGTAAGGGAGACCAGAGCAGGGGCCTTTACTCATATTTTGAGAGCTTTTTGGACTTAATTTTAGAGGCGATAATCATGGAGGGCAGAGAATATGGTCATAAGTAGATAAAGACCTGTTTTCTTGCTGTCTGGAAGATTGAAGGCTGGGCATTGGGAAACCAGGTGCTAGACAATTCTTCTGACTCAACTGGATGAAACATTATTGTGAATACTTGAAATCCAGTGTTGTTAACTCTGAGAACAGTGTTCCTGCCTTCTCAGGCTTGATTGCTGGCCAATAGACCACATGTGAAGCCACCACTGTCAGTGGGGACTTGTACGACACTGAAGAGTGTTCAGCAAAATTTCCAGAGTAAGAAGGCATGGGAAAAAGGTGACCTACTTCTGAAAACCAGCCAATGAAAACACTAGAGATTACAGCAATCCAATCTAGCTGATAAGGGGATGGCAGGCACAGGCATCGTTTTGTTCACAGAAGGTTGGCAACATTGTAAAAGCCTCGGGCAAACGTAATTGAGGTTTAGAACTCGGCTTGTAGTGAGGTATGAAAGAACGGGGGCATGGCAGAGCATATCCGCCTGGGTCGAACAATTCACATAATAAAAAGTAGTATATGTGTGGATCTTAACTAAACTCTACACACGGCTGCTAGTTCAGCCAGTGTGTGATTTTATTAGTATATATGCCATAGCTCACAATAGATCTATAAGCTTAAATTTCATAAGTATCTTTTACACATATATAATATTATTATTGTGTTTAGGTGAAAGTTTACCAAGCAATTAAGATTCCCATTTAAACTATGTGCAGATTGTTCCCTGACATGGCTATGTCTCCCTAATGCATCAGTCGTCTCTGACCATTTTCACCCTCTGTTTGATCTCACCATCCAGTATTGCTGCCCCTCCTTGCCTTCTCACCTTTGCCTTTTAGTAAATGTGGATTGTGCGGTCTCCTATGTTGATTGTTTCAAGGGTTTAAAGGAGCACATTCCATACAGGTGAAGGTTGTTAGTGCTCTCCATTGGTTCAGACTCCTAGCAGAGCTATATACGAAAGCAAGTACTGCCCAGTCCTGTTCCATCTCACCAGTGCAGCCACCGTGTGATTCAGCTTGTTGAGAGTCTTCCTCTGTCTCCGTGCTCCTCTGCTTTACCAAGCCTGGTGTCCTTCTCCAAGGATTGGTCTCTCCTGACAATCTGTCCAAAGTGCATGAGACAGAGTCTCCCCATCCTCGCCTCTAGGGAACATTCTGGCGCTGTTTTCCAAGACAGATTTGTTTGTTCTTTGGGAAGTTCATGATGCTTTCAGTATTCTTTGCCAGCCCTATAATTCAAATTCATCAATTCTTCAGTCTTTCTTAGTCAGTGCCCAACTTTCACATACATGTGAGGCAATTAAAAATACAATGGCACCGTAAATTTCAAAACAACATCTTTGCTTTTCAACTCTTTAAAGAGGTGTGCAGCAGATTCACTCAGTGCGATGTGTTCTTTGATCTCTTGAGTACTGCATTCCACGAACCTTGATTGTGGATCCAAGCAAGACAAAATCCTCGACCACCTCCACCTTTTCTCCACGTATGCTATACCTATTGTCCAGTTGTGACAAGTTTGGGTTTTTCATACTGAGATGTAATCCACATGGAAGGCTGTGCTCCTTGATCTTCACCGGCAAGTGCTTCAAGCCCTCCTCACTTTCAGCAAGCAAGGTTGTGTCAGCTGCACATCACAAGTTGTTACTAAGTCTTCCTCCAGCCCGGATCCTACATTCTTTTTCATTCTCTGATTACTTATTCAGCATACAGATGAGTAAGTATGGTAAGAAGATATAATCCTGACACATACTTTTCTTGATTTTAAACCATGTGATAGTCCCTTGTTTGGTTTACACAACCGCCCCTTGATCCAGGTGTAAGATCCACATGAGCAAAATTAAGTATTTTGGAATTTCCAATCTTTCAAGACTGTTCAAAGTTTGTTCTGATCCACACAAGTATTCTTCTTTATTTATTAGGCCAAATCTACGGTGGCTGAAAAGTGACCTCTGGAAGAGTCTTCAGTTTGAAGTTAAAGGGTTATCCTAGAGTGTTAGTCTCAGGGATTCCTCTCGCCTTTATTACTCCATGAAAAAAAAAGTTTAATCATTTATTGGGGGCTCGTACAACTCATCACAATCCATACACGCATCCATTGTGTCAAGCACATTTGTACATTTGTTGGTATTATTCTCAAAACATTTGCTCTGTACTTGAGCCCTTGGTATCAGCTCCTCATTTTCCCCTCCCTTCCCGCTCCCCCTCCCTCATGAACCCTTGATAATTTATAAATTATTATTGTTTTGTCATCTCTTACACTCAGGGATACATCCATGAACATTTTTAATGAATTTGGTTAATTTTTTTCTACCATTCTGACTGCGATTTTCTGTTGTGTCCCTGGTCAAAACAGTGGTCATATCGAGGCGCCATCTAGTTCATAGCCTCCCATACTTATTTATCCTACTGCCCCCTTTTCAAGGAAAATAAATTACTCAGTGTCTCCCTTCCAGCAATTAAGAATTTTTGTATTACAGCCTCTCACCCAGGATAACTCTGTTGGGTCTTTCCACTTTGAGAAACACTGTCTTAGTTTTTCCGGTCTCAGGCTGGAAGAGACTGCTGTTCCAGTGTGCCATCATTTGGCTGCGTGGGCCGGTCTTCCTTGAGTCCTTGGCCGTGCTCACTTGCATTGCTGCAGATGGGAGGGAGCGGTAGTTGCATCTTACATGACTCGATTCGTTTCTGTTGTGACTTTTTGTTGACACGCGGTGTTTTCAGTAATGGGCAGCTTACTGAAATCAGGGAAACGTTTTTTCAACGTAATACAGATTTTGAAACAATTATGTGAGAGATTTAAGTTTCACATGCGCTCTGGTGTGAGCCCCTTTCTTCAGGTCCATGCAGTTATAAAGGTTCCTGCCAGGCGATAGCATGCGCAGGCATTGGGATTGCTATTGGAAACCTTTCCAGGGAACCTGAAAAGCCGAAAGTGTAGCTTGGTAATATGAGTCTTATAGGTTACGAAATTATCAAGACTGTAACCCCTAATCATCAATCTATGATGTAGATTGTAGAACATTATCTTTATGAGTTAATTTATATCAATTATCCCACAAAACTATGGTCTTGAACCTTCAAACCCAGTAAATAAGCCCTGTAGGAACAGGAAGTTTAATTATGTTTAGAAAGTATCCATAACTGTGCCTGATTGTGCATTATTATTCGTATGAATCTATATGCAGCACATCCCAAACATATACAAATCCACCTATATAACTACACTTCCACCACCAGGTACTTGTCAGTTTGTTGTACTCTGGTGGGTTGTGTGTTGCTGTGATACTGGAAGCTATGTTACTGGTGTTTCAAATACCAGCAGGATCACCCAAAGTGAATAGGTTTATTTTTTTAAAGTTTCCAGACAAAAATCAGAGTATGCATGAGGGAAAGACTGTCCACTTCTGAGGAATGAGATACCGAAACATTCTGGATAGCATCGAAACATCGTCAGCTACTGAAAAGCTCATGAATAGAAGCAGAACATTACCAGACATAGTGCCAGAAGATGAATCAAATATGACTGAGGAAGAGCTGCCTTCTCAGAGTAGAGTTGCCTACTCGACTCAGTTGAAGTGAAGCCTGTGGGAGTAGAGCGTTTGGGACCTTCATGTGGTAATGGGCACGACTCAAAATAAGAAGGAAATGGCTGCAGACATCAAGTAATAATTAGAAATTGGAATACACCACCTAAGAACCTAGAAAAATTGGAAGTTATCAAAAATGAAATGCAGTACATAAAGATTGATGTTTTACGCTTAAGTGAGCCAAATTGGAATAGTATTGGCCATTTTGAATCAGAAAATAATAGAGTTACTATGCCAGGAATGATAAATTCTAGAGGAATAATATTGCATTCATCGTAAAAAAATAAAATAAAACACTTTTCAAAATCGATCTCGAAGTACAGTGCTGTCTGCAATAGGGTAATATCTATCCTCACATAAGAAAAGCAGTCAGTACAACTGTTATTTAAATTTATGCACTACCTACCAAAGCCAGTGATGCAGGAATTGAAGAACATTACTATTGTTTTCAGTCTGAAATTGGTGAGACATCCAATCAAGATACATTGATAATTATTGGTGATTGGAATGCAAAAGTTGGAAACAAAGAGAAAGAAACAGTAGTTGGAAGATATGACTCTGGTGGTAGAAAGTAACTGGAGATTAAAAGAGAATTCTGCAAGACCAACAACTTCTTTATTGCAAATGAAACACAGGAAATTAAACTGACTATACCTGTGGGATGTGACAATGAAGAGGCTCAATATCAACAGCTAAAATGAGTCCAGGGCATCCCCTCAGAGGGGTCACAGGGAAGAGATGAGCCAGTCAGGGTGCAGTGTAGCACCGATGAAACACAAAACTTTGCTCTAGTTCTTTGGTGTTGCCTTCCCCCCACTATCATGACCTCAGTTCTGCCTTACAAATCAGATTAGACCAGAGCATGCACACTGCTACAGATAAGAGCCCACAACACAGGGAATCCAGGACAGATAAAACCCTCAGGGCCAACAAGGAGAGTAGAGATACCAGGAGGATTAGGGATGGTGGGGGGATAAAAGGGGATTCGATCATAAGGATCAATCTAGAACACCCCCCCCTCCCAGGGGGACGAATAACGGAAAAGTGGGTGAGGGGCAACGGAGGACGATGTGAAATATGAAAATAATAATCTATAACTTATCAAGGATCATAAGGGAGCACGGGTGGGGGAGGAAGAGGGAAGAAATGGGGAGCTGATCTCAGGAGGTCAAGTGGGAAGAGAATGCTTTGAAAATGATGATGGTGGCATATGTGCAAAGGTGCTTGACACACTGGATGAATGTATGGATTGTGATAAGAGATGTAAGAGCCCTCAATAAAAGTATTTTAAAAAAATGAGTCCAGGCACCAAATGTGGAACTATCAACTGCTCATATGTAAGTTTAGGTTGAAGCTGACAAAAACTAAGACAAGTACAAGAGATCCAAAATAGGACCCTGAGTATTTTGCAGCTGAACTTCAAGAACACTACTGACAGAAGACCCGACGAGCCGTGGGATGACATAGAGAATGCCCATGAAGAAAGCACAGGTCCTGAAGCAGGCCGGACATGTCGCAGTCAGAATGTCAGAAGAGACTCTGAACCTGGCTCCTGCTCACGGAGTAGCTAAGACAAGTGGCAGAAATTATGAAGTAAAAGAACTGAATGGAAAAATTGAAAAGGACAATTCAAGTACAATATGATAGTGAATTGTAAAAAGACCTGGAGTTAGAAAACACGAAATTTGAGAATATGCTTAGCGTATCTGAAATGGAAAGAACTCAAGAAAAAATTCAAGCTATAAGTTACACTATTGAAAGATGCCATGGCCAAATCTTGAATGATGCAGGAAGCATCAAATGAAGAGGGAGCAATACGTAGACTGAGTGTACCAAAAAGAACTAGTCAACACCTATTGCAAGGTGTAGCATATGAGTAAGACCCAATGGAACTGAAGGAAGAAGTGGAAGCTGCACGGTAAGCTTTAGTCGAAAGAAGGCTTCAAGAATTTTTGGAATGCCAGTTGAAATGCTTCTACAAGCTGGTGGAGCACTCAATGCTTAATGCTAGGAAACTTGGAAGGCAGCCCTTCCAAGCTCCAGCTGACTGGAAGAGACCCATTTTTGCACCCATTCCAAAGAAAGTATACCCAATAAAATGTATACATTATAGGACCAAATCCTTAATATCACATGCTAGTAAAATTTTGCTGAAGATAATCCAGAAAGGACTGCTGCTGTACATTGACCCAGAGGTTCAGGGCACATTCAAGAGGGGCACGGTGCAAGAGACGTCATTGCTGTTGTCAGATGGATGGTGGCTGAGAGGACATTTGTTGACCTTGCAAAGGCATTTGGCTGTGTGGACCATAGCAAACTATGGGTAGCCTTGAGAAGAATGGGAATTTCAGAACACTCCTTTAAGCCTATGAGGAACTAATGTCAATTTCAGTATTTTGAAACTACTGACCACCCCTGGGGAGAGAGATGAAACTTTTTATTCTGGTAAAGATTTTATAAACTTACATCCAGGGAACAGTGTCCTCCAGGCTGTAAGCACAGGAAGATCTCCTCAACAACTTTCCGAGAATTCCCTCCCACAGCAAAATCCTGTACGCCCTGGAATCCAGACAAACAATTTAACAGTTGAATACACCAAAGTTCTTAAACTTGGAGATCAGCAAACTTTTTGTTTCTTGCTGACTACACCTCACCATGGACCAGCAGCCTGAGTGTACACTTCTGTACACTCCCCCTGAGGTAGTTTATTCTGCCAACCTGGCCGATAAACACCTGTGAGATTAATTGAAGGGCAGAGAGATAAATGGCTTGGCGAGCCTCGCCTTTCTTGTCTCATGCTTTTTGATCATCTGACCAGAGTGCGGGTACCTTGCTTGTTCTGTGCCTCAATTTGCAAGCTACACTAGCTGTGGAACACCTAACCGTGGACTGTGTCACTGTAATTTGAGGTTCCTGTTCAAGACCTGCTTCGCCACACCATTGGAATTTACATCTCTTGAGCTGGGGACTGTCGGACCCTGTCATCTGGCTGACTGTTGGTGACCTGCCTTGCTGTTTGCTGCCTGTGCCCGGACAGCCTGAATTGCTCTACAGAGGACTACCCGGTGGCCCTCAAGACTTGAAGGCCTGCCAGTGTCTCACAACTGTCTCACGGGAGTGAGTTGCACTGAGCCATTTGTACTGCTTTATAATTTTCTTAACTGTTTATTTCTTATGTTATACATCTATCTGTATAAGTATATATAAAATTATTAGCATTCTCATTTTGTTTCTCTAGAAAACCTTGTCTAAGCCCCCCCCCCTCTACTGTACAAATGTACCCATGGGGACCTGCTTATCCTTTTCTGCCCCTACTCCAACCCAACCAGCCAACCCTGTTACCTTCTAGCCTCTGGGGACCCTGCTTGGATGGTCAGGCACATGGGAATCTTGGTGCAAAGATCCTCACTAGCTAGCCTTGAGTGATTCCTTCAAGCAATGGTTTCCTCCTTTATAGCTTCTCTCCCTTCCTTCTCCCCCTCCCCCTTCTCTCTCTTCCAACATTCAATCCCCCAGGGCCTGCCCAGCTACCCCATGTTAGAGACAAGAACACATTGGGTGCATTTTTTACAGTAGAGAGGGAACCTAACCTAAGGGTTTTGTACCTAACCTCAAAACCTGCTGCAGAAGTCAAAACAGTCTAGTACCGGTACAATGACAGGTACATAGGCCAATGCAACAGAATAAAAACCCAGAAATAAATGCAATCTACAGACAAGTGATTTTCATCAACTCACAGCCATCAGGTCGATTCCAGTTCCTCTGTCTCCGTGGAGCGGCTGGTGGTTTTGAACCGCAGACCTTGCAGTTAGCAGCCCAGCTCATAACTACTACCCCACCAGAGTGCCTGCAATTGTCTTCAAAGAACCAAAAGCATTAAACTGGAAAAAGACTCTTCAACAAATGGTGCTGGTAAAATTGGATCTCCCTTTGCAGAAGACAGAAGAATAAAATAAGACCCGCACCTCATCACAAAACAAACTCAGGATGCAACAGAGCTCTCAATGTAAACCCCAGAGCTGTAAGGAGCGTCAGTGGGAACATGGGGACAGACTTAGGGCCCTATTGCTGGGCATGCACATGCTGCCAGAGAATAATGATGCCTACCCAGAAGAAGACAAAGTAGATAACTGGAACCTTCAAAAATTAAGATACTCATATGCATAAAAATATTAATCAAAAACAAAGGACTGGGGAAAATCTTTAGCAGCTATGCAACCGAAAAGGGACTAATTTCTAAAATCTATAGAATTCTCTAACACCTCAATAAGAAAGACAACAAATAATCCAATTTAAATGTAGGCAAAAGACATGAATTGACAGTTCACCAAAAATGACATTTAAATGGCTACCAAACACATGAGAAAAATCACTAGCCATTCAGGAAGGTCAACTCCAAACAATGCTGTTATCCCTTTATACTGACAACCATAGCCAATTAAAAAAAACAAGCAAACAAAAACAGGAAACAACAAATGCTCGAGAGGGTTATAAGAGGCTGGAACTCAGTCTGCTGGCTGGCTTATAAATATTATCGAAAGAGATATGCTGTAACTTAAAACAACTGAGATTTAAAATCCTATACAACTCAGCAACCCGGTTCTGCTGCGTGTCCACCGCAGAGAAGTGAGAGGCCCAGCATGAGCAGACAGACATGTTCCGTATTCATGCAGTGCAGTTCACAATAGCGAGACACGTGGGATAGCTTAAATTCCTATCAGTAGAAGAATAGGTAAGTAAACTCGTGTGTGCACATAGTGGAAGGCTGGGCATCCCTAAAAAAACAAGAATGAAACTGTGAAACACCTCATGACAGTAACAGACCTGGAGCCCATTATGCTCCACTAAGTAAGTCAATTCCAAAAGGATCAGTCTTGTGTGAGACCAGGATAGTCAGCACAAACACCAAGAACAAGCATCTGTTCTCAGGTCATATAATCCTCCAATCTGGTCTCCTCCAAAATGAGGTGTTGTGCCTGCCTAACACTCATGATGCATGGATCACCCATTTATTAGTACACCATAAAATTTACTCCATTAAAGGAGACCTCCCCTCATCTAGGGTCAGTTTCTTCTGCTAGAGGGACAGGGAGAAGACCAACCATTTCCTTTCCGTTTCCATATGTCATTGTTCCATGGTTACCTCAAATGGATAGACACTCCTACCAGAGTTCTCACTCAACCTTAATGGAAATTCAAGTCCAGAGGGGGAACGGTCCCTGTCTTGCCAAAAGTGATTTCACTTTTCTTGGTAGGTAGACCAGGAGGGGCAGCCTGCCATTGGGAACACTGGTTACTGTATAGACCTGCCCCCTGAATGGGAGCATATCCCCAATGTTATGATCCTAATCAGGCACTTTTGACCTTAATTCTGTGCAGCACATGGTGATTCAGGCCAAGTGTTATGGACAACTGGAATTTGAGACTGTTGTTTCAAGGTGTACAACATCCTTCATAGGCCACACCAGAAGGATCCAATTTAGAACCCCACTAGAGGAACTGGATTTTACCGAAAATACACCTGTAGCAGTTTAAAGGAACTAAAATACTTCCTGTACTTAAAGCTGAAGCACACTAGTGTGAGAAGAAGCAGTTGATTGCTATCCCAAGGTTCTGCACTTGGAAGTTATTGGACTTCAGTTAAAATCTCCTGACTAAAAAATGGCAGCTTAAGAATACGATATATTTGCTATTTTCATTTTCTTATGTCTTAGCCCAACCAGCATAATTATGGGAAGTTTTATCTCCAGCCTTCATTGTTTGGATAAATAGTGTTTAATCCCTTGAGGCTTTATTCTGTACAAATCAACAATTCCTGTATTTTAGTCTAAAAAGTTGTCCATGTACACTCTCCTCATCAGTATTTAAAATTTTAGACTGTTGGCTAAATTAATGGTGCAATTAATAGAGTTGAAAGAGTCCTGGTGGCATAGTGGTTACAAATTAGATTGCTGACTGAAAGGTCAACACTTCAAAACCACCAACTGCTCCTCAGGATAAAGACGAGGCCGTCTTCTCCATAGTTACGGTCTTGGAAACTCACCGGGGCAGTTCTACCCTGTCTTATAGAGTCGCTATTAATCAGAATCGATGACAGTGAGTTTGATTTTTATCAATAGAATTTTCATATTGTAAGGGAATGACTTATAATATTCCTTCCCAAACGATAACAGTGTCTCTAAAGTGGGCCAAGGGCATATATAAATTATAGATCTATTAATAGATGTTGAACTTTCCCTTAACCATAACCCTAATCTAAGAACCTTTCTTTATTTTTCTTACGTGGCTCCACTTGACACGCACCCTCATGAGATCACTGAAGTTCGGGCTTGCAAAGTGTGATGACGAAATCAAATGTACTTGACTATCAGGAAGAACGGCATCTGCAGTCTTAGAGGCTTCTCTGAAAACATAGTCATCTAAGTGAAGTTTTAGCTGCATCCGCACATCTTGTGTGAGATGAATATTATAAATAATAGGGTCCAAGACTAGAGGGGAGAACTACACTAGAGTTCAAAGTTGGAGCACCCAGTTCCAGATGGATGATAATGAAAGCTATATCGCGATTTGTAGGATTCCCTGTGTATGTCAGCTCTGGAAAATCCCTGCTGGTCATTGATTGGGAGAGGAAAACCTTTGCTATCGTACAGAATGCTTTGGAGTGCGTTAATGCAGTTGTAGTTAGGTTAAATTTCACACCCCATCATTTTATATTTGTTCTAGTTTTAATAATTTTTTACTTTCTTTTCATTTGAGGCTTGTTATCACAGATTTATTTTTTGGGGTGGGTGGGGTGGGTGGGATGTTTTTCTTATTTGAAATCTAGGATGGGTATATCTTTAGAGACAGTAACCAGATTAATGGTTTCTTAGAGTTATGGCCAGGGAAGTTGGTAGGGTTGGGAATGGTGAGGCAATAATAATAATGGGTTCAAGGATGAATAAAATATTCTAAAATTTATCGTGGTGATGAATGCACAACTCCTTAATACGTTTAAACCACTGACTTGTAAGGCATCTGAATTGTATATCAATAAAACAGTTTACATTTTTAAAAGTTACAGTCTTTTAAAATCACAAGTATATTCTACTCTACCCTGTTTACCACTCTGAGTTGAAATCGACTCAGTGGCACTGAGTTTGGTTTGGCTTATGATTGGGGACATCTCTTCATGTGCTTGTTGACTACCTTAATGCCCTCTTTCATGAAATACTTGCTCATATCCTTCCTCAATATTTTTAATTGGATTGTTTTGTGCTTTTGTTGTTGCCAACAATTCATTTATGACCAGTTAATGGGCATATTGACTCTTTAAAGTTTTGTGCTATTGTGAGTGAAATGGCTATAAACATTCTTTTCTTGGTGATGAGTAGATCTGTTCAGATTTCTTTTATGTGAATAACTAGGAACAAAATTTTTGGGTAATGAGTTATGCTTAACTTGGGAGCCCTGATGGTGTGCTTCAAACCACAAGGTCAGTAGTTTGAAAGCACCTGCCGCTACCCGGGGAAAAGATGAGGTTTTCTACTGTAAAGAGTTACAGTCTTGGAAACCCACAGGGAGTGTCTACCATCTTCTAAAGGGTGGTTGTGTGTTGGCATCAGCTTGATGGAAGTGAGTTTGGTTTGGTTTTTGGTTTGTGTTTAACTTTATCAGGACTTCTGAACAATATTTTTCGGTGGCTTATCATGTTTGAATTTTTCAACAGCATTGTATGAGTTGCTTGTCTTTCTAACACTTTGAATGATCAGTCATTTTAATTTTAGTCATGATTTTTCTACGAACTCTTTGAAACCCTCTTATATGGGCTTAAAACTCCCTTCACTCTTTTTTTAAATAGTCATGTGATACTGAGTTTAATAAGTTTATATGACCAACCGTTACAAGGTTAATAGTCCATGGATGACATTTTCCCAGAGAGGACAACCTCAGTGGATTTTGTTTCAGGGCCTCATCTGCTGGCCTGCTTTATTTCACCTGGCTTCCTTACATATGAAATACATTCTTTACATGGATTAAATCTGTCAACTAAGGAACTCTGGGAAGTCACCTGAGGAATTTATGTCATCAGCTCTCAGGTTTTTACATGTGCAAACCTTGATTTCCATAAGGGTTCACTGCAGGACTTCCCTGAATACCTTCAGAAGGTGGGAGACAGGGGCATGAGCCCATGCATTTTAGCACTCTTGCACCCAACACTGTGCATAAAAAACAGTAAAATCAAAATATGATTTGTTGTTAGCGTCTGTTGCATTGACTCTAATTCATGGCCATCTTATGTACAGCAAAACGAAATCTTACCTAGTCCCGTGCCATTCACAGGATATTAGTGCCGGTCTCTTACTGTGCCTGTTGTGACATTCCCTCTCACCAAGGGCTTTTCCTTTCCGTGTGCCCCTCCTCACCAAGCATAATCTCCTCCTCCATTGGCTGATCCCTCGGGTGACATGTCCAAAGCAAATGAGTCAAAACGGGCTCTGCTGTGATCCATTAGGCTGACCTTGTCTGGTTTTCCGAAGCAGATCACTGGATTCCCCAGATTGTTTTAATTTGGAAGCTCTGCTGAACCTTGCCCCCTCTGGTGACCCTCTAGTATTGGAAATGGTATAGCTTTTAGCATCCAGCAACATCCATGCCACCAGAGTGACAAATTGGTAAGTTTTGGCAACACATGACTCTGGATGATAATTAGATGCATATCTGGGTAGATTGAGTTTGAGAATGATTGCATAGTTTGAGAATAAGATTTCTGTCCAAGCTGGTGGATCTATTTATGAATCTCTCTTTAATCCTTAATTGCAAACTGCTTATGTAAGCTTTAATTGCAGAATAGTTATGACATTTTGCTTGATAGCTGTCTATAAAATCCACTTAAAATGTACTAAAGCAAATCTACAATTATTGTTGGACTGCGAATAATAAAAGAGAAATTAAATTTTTAGAGTGGATGAATCTAGGTTAGACTATGAGTATCCCAAATTTCATTTGAAATTTCTCATGTGCATTAATATTTTAATTATCTTATAATTAGAGAAAAGGTAAAGTATGCTCTTGATCACTTTAGGCAGTTTTGTAATTGTGTGGGATAGAATGATATTTTTGTATTAGACTGAAATAGATGAAGTTGTAAGCGCTTATGAGGTTATTTATATAGCACCGGATTAGCATCTGGGAAATACTGAAGACTGGCATGATGTTGGAAATGTCATTCAACCGCTTTTCACTTTTATGTAATGAGCTGACTGAAGGCGATGACAACCACAGGACCCCTAAGCTTCAATTCTGTGGACTTACTATGCATTCTTTTTATGAGCATGGTTTTGCTTTAACATGGCAGCTTTGAGGGTAAATCTAATCGGAAGTTTCCGGAAGTGGTCTTATTTTCCATTTCGGTTATAAGTATGTGACTTTTCTATTCCTGGATCATAGCAAGAGTTCAGTTCCTTGATAATTCTCTCTCATCAAAATGTAAGCTGAAAAAGACAGAAGCAGTGATTGTTAAAAAATAAATGGAATTTGTTTATAATATTGGGGCAAAATAAAAACAACTGGTAGCAAAATATTAAATTGTAAAACATTTTACTTAGTAATTATGAATCATAAACAATTTGAATTAGGCTTAAATAAACTTTGGATTAAATTTTCTCTTCACTGATCATATTAAAAGCCTATCTCACTTTCTTGGTAAATAAAAATCTCGAATTGCTGGTTGTAAATGAAAAATAACGTTAAGAAATTTAGAGGCCTTGTTTTTATCTATTGTTAGTTTTTACTTCAAGTTCCTCGTGAGAGTTCCTAAGGCAATGGCGTCCTAAGCAGTTCCTTAATCAGATCAGCCTCTTTTTACCAGTGACCGCAGAGAAAGTAGGGTGTTCTAAAGGTTTTAGGTATGAAAGTGGGCAGTGGCTTAGTTTTATTTACATACCCATTTACAGGCTTCCTTTGTATTTGTGAAAGCTATGTAAAATCTAGGCCAGATATGCAGCATCACTGATACATTTCTCATTACACAGAGCTTCAGAGAGGAGGTGTGACAATGGTATGGAAACCGGGTTGGACCTCCTGTAACTTCACCAAGAGAACCAAGAGTGACCGTCAGCATCAGTCCAAGGTTAATTTCTGTGAGGCCAGAGGCCCAGTAGCCACTGCCCTGCAGTGCATTACAAATTCTAACACCAACCTTCTAGGCCCCTGCCGTCTCTAAATCTCTGTTAGGCTCCATAATATCACAACTTTAGTTTTCATTTCCAACCAGCAATTTCAGATTTTATTTTATTTCCCCACTAAAAAGGTAGTATTTTAGTGGAATTCAAATGAATGAATGAATGAATGAATGAATGAATAAATAAATAAACAAATAAATAGGCTTTTAATATGATCTGTGACAAGAAAATTTAATCCAGCTTCTATTTAGGCCCAATTTGCTCCAGCAAGTTCTGCAAAGTTCTTTTAGTTCTGCAAAATAAATGCCAAATTCTATTCCAACAGTGGTAATTAGGTGATTTTTTATAAACCTGAAGATGTATGAAAGTATAGGGGTAGACTCCATCCTGTGAAGCGAGTCACAGCCTCATGATGCCTCCTTGGGGCAGTGGCCTTATAACCCTGGGAAACTGCAAACCAGCCTCTCTCTCTGCCTCTTTGCCTGCCTACTTTCTGGGACTCTGCTGGCAACACTGAGACTCTGGACAATATTAAGAAGAATGTGGTATTAGGATTGGAGGAAGGCTTGTTAACAGGCTTCATCGATCAGATGGCACACACAGCCTTGCTTGCTGAAAGTGAGGAGGACTTGAAGCACTTTTTGATAAAGATCAAGGATTGCAGCCTTCACTATTACTCAACATAAATGAAACCTAAATTGTCACAGCTGGACCAATAGACAGCAACAAAGTAAATGGAGAACAGATCAGTTATCAAGGATTTCATTTTACTCTAATGCCCAAACAATGCTCATGGAAGTAGCAATTAAGAAATCAAGTGATGGATTGCATTGACAGATCTGTTACACAAAACCTCATTAAATTGTCGAAGAGAAAAAATGTCACCTTGAGGACTAAGGTCTGTCTGCCCAACCCATGACATTTTCAACGGCTCCTGAGCCTGTGAAAGCTGGATAATGAATCTCAAATACTGGAGAAGAAATAACTCATTTCAGGGTGGTGCTGGTGACGAGCACTGAAAATACCGTGAACTGTCGGAATAGCAAACAACAATCCTGTCATTTCCTAGAAGTTCAGTGCCATAGCACTGCAGGAGCTTATGGTTGTTGGGAGACTGCCAAAGACCCTAATGCAGTGATTTTTAGCTATGTTCTATTGAGGTCCCAAGGACTTCCTGGAAGTATTTTGTTACCTGTTACTATTGTAACAATTCAAAATATACAGTCAATGTCCACTTTAAAAAATGTGATTTCTATCAGAACATTTTCCAGATTCTAGCGTCAGGTAAACATTTGAGATGATGATGAGCTGCTAAAGCAGCTACTTGTTGTTAGTTCGATGCCAGCGAGTAGATTTCGACCCAGAGTGACCCTGTGCCTAAGAGAACGAAACACTGCCGGTCCTGCACCATTCTCACCATTGTCCTTATGCCGGTGCCCATGGTTGCAGCCACTGTGTCCGTCCATCTCGTTGAGGGCCTTCCTCTTTTCGCAGCCCCTCTGCTTTATCAACCATGATGTCCTTCTCCTGGAACGGATCTCTCCTGATAGTGTGTCCACTAGGTTGTCTTACCATCCTTGCCTTTATGGAAATGATGGCTATTTCTCCCAAGACAGATTTATGTATTCTTTAGGTAGTCCTGACACTCTCAGTATTCTGTACCAGCACCACAATTCAAGTGCGGCAATGCTTCTTCGATCTTCTTTATTCAGTGTCCAACCTTCACATGCGTATGAGGCAATAGAAAGTATCATGGCTTCACTTGAGGGCAGTGTAACCACATGGCGTAACTCATGAACTGAGAGGACCCAATTAGAGATTTACTGACCCCCTCCCTAGAAGTATGTGTTACAGAAGACAACACTGAACCTATAGGTTTGGGAGAGGGGCCGGCCTGACACACCCACATGGGAGCAAACTAAGAAGGAAAAAGAGAGAAGGAGGGACTAGACCCCATTCTGGCACACCAAGCCCTGTGGTTGATGTCCCTGCATGGAGCTGCTAAGGCCCAGAGAGGACTGGGGCCAACAACAGCTTGAGACACAATGTCCCCTCACTGGAGCATACCCCTAGAGAGGACAATGCAGAGGACACGTTGTGGGGAGTGAGCCAGTGGGGTGAACCAAGAAGGGAACATTAGAAATCAGCAACGAGAACAAAGTCATGAAGCCCCAGATGACCCCCCCAAAGTGGAATTCAGGCTAGGAGGGGCAGTACCTGGAACTCCCTAGGACCAGTGGGGGAGATAATGCCAATGCCATGGGCAGGGGAACAACTAGGGAATTAAAATCAATGGCGAGAGGAGGGTGCGGGTGCATAGGTACCCTGGTGGTGTTGGAGCAACAGCAATCTAGCTGAGAGGAATTATTGTGAGGCAAATAAAGGGTGAGAGTGATATGGGATAAGAGAAAGGTAAAAGGAAACAGGTATGATCTAGGAAGCAAAACCAGTGATAGAGTTAGACACATAGTTGTGTACATATGTAAGTGTATTAATTAATAAAAAAGACGGTATTGGCCTATGTACATATATTTATGTGGCAATATGTTGAGGAAGTGAACAGACTTTGGGCCTCTACTCAAGCCCTCCCTCAACACAAGAGCACTTTGTTCTATTAACCTGGCTCACCCTCCTGTAATGCTCACCCTCCCAACATTGCTGAAGACAAAATGGGCAAATGTGGTGAAGAAAGCCAATGGTACCCTGCTATTAAAAGATGTAACACCTAGGGTCTTAAAGACTTGAAGTTAAACAAGCGGCCATCTAGCACAGAAGCAACAAAGCCCAGATGGAAGAAGCACACCAGCCTGTGCAATCATGATGTGTTGAAGGGAAGTTATCAGGCATCAGAAGACCCAAAACAAACAATCATATTTATGTAAATGATGAAGGTCAGAGTGGAGGCCCACATCCCATCTGTAGATGATTGGACATCTTCTCAAAGAAGGATCACAAGTAAGGGACGAGTCAGCCAGGCGTGCACTGACAAAACACACAATAGTCCTCTGGTTCCTTGAGGCGTCCTCACTCCCAGTATCATGACCCCAGCTCTACCTTACAAATCCGGCTAGTCCGGAGCATGTGTACCAGTACAGATAAGAGCTCTCGACATACAGAATTCAGGACAAGTAAACCCTTCAAGAACAGAAATTGGAGTAGCCATACCAAGAGGGTAGGGGGAAGGTGGTGGAAGAATGAGGATTAAGTAGGAGAACGAATCACAATGATCAATGCAATACCCTCCCCCCGCTCCAAAAGGGGAAGAACAACAGAAACGTAGGTGAAGGGAGACAGCAGATGGTGTAAGATATAAAAATAATAATTTATAATTTATTAAGTGGTCACGAGTGTGGGAGGGTGAGGGAAGGAAGGGGAAAAAATGAGCTAATACCAAGGGCTCAAATAGAAAGATAATGTCTAGAAAATGATGATGACAACATATGTACAAGTGTGCAATTGATGTATGGTTTGTTATAAGAGCTGTCAGTCCCCAACAAAATAATTTTTTTAATTCTAATGAGTATTTATTTTAAAATTAACTTTAGACTGATTTCAATTATTTTAAATCATTTTATTGGGGGCTCATACAATTCTTATCACAATCCATACATACATCCATTGTGTCAAGCACATTTGTACATTTGTTGCCACCATCATTCTCAAAACATTTGCCTTCTACTTGAGCCCTTAATATCTGCTGCTCATTTTCCCCCTCCCTCCCCACTCCTCCCTACCTCATGAACCCTTCATCATTCATAAATTATTATTATTTTGTCATACATTACACTGTCTGACATCTCCCCTGCCCTCTTCTCTGCTGTCCCTCCCCCAGGGAGGAGGCTATATATAGATTCTTGTAATCATTTCACATTCTACCCCACATTCTCTCCACCCTCCAGGCATTGCCACTCTCACCACTGGTCCTGGAGGAGTCATCTCTCCAGGATTCCCTGTGTTTCCAGTTGCTGTCTGTGCTTATGTACATCCTCTGGTCTAGCCAGATTTGTAAGGTAGAATTCGAATCATGATATTGGGGTGGAGGAAGTATTTAAGAACTAGAGGAAAGTTATATGTTTCATCGTTGCTACCCTGCACCCTATCTGGTTCATCTCCTCCCCACAACCCTTCAGTAAGGGGTGTCCGGTTGACTACCATTGGGCTTTGAGTCTCCACTCTGCACTCACCCACATTTTCAATTATATGATTTTTTTGTTCCTTGATACTTGATACCTGATCCCTTCGACAGCTCGTGGTCACACAGGCTGGTGTATTTCTTCCATGTGGGCTTTGTTGCTTCTGAGCTATATGGCCACTTGTTTATCTTCGAGCCTTTAAGACCCCAGACACTCTATCTTTTGATAGCTGGGCACCATCAGGTTTCTTCACCACATTTGCTTATGTACACGTTTGTCTTCGTTGATCGTGTTAGGGAGGTGGGCACCCATTGATATGATTTTTATTTCTTTGATGTGTGATAACTGGTCCCTTCTGCACCTTGTGGTCACATAGGCTGGTTTGTTTTGTTATAAGAGCTGTTAGAGTCCCCAACAAAATATTTTTTTTTATAAAAAGAAAGAAAATGCCATGGCTTGGGTCAGGTGCACATTGTTTTTCGCAGTAACTTCTCTACTTTTTGACATTCTAAAGAAGTTTCATGCAGCAAATTTATCCACTGCAACTTGTCATTGAAACTCTTGATTGTTGCCTCCATGAGCATTAATTGCATATCAAAGTAAGTGAAATCCTTGGCAGCTTCAATTATTTCTCATCATGTCCAGTTGTGAGGATTTTGGTCTTCTTTACATTTAGTTGTAATTCATACTGAAGGCTACAATTCTTGATCTTCATCAGCAAATGCTTCAAATCTTCTTTGTTTTCAGCAAAGAAGCTTGTGTCATCTACATATTGTAGATTGTTAATATGCATTCCCTTAATCCTGATGCCCAGTTCTTCTTCACATAAGCAAGCTTCTTGATTATTTCAACATACAGTTTGAATAAGTATGCTGAGAGGATACAGCCCTTTCCTGCTTTTAAACCTTTATTCTGTTTACACAACTACCTCACCATGATCTCTGTACGGGCTCTGCATGAGCACAATGGAGTGTTTTGGAATTCCCATTCTTCTCAAGGGTATCCATAGTTTGTTATGAGCCCACAATGGAACGCCTTTGCATAGTCAATAAAACACAAGTAAATATCTTTTTCATGTTACCTGCTTTGTCTTATTTCTGAATCTGGCCTAAGCCTCTTGTATCTTCTTTTCGGTATACTGCTGCAACCATTGTTGATGTTCTTCAGCAAAATTTACTTAATGTGCTATTAAGGATATCGTTCTATAATTTAAGAATTCTATTGGGTCACTTTTTCTTTGGAATGGATACAAACATGGATCTCTTCCAGTCAGTTGACCAAGCATTTGCTTAGTAGAAGAAACTTATGTTTTCTTTCCTGCCTTTTTTTTTATGGAGTTGTAGAATTTCCAGTTAAGAATCATTTTCACAATTTATCCAGGTTGTGCAAAAATTATCTGTGTTTCAGAAACACGGGGCAAGTGCCTTTCCTTAAAGAGCATGTGCATCCCGTCTTCCCCTTGGAAGATAGAGTCACACTGTTTCTGAGTCAGAGCAAAGTCATATCCATGCTATCTTATTCCCTTCCTAAACATAATGTGTTCTCAGCCACTGTGGCTATCTTACCCAAGGACTTGTCCCGTGCTATTGCTGACTCAGGAGAAAGAAGCGACAGGACAATTAGGAATGTATTCTTGTTCTAGTTCAGGCTGCAAACAGCATTTGGAGAACAAGGCCAATGAGAATGCCTATTTTGTAATATTTCTTTCACTTACAAACATTAACAAGGTTTCTGAGGTACAATATATCTATTTCCTTACAATATACCCATTATCCACTTGTGTGTGAGAGGACTACATCATGTCCTACATGGTTCTGTGAGATAGAAAAATGATGTGTCCTTTTTCAGGGTTTTGAGCTTAGAGGGCTGCAAAGCCACATTGGAACTATAATATGCAGCACTGTTTGGTTTGTTTTCTGTTTAAGAAAAACTGAAATAAAAACACAGCAAAACAAAAACCAAGTCTACTCAGCTGTTGTCTTATGTTTTCTTTTTTGATTAATCTTAATGTTCACTCAAACCAAAATTTAAACTTACTGACAGCACGTCAGTTCCAACTTGTTGACTTTCTAATTCTGTAAAGAGTTAGAGTCTCAGAAACCCAAGTGGAGGTGCTGCCCTGTCCTACAGGTCATTATGAGTAAAGCTTGCTCGAGCAGCTAAACTAGGAAAGGGAATTATATCCTAGGCTTCCAAGATGTATTCGGAAAGATATTGTCTGCCATTCAGCGACAATCCGTTTCAGTTGAATGATACCATTCAAAAGGAATTACTGTCATTCTTCAGAACTTTTTAATCCATTTTCTTTTCCTTGTAGAAATTCTTCCATGGACTTCCAGGACCAACCCTACTCTTACTGAGTCTGGAATTGGAAGCTAGTAAGACCAAGGCATAAGAAGAAATTACAAGGTAATTGCAAAAGGAATTTAATAAAAACATTAAATTGGGGTGGACTTCTGATCCAGAAAGTAAGCATAGCCCTTTATTTGTTGAGCAGATATATTTTTGTTACCGTTTCTATTTACCTTTCTTCCTTTTTCTGCTTTGTTCTCGCTCCTCTCCTTTCTGGCTCTGCACATCCTCTTCCCCTTCTTCCCATATATTCACTCAGCAAACACTTTTGTTTTCCCAGCTCTGAGCTGTCCTTGAAGTTCTGAGTCCTTAGGCTTTAGTCCTGTCTCTATGGGCCAAGAGAAAGGAAAGCTCCTGATGCCACAGCCTCTTCCCCTGTGCCTACTGCAGTGGGCGTGGGAGATGGGAGCACCACTGCTGCTGAGCTGGAGAGGCCTTAGGCAGGCTCTTCCCTGGTCCCCTTCAAGGTCCTGGGTGTTTGGGGTACGTGGATATTCTATCTGTGAGTATATGCCTGTTGGAACGTGAATCTACATACACGAGGAGCAGATGTTGTTAGATGTCATTGAGTAGGTTCCAACCCATAGCGACCTTCTGCACAAGAGTACAAAACACTGCCTATTTAGTTTGCATAATGAATATTGTGACTTGGGGTTTAAAAATAGCAGCAACATGTAGGAGGTTAATGTGCTTGATGACCAATTTGAGAATTTCAAATATGAATTTTTCATGTAAAAGTAGGACTTAATTTAAACTTTAGGTTCTTTATTTTAGCTTTCTTTCAAATTCTCAGAACAGTTATTACCATAAAACCTTAATAAATTCACATCATTTGGGTTAAGTATGTGCCCATGTAATCCAGTGTTGATTCTGCATACTTGTTCAAAAAGACAAAAAAATTAAATAAAACAAAACATCTCACTGCCATGGAGTTTTAGGGTGTTTGAGCTATAGGGCAGGATTGTGCAGTCTGACTTGATTAGCAAATGGAGTTTTGCGGTGACTTTTACTCTAGCTTAGTTTCTTTCAGAAGCACCTGCAAACTCTTTTTAGGAAAAATATCTGTTCATAATTTGAGCCTGAAAATAGAAGCAGTGATTTTCCCATAGTGCAGATTTTGTGAGCGTACTTTGCATATTTTTTATTTCCAAAGGAATGTTAACCTTCATGTTACGGTTGGACTACTTGCTACTCCCCACAAGGGAGCTTCTTATCTATTGAGGAACAGGGTGTCGTCAGACCACTCCCGCCCCATGCCCCCAGCTCTTAGTTCTCCTGTCCCTTCTTGACTCCCCTCCTCAAAGCGCTTTTAGGTTCTGCCTTGTCTCGGTGGTCGTTCTCTGCCCTTAGTTGTGACTATTTTTCATATTTTCTCTAGAATCTCAGTTCTGGTTTTAATTCTCCATTTTCCTCACATCTCAGGACCCTGTAACTGATTCTCCTTTTTTTCTCATCTCCTCTTCTCAAACCCTTTGCTGTGTTTGCGTCCTCACTCGTGTGTGATTTCACCAGCGATCACAACAAGCCGTGGATTGTTCTCATTGACTCATGGTAGAAATATTAAGGGACTTGGCTCCTAACTGGACTGAGGACGTTCAAGTCCACCCAGAGGAGCTATTGAAGAAAGACTAGCTGGTCTCCTGAAAAAAAACAGCCTTGAAAATCCCATGTTCTTCTCAGACTCGGTTGGAGTTGACACCCTTCAAAGATAGTGGCTTGATTTGGGTTTCTTGTTTTAAGATCTCATAAATTATCAGTGGTGCTTTGCTGTTGTTTTAGATTTTTACTTTTCCGTGTGTTGATTAGCCGTATCTCTACTGAAGATGCGTAAACTCGTTGTGAGCAGGGGCTGTCTCTTGTCCTTTGGACTGCAGTCAGTGCCTTATTTCTGTGCACCGTTTTGCTTCCTTGACTTTGTCTTGCACACAATAGATGTTGTACACTTGACTACATTTAAGAAGTTTCAGGAATATTTTCAGAAGAGACATTTGAAAATAGCTTGTGGGGGAGTCACGGCTCATCCTTTAAAAAAAGTATGTTGAATAAGACATGTGTTATCATGGGAGCATTTCTCCCTCAAAAATATATTGTAGAATAGTGAGCATTGAGATTTTCATTTATTTTCCTCAGATCTAATATGATGAATTGTTTGTGTGTTTTCTTAAGTTATAATGTTGAGCATTTTCTCTTTTAGTCGGTGTCTTTCAACAGTACGAGTATTTGCCTTTTACCTTACTAGGACTAAAACATAAGATTGAGTGTGTTTGCTTCAGATCACAGACTGCCGTCTTCTACCTACTTTTTGCCTTATTTCTAGTGTATTACTTGGTTTTAATGTAGCTTTCTGTTGGAGAAATTTTAGTTGTTATTGATTAAAATAGTGTTGGGTGGGCAAAATTTTGTGGTACTCGTAGACTGTTCTTATAGATATAACTGGTTAGAAATGGTCATTCATTTTTCATAATTTAGTAGGCTACGATGGAGAGAAATATTATTAAAGGATTTACTTTTCTTTAAGGAAAAATGTAGTTGGTGACTGTCCTAAGGCGCACAACAATGAACAGAACTGCTGTTAGCACTCATGTTTCTAGCTTCCCCTAGTCTGGGACTGGCGGATGGCTGAACAAGCGACAGATGAAGATATGCAAAAGGACTTCAAAAAGCCTTGTGCAAATATGTTATTGTCTTTTAATTCCATTTTCCATGGCTCATTTGAAATTCTGTTGTAAACACTTTGTTAATTGACAGTTTACAACTGTCGTATCCAACATTATTTAGTTACTAGGCCAATTTAAATTATTTTCATTCATAACAAACTCATTTTCTCAGTAAGCTATTGGTATTTAGAGTGCATATTTGTTTTCCTTATTTTATTTCTCGTCGAAAGCATAGAACAGAATAGAAATGTAATAATAATAATAATAAAACCTAGTTACCATTGAGTCCATTCTGACACATGACCACAGTAGAATATGCACCTTGGTATTTTCAGTGACTGCTTTTTCAGAAGTAGAGGTGCCTCTGAATGGATTTGAACCTCGGAATTTTTAATTCCTTGCATCACACAAGACCTCTAGAATCATAACAAGTATCTATGAACTGGATTAACAGTGAGATTGCTTGCAAGTAAAATTAGATGCAAAATATTTACATTTTGGTAGCTAATAATTACCCTGTAGTAGAGCAGTGGGAAACTATTCTACCATCGTTGTGTTCACTTTTCTTTTAATAACTCATGGGTAGCTTGCTTATTTTTATTTATTATTATTATTATTGATAGCTTGTTTTATTTTTAAATAAGTTTTTGAGCCATGGTTAGCATGCCATCCAACTCAATTGTTCATTCATATCAAGAAGGGCTGTGCGGTCCTCACCACAATCAACTTGGGAATGACTGTTTCCTTTTTGTACTCGCTGGTGTTGCCTCCCTGATTCCTCCACAGCCCCTTTCTGTCCACCACTTGTCTGTCAGTTTGTCGTACTGTGATGGCTTGTGTGTTGCTGTGATGCTGGAAGGTGTGGCACCAGTATTTAAAATCCAAGCAGGGTCACCCAAAGTTAACAGGTTTCAGCAGAGCTTCCAGACAAGATTAGACTATAAAGAAGGAATAAGCTGTCCAGTTCTGAAGAATTAGCCCCAGGTAATTTAATGGACAGAATTGAAACATGGTCAAATCCTAAAAACCCATGAAAAGAATAACTTTGTAGGAGACAGTGCCAGAAGATGAGCCCTTAGGCCAGAAGTCACTTAAAACATGGTTGGGGAAGAGCTGCATTCTTAACGTAGAGTTCATTTTAATACCATCAATGGTGTAATGCCCGCGGGAGACTATTTGCTGATGCAGAGTGACTTAAAATGAGAAGAAACAGCTGCAATAGAATAATTGGAACTTGGAGTGTATGAAGTATCCATCTGGGAAAATAGGAAGTTTTAAAAATATGAATTGGAATGCATAGAAATTGACATTGTAGGCATTGGTTTGTTGAAATGAACCAGCATTGGCCATTTTGAACCAGAAAATCATGTAGTTTACTATTAAAAAAAAAAAAAGACAAGGTTTCAGTTGATGCTGACTCATAGCTACCCTACAGGACAGAGTAGAGCTACCCTGTGAGTTTCCAAGACTGCAGGAGTAGAAAGTCTTCTCTTTCTCTCATGGAGCGGCTGGTAGTTTCAAACTGCTGACTTTGCTTATTGCAGTAGAATGCATAACCACTATGCTACCAGTGCTGGGGATGAAACAATCAAGAGGAATGACAGTGCAGTCATTGTCAAAAAAGGCTATTTTTTGATATCCTATACTATATGGAAGTACAATGTTGTCTATGATAGAATTATATCTATCCGAATTCAAGGAAACCCAGTCAATACAACTGTTACTCAGATTTATGCACCAACTGCCCAAGCTACTGATGAAGAAGTTGAAGAATTCTACTAAGGCCTTCAGTCTTAAATTGATGAAACATGAATGAAAGATGCGCTGATAATATTGGTGTTTGGAATGTGAAGGTTGGAAACAAAGAGGAAGGGACAAACAAAATTGGAAAATATGACTTTGGTGATTTAAATGAAGTCATGATAGAATTTTACAAACCCAATAATGTTTTCATCAACTAATATCATTTTTTTCCACAACACCAAAGCCAACTATGCAGATGTACTTCTCCAGATGGAATACACAGAAATCAAATTCACTACATCTGTGGGAGGACACAATGGAGAAGCACTATTAGATAAAATCAGAGCAGGAGCTGACTGGGAACAGACCATCAACTGCCCACATGCAAGTTCACATTGAAGATAAAGAAAGTGAGAACCAGTTCATGAAAGCCAGAATATAACCCTGAATCTATCCCAGCTGAACTTTGAGGACATCTCAAGAACCTATTGGCTGTGTTGAATATTAAAGATAGAAGACAAAATATGTGTGGCGTGGGTGGGTGGGGGCATCAAGAATATTATTAATGAAGAAAGCAAAACATCATTAAAAAGAATCGGAAGTGCAAAAACAAGCAACCAAATTGATGTGAAGGAGTGTGGATACAGTGGAGACCCAAGACCCACCTGTAAGATAACTGGATAGTCCCTCTCAGAAGGGCAACATGGAAGGGATAATAAGTCCAGGGTGCAGTATAGCACTGATGAAACACATAACTATCCTCTAGTTCTTTAAATTTCATCCCCTTACTGTATGATTTTTGTTTTACCTTGTTAATCATGTAAGACTTGCATTTGTTCATTTGTTTAATTAAGGTAGTTTGATACATAAAGGCCAAGACAGATAACCCTTCAGTAACAGTAACAAGAGTAATGATTCCCTGAGGGTACGGGTAGGTGGGGGAGAAGGAGGGGATAGCATTGATGACTATATAACCTTACTCCAGAGGAGCGAACAACAGAATTGTATGTGAGTGGATGTATTGGATATATTGAACTGATTATGGTAGCAATTGTATAACACTACTTAATGTGATTGAACTATGGAATGTTATGATCTCTGTAAGAGCTCCCAATAAAATGATAAAAATAAAATAAAATGGAAACTTTAAGAAACAAAAACAACCAAAAAGAGAAACGATCAATGTGTATATCAGAAGAAACTCTGAAATTCTTTCTTTAATATAAGTAAGTCACATGTAAGAAATAGTGACGTTAAAGACCTGAAAAGAAAATTTCAAAGGGCAGCTTGCGAAGAGAAAGTAAAATACTATGACGAAATATGCAATGACCTTGAATTAGAAAACCAAAAAGGAAGAACATACCCGTCCTATTTTAAACGGAAAGAACTTAAGAAAAAAGTGCATGTTTAGAGTTTCAATATTGAAAGGTTCTATGGGCAAACTATCAAATTGTGTGCGAAAAATCAAAAGAAGATGGAAAGGATATTCAGTCACTGAACCAAAAAGTCCACACTCCACCGTTTCAGGAAGAAGGTTATGAGCAAGAACCCATTGTGCTGAAGGAAGAAGTCCAAGCTGTATTCCAAGCATTAGCCAAAACCAGGGCATTAGGATTTGATGAAATACTGATTGTAATGTGTTAATACTCTGATGATGCACTGAAAGCACTTACCCATCTATGTTTGGAAACTAGGAAGACAGTTACTTGGCCAACGCATTAGAAGAGATCCTTATTTGTGCCCATTCAAAAGAAAGGTGACCCAATAGAATGTTCAAGTTATAGTACAAAATCATTAATAGTATGTGTAAGTGAAATTTTGCTGAAGATTATCCAACAACAGCTGAAGCAGTACATTGACATGGAGCTCCCGGAAGTTCAGGCCAAATTTGGAAGATGACATGGAATAAGGGGTATCAGGGATGATGTCAGATGGATTTTGGCTGAAAGCAGAGAGTATCAGAAAGATATTTGTGTTTTATTGATTATTCTAAGGCACTCGACTGTGTGAATCATAACAAACTATGAGAAGCCCTGAGAAAAATGGAAATTCTAGAACACTTCATTGTGCTCATGTGGATCTAGAGACATGGATCTAGAGACAGTTCTGTACATGGATCTAGAGACAGTTCTGTAAAAAGAACAAGGGGATGCTGCATGATTTAACATCAAGAAAGGTGTGTGTCTGGGTTGTATCATCTCACTACAATTATTCAATCGGTATTCTAAGCAAGTTATCAGAGAAGCTGGATAATATGAGAAGAATGTGGCATCATGATTGGAGGAACAACCTGCATGTACTGAAAGTGAGGAGGACTTGAAATACTTGCTGATGGAGATCAAGGATTGCAACTTTCAGTGTGGATTACGACTCACTGTACAGAAAACCCAAATCTTCACAACTGGTGGACCAGTAGGCAACATCATGGTAATGTTTTATCTTTGCCTGCATCTATAATCAATGCTCATGAAAGCAGCTATAAAGAAATTAAAGGACACATTGTATTGGGTAAATCTTCTGCCCCAGACCTCTTTAGACAGGCAACTCAGGTGAGCCTGACTCAAGCCATGGTGTTTTCAGTGACCTCTTATGCATGTGAAAATTGGACATTGAATAAGGAAGACCAGAGGATAATTACATTTGAATTAGGATGCTGGTAAAGAATATTGAAAGTACTGTGGATTGCCAAAAGAACAAACAAATCAGGCTTGGAAGAAATACAGCCCAAATGTTCTTTAGGGGCAAGGATGGTGAGACTTTATCTCTTACTTTGGAAAAGTTGTCAGGACTGATCATGCAAAAGAGGAAGACCTTGAAGACACTACAACGGATTGACCCAGTGGCTGCACAGCACAGGGCTGGGCAGTGTTTTGTTCTCTTGTACCTGGGGTGGTTCAACCACACCTACCAACAGCCCCTTCCATGCTTCCAGTTAGTTATTAATCTAGTTACTGTTTTCATAAATCCACCTATCCTGGCTTCCCTATACATAGAACATACAAAATAAGGACACACACACACACAACAATGACCTTATAAAACAGAGAAAGACCTGAATGTAAGAAAAACCAGAGAATTAAAAAAAACTTACAAGAAACTGAAAATGGATCCTAAGGGAAATCTAATATCAAAATGTTCCATTTCAGTACAGCAACTAAAATCCAGTTGATATTATGGCTGAGCGTATTCTTAGTCTGTTGACAGTGGATTCTCTGGGTAATCAGTCCGCACATAGGGACCCAGGGCACGGATGAGGCTTCCAGTGTGCTCCATCGTGCTCCGTGGAACAGATGCTTGGAATTTAGGCACTGATAATGTTCGCTCTTCTGTAACTTTATTATTTACAATGCTTGGATCACACAGGCTGCTCTCCTTCTTTGTGACTTAGCTGACTCCTTACTTACATGGCTGCTCATTTTGAGGCAAACTTTAAGAGACCAGATGCTATTTTCTCTGATAGCTGGGTAGAATCTTATTTCTTCAGTACATCTTGCTATGGTACTCATATCTTCAGGGATTTCTTAATGAGGTAGAGGGCTTATGGTAATTTCATTGATAGTAACATTATTTTGGTCAGTGGTAAAGCATTGTTGAGCAGAGGTGCTATATGCATCCCTAAAAAATGGTGATGAAACCACAAGATACCTGACGACAGGGATGGAACTGGAAACCATTATAATGAGGGAAATTAATAAATTACAAAAGGGCAAATATGAACCCACTACTATAAAGATAAAAACCAAGAAAAAGACAGGCTCTGGTTTCCAGGCATGTAATATTCTGATCTGGTCCCCAGATGAGGCAGTGTGCTGCCTAGTTCCCATAATCTATGAGATGCCCTAATTAGAACATCTTAAAAACCACGTCAAGAGCGGGGATTTCTTTCTAGGCAAGGTCATTTTCCCATTTTGTTGAGGAAGAAGAACAATCACTCCTACATATGAATATCCCAATGTGGTTATCCTAAATCAATACAGTCCTACAAGACTCATTAATGAACCTTACTGGGAAATCAAGTGGGAGAAGAGAAGGGGCAGGGGGAGGGACAGATCTGTATCAGATGAAGCAATTACACGTCTGATGGTGAGTAAACCGGGTAGGGCACCCCACCATTGAGAAACATGCTTAGCATCACTTATAGAGACCCCAGGGGGAGAGTATGCTTGTTATTTAGTTTCTTTCTTTTTTGAAGAAATATTTTTATTGGAGGTTGTAATATTTCTTATCACAATCCATACATTCCTACTGTGTGTCAAGCACATTTGCACATATGCTGCCATCATCATTTTTAAAGCATTCTCTTCCCACTTGAGCCCCTGATATCAGCTCCCAATTTCTTCCCCCTCCCTTCCTCACCCACCCTCCCTCATGATCCCTTGATAAGTTATAGATTATTATTTTCATATCTTACATTGTCCTCTGTCGCCCCTCATACACTTTCCCGTTATTTGTCCCCCTGGGAGGGTTCTAGATTGATCCTTATGATCGATTCCCCTTTTTTTCCCTCACCATCCCCTAGTCTTCCTGGTATCTCTACTCTTCTTGGCCCTGAAGGGTTTATCTATCCTGAATTCCCTGTGCTGTGGGCTCTTATCTGTAGCAGTGTGCTTGTTCTGGTCTAATCTGATTTTTAAGGTAGAATTGAGGTCATGTTAGTGGGGTGAAGGAATCACCAAAGAACTAGAGGAAAGTTGTGTGTTTCATTGTTGCTATACTGCACCTTGACTGGCTCATCTCTTCCCTGTGACCCCTCTGTGAGGGGATGTCCAATTGTCTACAGATGGGCACTGAGTCTCAACTCCATGCCCCCCATCCCCCATTCACCTTGGGTATGGTTTTGTTCTGAGTCTTTGATGCCTGATACCTGATCCCATTGACACCTCACGATCATACAGGCTGGTGTGCTTCTTCCATGTGGATTTTGTTACTTCTCAGCTAGATGGCTGCCTGCTTATCTTCAAGCCTTTAAGACCCCAAAAGTGTATCTTTTGATAGCCGGGCACCATCAGCTTTCTTCACCACATTTGCTTATGCACCCATTTTGTCTTCAGCAATTGTGTCAGGAAGGTGAGCATCAGAGAATGCTGGATCGTTAGAACAAACTGTTCTTGCGTTGAGGGAGTACTTGAGTCGAGGCCCAATGTCTGTCTGCAACCTTATCTTATATGAGTACATAATTCTATTTCCCTCTTGGTATATATGTATTTACATATGTATATGCCTGTCTTTAGGCCTCTATAAGTATCCTTTGCCTCCTGGTTCTTTCCTCTATTTCCTTTTGCTTTCCTCTTGTTTTGTTTCTAACTGGCACTTTTGACCTAGTTTCTAACCAACCTCTGGTGATCCTGGCAGCACCCTTCATAGACCATACTCAATAGTAGTTTTTGTTAGTAATTTGTGTACATACCTTATAATTATCCAGTAGTTAAAATCCACTCCAATCAAGTTGATCCCAACTCAATAACAATTCTGTAGAACATACTTCCCCATAGGGTTTATGAGGCTGTAATCTGTATGGAAGCACACTGTCACCTTTTTCTCCCACAGATTAGCTGGTAGGTTCAAATTGCCAATCTTTTAATTAACCAGTTGCGTGCCAATCTTTCAGTTAACAATTGAGCACTGAATAGTTGCCTTATCAGGTTTCTCTAAGTATTTACAGAAGACTGTCTGCAGTACCAAATTAGTTAATGTTTTGATGAATACAAGATGAACATTTTTCCTGATATATTTTCTCTAAAGCTAAATAAATTATATTACTAATATTGCTGTTGCTGTAAATAATAATAAGATATAATGAAAGTGCTGATTTCTGTTAACGCATTTCTGATAAAAATTGCTTATGCAGTTTAAAATAACCAATAGCATTAAAGAGTTATATTTTCAGCTTGTTCTCAGATATCATGGTTTTGTAAGAGGGATAGGATTTTCCTCAGAGACCTATCACATTTCCTTTCTTTTTTGCTTTGTTGCCTATTTTTACCTGTGAGTTTAGAAGAAAATGCTTTGATAATGTTATTTAATTGATTTTTAAAATGTATTTTTGAATTGCATTTTTGGTGAAAGTTTACACAGCAAGTAAGATTTCCATTTAATAATTCCTACTATTAAATATGAAAATTTGTTCTTCCTTTCCTCCATTTTATGTAGGGTTCTTAAAAAATAAAATCTTTGATGATCCAAACTGCAGGATTATTCTTCAAAGAAAGGGAAAAACTAATCATCAACTTCATATGGAAAAGAAAGGAATTCAATATAAACAAAATGCTATTAAAAACAAAGTAGGAAACCTCTCATTCTCTGATTTCAAACCCTATTGTACAGCCACAGTAATCCAAACCGCTTGGTATTGGTACAATGATAGGAATGTAGACCAGTGGATCAGAACAGAAGACTGAGAAATAAAAATCAAGCAAGCAACCTGCTTTTTCATAGAGAAATAAAACACATTAAATGGGGAAGAGAGAGTCTTTTCAAAAAATGGCTCTGGAAAAATTGGATCTCTACCTGTAAAATAATGAAACAGGACCCATACCTCACACACCACACACAAATACAAACTCAAGATGAATGAAAGACATAAATATTAACCCTAGAACTCTAAAGATGATCAGTGAAGAAATAGGGACTAATTTAAGGGCCCCTAATACAAGGCATAAAAACAATACCAAAAGGGAAAGGAAAAGACCCACAGTACCGAATATGAATTAGAAGATTGGGGCTTCCCAAAAGTCTGACATTTATGTACAGCAAAAACTTCGGAAGCAGAATAAGAAGAGAATCCAGGTTAGGGGAAAAATTGTCAACGATATGAGGGGCTCCCCCCCCAAAGCCTGGAGTTGCACTGAGTATAGCAGAGTTTTCGTAGTATGCCTTTTTCCTGCCAGGCGAGCATCATGCCAATCACCTACTTAGTGCACCTAGTGTTGCTGTTACCTGGGAAGGTTCTCTGGGCACAGCGAATTTTTTTATAAAAGCAGTTTCACTTGACTCTTGATTTTTGTGATGGCTGTTTTAAGAGAACGGTGTGCAGCTGTGAAATTTTGTTTCCTGCTTTGGAAAAATGCCACATAAACTGTTGTGATGTTGAACACAGCTTCCAAGGACAACACTATGGAAAAAACTGAAGTGTACAGTGGTTTACTTGTTTCTAAAAAGGTGAAATGTTAATTGATGACAAACCTCATTTTGGATGTCAGCGAACTTCCCAAATGGATGAAACTGCCAACAAAATTCATACACTTGTGCTCGAAGACTGAAAATTGGCCATTGAAGAAATGGGGACGCTAGCTGGACTGCCTTGGAGCTCAGTTCCGTAAATTTTAGTGGGAGACTTGGGAATGAGAAGGGTTGCTGCAAAATGTGTGCCTCGGGTTCTGACTGACCGGGGAAAGGAGCATTGAGTGGAAGCATGCCGTCATTTGGAAGAACAGCCTGGAAGTGATCCAGATTTTATCTAAGGTCATTACTGATGATGAGACATGGTGCTATTCTTAAGACCCTGAAAGCATACATCAATCAAGCCAGTGGAAGATGCCATCATCACCTCACCCCAAAAAAGCTCATCACATGAAATCAAATGTCTAGACCAGTGGTTCTCAATTTATGGGTCATGACCCCTTTGGGAGTTGAACGACCCTTTCACAGGGGTTGCCTAAGACCATCGGAAAACATAAATATTTCACAATATATAATTACATATTCTTTTGTGATAAATTACTATGCTTTAGTTATGTTCCTTTTGTAACAATGAAAATACATCCTGCATATGAGATCTTTATAGTAGCAAAATTAGTTATGAAGTAGCAATGAAATAATTTTAGGGTTGGGGATCACCACATGAGGAAATTTTATTTAAGAGTCACGGCATTAGGAAGGTTGAGAACCATTGGTCTAGACAAGGCTCTTTTTTTTTTTTTTAATGTAAGGGGGATAGTGCAATTGGAGCCTGTTAATCAGGCTTTCTATTTAGAGTTTTTGAAAATATTTCATAACAGTGTGCAACAAAAAGACCTGATTTGTGACAGAGAACTAGGTTTTGCCACCACGAAAATGTACCTGCTCACATAGCCATCTCAGCGTGCCAGTTTTTGGCAAAAACAGCATGCCTGTCTTGCCCCGTGCACCCTACTCACTTGACCTCCCTCTATGTGACTTCTTTTTGTTTCCAAGAATGAAGAGGGACATGAAAGGACAGCTATTTGCTGATGTAGATGAGGTGAGGGAAAAAAGCGAGGGAGGTGCCGTCAGCCATCCAAACAGCTGAGTTTGAAAAGTGTTTCCAAGAATGGAATCACATATTTGCCAAATGTATTAAGTGTAATGGAGAATACTTTGAAGGTGATATGGTTGTATTGTAAAAATATTTAAATACATAGATTTTGGGGGGGAAATTCCATTTTTAGGGGGTGATTATCCTCTCATATATCAGATAAAGTGTTTATCTCAAAAGTCTATGGACAACTGCAACACTTCAATAGAGAAACACCAGTAACTCAATAAAGTATGGGCAAAGACGTGAATAGACAGTTCACCAAAGACAATATGTGGATGGTCAACAAACATGAGAAATGCTCTCAATCACTGGCTGTAAGACAAATTAAAGCAATGCCACCTCACACCAGCACTGAAAGCAATGATCTGGCACTCTGAGATGCTCACCTTCCCAACACAATCGCTGAAGACAAAGCCAGGTGCATAAGCAAGTGTGGTGAAGAAAACTGATGGTGCCGGCTATCAAAAGATATAGCATCTGGGGTCTGAAGGGCTTGAAGATAGACAAGAGCCCATCTAGATGAGAAGCAACAAAGTCCACATGGAAGAATCATACCAGCCTATATGATCATGAGGTGTCGATTTGATCAGGTATCAGGCATCAAAGACCCAGAGCAAAAATATCATAATGTGAATGAGGTGGGGAGTGCGGAATGGAGCCCCAGAGCCAATCTGTAAGCAATTGGACATCCCCTTACAGAAGGGTAATGGGGAGAAGACGGGCCAGTTAGGGTGGAGTACAGCACGGATGAAACATGATTTCTTTAAAGCGTTCTCCTCCCTAAAATTCTTATCTAGTCTGTCAGGTAGGTTATTTTGATCAATTTGATCTCCGATCGTACTTAAAGGAACATAATTCTCAAGGCAGACATCTTTTTACTAGCTAAGCTAAACTATTGTTTTTAGGTGATTTTAGAGTATATATTTTGTTTAGGGCTTCAAGATTATCTCAGGGCACAAGTGTCAGGGGTTCATCCTTCCATGGATTCTATGTCCCTCACCCACCCCCTCAATTTCTATCACTCTAGTTTTCTTGCTCCCTTATCTTTGCTGTGGATTAAATGTTGACCTTTTAGACTCATACAGATGGTGTTCTCAAAGGTCAGTGGTCAAGATCCATTCCTTTTGTGACACTTTGTTTTTCTGCTAAAAGTTGATCTCAAGAATAATGGGTTCAAGATGTAAAGATTGTCATAACAACAGTCTCAAGTAATTATCTGGTCTTGGCTGGTCCAATTAGTCTTTTTTTTTTTTTTGAGGGATTTGAGTTTTTTCTGTATTTTCCTTCCATTCTAACTCAGGCCATCTATTGTGACCCTGGGAAGATTGGTTGGTAGTGGTAGGCGGCACCATTTTGTTGTTCGATCTCAGGGTAAATGAGGTGCTGTGGCTTAGGGAGGTAATCAGTCTTTCATACATGTTTCTTCTCTGTGGTGTGGTTTCATTACCTTTGTACTCTTCTTGCTCCTGATGTGGAGATTAAGAATTGTCTCTACTAACAGTCGTAGGTGGCTGCTCACAGGCACTGCTTAAGAATGCATGCGTATTCGCTTCACTAGACTACCGAGCATGAACGTAGTGAAATGATACTATGCCAGACTCAGAAGCATTTGACTCCAGAAAACCAGTCTCAGAAGATATTTGATTATGTTTGAGGACTACCTGTTAGTTGTGTATGTGCCTATCTGCATATGTCTGTATTTACGGGTGCACATACTTCTCTCTCCTTACATTTGTATATCCTTCACTATAACCCATATATGTGTATTCTCATCTATTAGTGATGGTAATAGTGTGTTTTTGGTTTTCATTGGAATTGCTGCCTTCTTATATGTGTCACATTATTCCGTTCAGGCATCCTTTTTTCAAAAGCATCATGTCTCAACGACATTTGCATTGTTCCTGCTGTGCTACACACACAGTAAATGCCATTTTTTATTCTCTATTGTATCAATATGTTCCTGTCTTTTTATAAAAGTAAAGTCATACAATATTTTTCCTTTTGTGATAAAATTATTTGACTCAACGTAACTCTTTCAAGCTTCATCCCTAATGTGGCATGTTTAAAAGGCACTAAAGTTCATTGTGCCATATAGCGTAACCTAACCATGATAATAAACCCATTCTATTTACTGGCCTGGGGTTTTATGTAGGGCATAGACACCAGGAAGATGAGGAATACTGAGGTTGTCTTAGAATTCTGCCTCCACTGAGAATTTAATTAAGATATTCTGGAAATGCCTAATTTATAATAGTACGTATTCTATGCATCTCTTAAGATACAGACGAACATGTATTTTTTTCTCCCTTAACCTTATTGTGTTTCTAGTGGAAATAAAGAGAATACAGATCTATACTTACAGAGATGTTATTCATTTACATTCAGTAGGATTTAGGTTTTGAAGTTTGTAGAATGTGTTCTTTCCTCTGTATTCCTTCAAGCAGTTCCCTTAGGCAAGTGGTGGCTGATAATCCCCTTGTTACACGTATGGTGTTAGAGTGCGGGGAATTACCTGATATGTATGACTCTGCAGTCATAATCTTTGTAACTCCCACAAATTGATGTTATAGCACCATGTAAATGTGAGGCATTTACAAATCCACCCATGGATTTGATTAGCTTTCTAATGTAAATATGGTGCCTGGTGTCCATGTCAGGTGGAGCCATGTAATAATGCATGTTGGAGTTGATCAATTTATCATCCCTGTAGATCCAAAGTGTGCCATCTGTGAGAGTAGAAGTGGATCTCACTATCATCAAGAAAGAAGAGCCAGGGATGGGTGCTGAACCTCCTCAAGCCACGAGACAGGGAGTTGTGATACAAGAAACAGGCATATGGCAGAGTTGTGTTTGAGATGGGAACACAGCATCAAGAACATGAGCCAGTGTGTGATCTTCCCAATCCACAGAGCAAGAAAGCTCAGTGCTTTTGACAGGAAGGTATAGCTTAGTACCTTTGAACTGAAGCTCACTGACAAAGGGGAGTGGCATTTGGGCACTTATTGTCCCCCAAAAGGTTTTGTAGCATTACCCAAGCAGCACAGAGACCAAAGGACCTCGTGACTGAGAGGCTGAGAATCCGAGAAGCCTGTCTGAATATTAATAAGGGGCTGCCCTGACTGAAGGTCTGTGTCCTGAGGATTTTCAGTCCTGAATTATAACCTGTTATCTTTCTTAATAAATACCATAATTGTGAATGTGATCTGGGAACGCTCTGTGGCCATTGCCACAGTGTTTAAACCCTGCAGAGAAGGAGTGCCATGGGAAGAATGGTTGAGGTCCGAATTGGCGAGGAAGGTGGCATGTCTGATGTCTGCCTTGGACTGACACTGAGTTTGATTCTCCGTATCCCTTGTGAAGTCAGAGGGGAGGCCTACCTCCACAGCATTCATACAAGTATCCCCCAATTCACATCCAAACAAAAAGGATTCAGGTTAAGGACTACAGACTTGAGAAGTTAAACCCAAAGGCGCTATGGTCAGGTCACATCCAGAGAAGTGCCTTGCCACTTCCAGCCTAGACCTTGTATAGATGTTAAGAGGAGAGACGCCACAAGCAGAAGCCAACCACGAGTTCAGATGTGAATCCTCACTTGTCAGCGGCCGTTGTAGATTGAGAAATGTATTGTGCCCCCTGGGCCATAATCATAGTGGTAATAGCTGGTATCAACAACTATTGTTGTTGTTGATGTTAACTATTGTCAAACCAGCCCGCGACTCATGGTGACCCCGTGCACAACCAAAAGGGGTTCACAGGATATGTTGTGGCTTGACCATTACGATCCATTGCTCTTTTTCACTGGCTGGCTTTCAGAAGTAGAGCAGCAAATCTTCCTTCCTTTTTAATCCGTCTTAATCTAGAAGTTTATGGGAGACCTAGTTGGCGTTACAGCAGCCCACAAACCTGCACTGATGAATGGTGTGTGCTGTGCATGCGATGTATCGGCCAGTAATTGAACCTCAGCTCCTACATGGAAGGAGGGATTCTACCACGTGGCCCCCGTGCCCAAGGCCTACTGATGCTCAGTGCCGACAAGTTCATGGAGACTCATCACAGCCCCCAGGGAGTAGCCACAGTAAAGTTTTTTAAAAGTTAGGAGTAAAATTCACTTGTTTCAGTCTGACTTTATTCGTTTTATATTACTTTAAACATTTTTACATTGTACAGCATTGATTAAAATGGAAATTGGTGGTGGAGCTGGGCTGTGCCCGAGTTAGGGAGTGAGAAAGGGAAACAGCGTAAGTAAGACAGAGGAGACGGTCAGACTGCTTTGTAGGACCTGTCACCACCTGGGCAGCATTTGGCCACTTGTTGGAGTGGGGTGGGGGGGCGGGCAAGAGTTTCAGGGTGCCTGGCAGATAGAGAGAAAATTGCACTAGGGTTTGGGAGTCATGTTTTAAGTACAGGTACATTTTGGTTCTTTACATTTCACCTTAAAAAGAATAACTTGCTAGCCAGAGGCACACGGGTAAAGAAATGGATACCAAATGTGTATTCTGCTTGACCTGTATGTCGTATTGACAGCATTTGAGTCGCTCCCCTCCCCCCAAACAAAAACAACGCCTCTTGTAAAAATTAGCGTTTCCTTTAAATGAATTGTAAAATGTGCTTGTAAGGTATATATTTTAGCACAATACGATGCTCACTGCTTCCGAATGCCATACTTTCCTCTTGGTTTGAAACACTGACATAATCATATATTCGATGTTTTCCTGGAGTTGAGATTTAAAGAGTTTTTACTTTTGCTTTCTATCCCCTCCATTGTTTGACTAAAGGGATTTTGAAATGAAACCTAAAAATCATCCGTAAGCCTGGGAACAGGACAAGGAACACATCTGTTTTCACATAAGTGTACAATGCTGGTTTTACACATATTCAGTGGGGACTTCTCACCACAGAGTTGGCTGAAGTTTTCCATGTTTGCAATGGAACTAGAAATGGAACTTAAACGAAATGACTTTGTTACCATGGGAAGGATAACATTTAACCTCATGCTTTATGATTAAACAAAGCCCTCATGCAACACGACTCCAGTTTAAAGAGGTCAGAGCAAACGGCAACTTCCCAGTAAAGATGCTAAGATCCTAATGTTTTTAAAGCATTTGTTCATTCAACAAAGTTTCACTGTAACCTATTCTGAGCCAGACACCAACCTTCCGCAGGCTGGAGATAAAGCATTAAATAAAAATAGACAGGAAGTTCTGTCCTCCAGAGCTCACATGGAAGAAGCACACCAGCCTGTGTGATCACGAGGTGTTGACAGAATCAGGTACCAGGCATCAGAAGACCCCAAGCAAATAATCTTATCAACACAAATAAGTGGGGTCGGAGTGGAGACCCAAAGTCCATCTGTAGAAAATTGGACATCCCCCCACAGAAGGGACACAAGGAAGGGACAAGCCATCCAGGGTGCAGTATAGCACCATTGAAACACACAACATTCTTTAATGCATTCCCCCCCTCACCCCACCCACTATCATGACCCTTAGTTCTACTTTCCAAATCTGGCTAGAAGGGAGCATGTGCACTGGTTCAGATATGAGCTCTTGACACGCAGAATCCAGGATGATAAAACCCTCAGGAAAGTAATGGGAGTAGCGATACCATTAGGGTCGAGGGAAGGTGCAGGGAGAAGGGGAAGAAAGGGGGGACTGATAGCAATGATCAAAATATAATACCCCCAGGGGGGTGAAAGGAGGCAGTGGATGGTTATAGGATATGAAGACAATAGTACTTTATCATTATCATTTATAAAGGGTTCACAAGGGTAGGAGGTAAGGGGAAAGAGCTGATACCAAGGGCTCAAGTAGAAAAAATATTTTGAAAATGATAATGGTAACATATGCTTGATACAATTGATATATGGATTGTTATAAGAATGCAAGAGCTCCCAATAAAATGATTTTTAAAAAGTTCTGCCCTCCTGAGAAAGCAGAGATAAATGTAAACTATCTGATATTTTTAATGATAATATGCTAAAATGTAAAGTAGAGCAGGGATGGGGAAGGAGAGGGACTCTCTGGGTGGAGCAAGTGTACTTCGTTGCTAACTGAAAGATTGGAAGTCAGGTCCATCCAGAGGTTTAGTGATCTCCCAGAAACTCAGCCCTAGAAGTGCTGTGGAGCACAACACGTGTGAGCCAAGCGTCAGCTCCAAGGGAAATGGCTCCTGGTGAGGAGAGAGAGCAGGGTTGGCGTGGAGGCACCGGTTTGAGAGAACGTGGCCTTTCTCACAAACCCCATCCTAAATGAACTTTTGAGTATAGATGGGACTGGTAGAGAATGGTGGCGGTGAAGTGATGGGATGTTCACACCTTCCCTCCTTATTTGGGCTCGAGCAATGGGCAGCCCTTTGGCGAGAGTGCCTGTGGGTCTTCCCCATGGCAGGAAGCTGCTGCAGCTTCTAGAAGCTGTGCTTGCTCTAGCTCGGAGCTAGTAGGAAAATAGAGACCTGTCCTCCAACTGCAAGGGACTCAGTCACACCCACAACCGTGTGGCCTCAGAGATGACCCAAGTTCCTTGTGGCAGCCTCACCATGTCTTGATTGCAGCCTTTGAGTTGGGAACCCAGGGAGGCCATGCCTGGATCCCTGATCCCCGGAAACGACATGATTATGAATAAGTGTCGTTTTAAGCTACGCCATTTCTGGTGATTTGCTATGCAGTCTGCATGACTAATCAAGATCAGGAAAGCTAGGGGAAAAAAATCTCACTTAGGAAGGGATGTTACAGTCAAGGCTGGCAGAAAGAACGATGTGGATCCTAAGGTATCTTTAGAAAATGTGTTCCAGGGAAGGCCTCACTGACGCAGAGGGTGCAGGGCAGGGCCACCAAGAGCAACGGGGAGGGAGCTCTATTTACAGAGTGACTGTGTGGTGGCTCACAGCAGGGTATGAGCTCAGAATGTGCACTTGGAACCAGAACAACACAGTGGGCCTGAGAAAGGGCTTTGGCTTCTACTTTAAAGGAGAAGGGAAATCATTAGAAGATTTTCAAAGAGAGTAGTAAGACTCAACTCCTGTGCTGAAAATAGATGACAGAGGGCATGTGGAGGGCTGAAACAAGAAACTTTTGTAATTATAAGATGAATGTTTGAATCATTCAGATCAGAGTTGACAGTGGCTTCGGATAGGGGGATAGCTAGATGAGTTGTTAGGCATGAGTTCAAGCTCTGGAGATGTTTGAAAATGGAATCTGTGTGATTTCATGACAGTTTGGATGAGCGGCGTGATGGAAAGAGGAGCGTAAAGAATGCGTATGAGGATTGAGGTTGTTGCCAAAGTAACTGGAAAGCAAAAGCAAGTCATTGACTGATAGGGAGAAGATTGTAGTAGGGATACGCTTGAGTTCAGGACTCAGTTTTGGGCATTTTATTAGCATATAATTCACATGTACAATTTAATCATTCAGTCATATTAAGAAGAGTTATACAGTCATAGCCACAATCAATTTCAGAACATTTTCCACATTGCTGTTAGCGCTGATTTCCCGCAACCTCCTCTGCCGTGCCCCGAGACATTTATCAATCAAGTAACTGCCTCTACAGACTAACCTATCCCGGATTTTATATACAGAAAGTCTTACAAAACATAACACCAAAACTAAACAACAATGGAGAAGCAAAGGAAAAGAAAACGTCAATCAAAAAGAAAGTAGAAAATAGTAAACTTAAATAACTTTAAAATGGGTCTAAAGGGAGATCAGAGGATACGGTGTTACAATTTAACTTAACTACACCTTTTATCATTGACTTTGTAATATTTTCTATCTGATAGCAAGGCTATTCATGTCTGAAATATGGTCGCAGGGCATTCGCTCTGGGCTTATTCTATGTGTAAACACTGCAAATGAGTTTTGGGTTTCTACGGTCATCTATCTTCTGCAAGCCGTGTGTTCAGAATTTATGCTCTGTTACTGGTCCCTCCTTCCGATTCGTATTGTGTCATTTACAATCCTTGGATCATACAGGCTGCTGTGTTTCTTCCATGTGGACCTAATTGATGCCTCATTTAGAAGGCTGCTTATTTGAGGCCATTTTAAGAGTGAAATACTGATGACATGCTAATGGGATATTGATATCATACTTGAGTTCATAGAAGAGTGGGTTGGAAATATACATTTTGAAGTCATCACATTTAAGATGAGATGTCTAAGGTAGTTAATATCAGTAAGAAAAAGTTTAAAGCATCCCATTAGAATGTTTTCAAGTTATTTTATATTAATGGTTATTTTTATAAGCTTTTGCTCAATATATGATTTGACTTGAATGCTTTTGTTGTTTTTCTTTGGAACTTTAAATCCTTTAAAAGACTTGGTTTGTTTATTTATTTTTTGTAGTACTATGCAAATAAGCCTGAAAGCTAGGAAGTGAAACTGGATATGAAACCCCCATTGCTACCTCCTGGCAGGAAGATTCTAACACCCTTAAGAGCAGTCAGCACCAAAGGGGACAGACTCCTTTTTCTTGAAGGCAAATGTGCCTCTTTTGTTAGGTGTTACTCAGTTCTGACTCATAGTGACCCGTGTACAACATAAAACATTGCCTAGTCCTGTTCCATCTTTATAATCACTGCGATGTTTGAGCCCTTTGTTATAGCTATTCTGTTAATTCATCTCATTGACTGTTTTCTCCATTTTTGCTGGCACTCCATTTTAACTTTATTTTTTTTAATTGGGGGCTCTTACAGCTTTTATCATAATCCATACATATATCCATTGTGTCAAACACATCTGTAATCTTTTGTCATCATTTTTTCAAAACATTTTCTTTCTACTTGAACCCTTGGTATTAACTCATTTTTAATTTTTTCCTTCCCCCATGTCCCCTTGATAATTTATAAATTATTTTTCTCCATGTCTTACACTGACCACTGTTTCCTTTTACCAACTTTTCTGCTGTCCGTCCCCCTGAAAGGGGGCCATATGTTGATTATTGTGATCGTTCTCCCCCCTTCTCTTACCCTCCTAGTATCGCTGCTCCCCCTTATTTAGAAAATATGACAGCAGGTGGAGTGCTCCCTCAATGCAAGAACAATTCTAACACGGCACTCAGCGATGTTCACCTACCGTGACACGATCGCTGGAGACTAAATGGGTGCATAAGCAAATGTGGTGAAGAAAACTGATGGTGCCTGGCTATCTGGGGTCTTAAAGGCTTGAAGATAAACAAGCAGCTATCTAGCTGAGAAGCAACAAAGCCCACATGGAAGAAGCACACTAGCCTGTGTGATCATGAGGTGTTGATGGTGTCAGATATCAGGCATCAAAGACCCCAAACCCATCAGTAGTCAATTGGACACCCTCTGTCAGAAGGGCCAGAAGCAATAGCCAAGCCAGTCAGGGTGCAGTATAGCACCGATAAAACACACAACCTTCCTCTAGTTCTTTAATACTCTCTCACCCACTATCATAACCCCAATTCTATCTCACAAATCTGACTAGACCAGACATGTATACTCATACAGTTAAGAGCTCCCAACACAGAAAATCCAGAACAGATAACCCCCCCACCCCCAGGACTAATAAGGGGAGCAGCGATAACACTTTTAACAAACTTGATGTCTTCTACAGGGAATGGTTCCTCCTGATAACTTGCTCAAAATACATGAGACTGCTCCTACCTCCTCCTTTCTAAAATGTATTCTGGCCGTGCTGCTTCTAGCACAGATTTGTACACTCTTCAGGCAGCTGTGCAATACTCATTGCCATCCATCATAAAGCAAAGGCACCAGTTCTTTGCTCTTCCTTGTTCATTGGCTGTCTTTCACATACGCAGGAGATGATTGAAAACACCATGACCTGCGTAAGGTTTCTCTTAAATACTCAAAGTGACATAGTCACTTAAAAAAAATCATTTTATTGAGGGCTCGTACAGTTCTTCTCACTATCCATACATCCATCCATTGTGTCAAGCACATATGTACATTTGTCTCCATCATAATTCTCAAAACATTTGCCTTCTACTTGAACCGTTAATATTGGCTCCTCATTTTCCCCCTCCCTCTTCCCTCCCCCCTCCCTCAGGAACCCTTCATAATTCATAAATTATTATTTTGTCAGACATAGTCACTTTTTACCACTTTAAAGGCGTGCTTTGCAGATTTGCCCTATGCAGTGCATTGTTTGATAACTTGATTGCTCTTTCCATGAGCATTGATTGTGGTTCCAAGCAAAATTAATTCTTGGACAACTTCAGTATCTTCTCCATTTATCTTGATGTTCTTATTGGCCCAGTGGGAGGATTTTTGTTTTCTTTATGTTGAGTTATAATCCACACTGAAGGCTATAGTCTTTGATCTTCATCAGTTACGTGTTTCAAGGAAGCAAGCTTTTGTCATCTGCGTATTACAGGTTGTTAATAAGCTTTTATCCTGTCTCATTGCCTCATTCTTCATATAGTCCTCCTTCTTGGACTATTTTCTCAGTGTAGAGATTGAGTAAGTATAGAGAAAGCATGCGATACTGGCATACACCTATACTGATTTAAACCACACAACATCTTCTTGTTCTGTTCAGGACTGCCTGTTGGCCCCTATACAGATGTTGTGGGAGCACACTTAAGTTTTCTGGCACTCTCTACACAATGTGATCAGCAATTTGTTGTGACACACGCAGTCGAATTACTTTGCATGCCAATCAAACACATCTGAATATAAACAATGAAGGCAAATAGATGTTTAAAGTCTTCCCACTCCATTTGAACACCAGCCAACAGCATCGATATAATTCACCCTAGAGGTAATTTCATTATCCAAGAATTGGTAAACAATTGATGTGGCTTGTCAAAATGGAATATACAGAATGCCCATTGTTAACTGCGTGTAGTTTGCTGTAGTTCTTTAGCTATAAAAGCGAAATAAATATTTACACACAAGCCTAAGTCATGGACTCTGTGGTTTTAGAGGGGAGAAAATTGAGTCTGGCAAGACAACAATTGATAGGTGAAAGAGTAATCTCTGGTCCTCCTTTTTATCCCTACTGATGGACAATCATAGATCTGAGGATCTTTGTCCTTACCGACTTACTGGGGGCAGTGGTGGAAGTCTAGTTCCCAGCTGGAGTTTGGGATTTGATGCTCAGTGAGTGCACTTCCTGCAGCCATCTTTCAGGGGAACCCAAGTGTTGCTTTAAGCTGAATGAGTTGAAGGTGGGGGGGTAAATGAGCCATGGCACTCCAAAGCAGGCCTCTCTCCATGGATAGCTCTATTCTTATATTAGTGATCTCATTTTTCCTACCTATCTAATGCTGCTGTAGTAGAGAGACTACAGGTGGGCAGCTTTTCTTAGAATTTAGAAAGCTAGAAATCTGAACTCGGGGCTGAATCCAGGTAAAGGTCTTTCTCTGTTTGTTCTGAAGGTAGGTCCTTTGTGGGATCCAGCTCCACATCTGTCTGGATGAGTCCTAAGGGGACGCTTGTGTAATTGAGGGGTAAATTAAAGAGACGTGCGACAGGGCATGCAAGGGTTTACCTCTTCCATGTCAATCAGCCAGAATGGGGCCATAATGTATTCGCTCACAAGTTTATCTAATCTGGGCATGCAAGCCACGGTAAGCACGTACATAACAGGAAGGGGTTAGATTAGAGGTATACAAGTAACGGGGGGCATGAGCTAGGGGCATACGTGCAATACGAAGAGGAGGCATACATGTGACAGGAAGGTACATATGGAACAAGATGGGCAGATTCTAGAGTCAAGATGGCAGCCTCACCTTGGTCATCTGAGCAGGTGTGACCTTAGGTGTCTCTGATTTTTATCCAGGGGAACAATCTATGATCCTTATTAGAAGGGAGTGGGCCCTACAAAGGGTGAGACAGACAATAGGGTCTGGATGCTCTTGATGGCCGACAACCTTCAGGCAAGTAGTCTTGAAGCAGTTAACCTTCAAGAGCAGAGGAAGCAACCATGTGCTTGCAAGTAGCACCTTAAAATTGTCATTATTATGGGGATTCATGGGGAATGACTCTCACTTAGGAGAACGTGAGTCTGATCCATCTCCGGCCGATGGATGTGAAGGTCTCCTTTCACGGGAGCCCCGGCCTCCCAGACTCCTTAAAGTTGAACTTAGAGAATTGTCTGCATACACTCTCTTCTTGGTTCTGTTTCCCACAGTCCTTGTGTCATTTGCTCTTTCAATCTTGTTCTTTGATCTCTTCTTCCCTATCTCTGCTTTCTCAGCTTTCTTGTTCATTCTCTTTTGTATTTCAAGAGATTGGTTTAAGAGGTATGAAACCAATCCTATCATGTTACCCAAGCAAAGATAACCCATTCCCAAGCAAGATTTATTAAAAGGAAACAATTAAATCCATAACACCCCCTTTATCCTTTCCAAAATCATGTCCTCAACATATGCAACACACATTTAACCCATTTCATCATTCCAAAAAAAATGATAAATTAGCTCCAAGTCTAAAACTTCATCTTCTGAATCATCTTACTCAAATATGGATGAGCTATGAGTAGTACCTCATCCTGGCACAGAATTCCTCTTCATCGGAAAACCTGTGAAATACAGGACACAGAGTATGTAATGATAGAAGAAACCCAGCATGAACATTTCCTTATAGATGGGAGAAATCAAAGGGAATGGAGAGATAATAGGCTCCATACCCTGCAGAAAATTTTACATTAGTTCTTAATATGAAAATAATCCTGTTTTTGGAGCTAGTCTAGGCAACATCCCCGCCTTCCAGACTCTAGGTGTTGGCCAAGCGCCTCAGATTACGGGCAGAGACCCTGAAGTCTTAGGGCTTCAGCCCTGCTTTTGAAAGGCAGTGGGACACCGTCTCTGCTCTGTTGGTTTTAGGCACTCATTCTCACAGTGCCCCTGCGAGGCTTCCCCTCTCCATTAGCCCCAACAGAGCCCATTTTCCTGCCCTTTGTCCCTGGGAGTGCCACTCCTGCCCATTGGGTAGCAGCCCATTCTCTTGGGCAGACTGAATGGCAGCCCCATCCTCTGAAATGGGCTTGGTGAAGATCTGACCCTGAAGCTGAGGAAGATTAAGGCACCTCTGTCCCCCACCACCACCACCCCCCCCCCCCCCCCCCCCCCCCCCCCGCCTATTTTGCGACCAATAGTTCTGCTGATCCTTGTGCTGTTCTAGGGATGGTTCTTTCCCTTTCTGGAAGGACAGTTGATGTAGCCCCTGTGGCCTGTTTCCTGCTTGTAGAATGTCAAGAGGCAGACAGTCTTCTCTTTTTTCTCTGTTCCTTAGTCTAACCGGGTGGGGTTTCTGCTATGGTCATTGTTTAGGTTCACCAGTCACAGACTGTTTAACAAAAGACTGTGTAGCCATGTCCTCGGCTAAAATTCTAGGACACGCGTCCTTAGTTTGTACAACAAAACTTTCCCAACTATTTATTTTTCTTCATTTTGCATAGTTCACTTTTAAGTCCATGCCCTTTATCTCACATTTAATTATAAGTAGAAAGGAGAGACCATGCAAATTCTGACCTGCAATCGCCAGCTTCGTGTTCGTCACCAGGTCCATATTTTCCAATTCCTGCCCCTTCCTCTTCCTGTCCTGCTTTTGCATTCCAGCCGTCATCTTGATTGCGCGCCTGATGTTTCTGGTGGAAGTTGTTGGGAGAATTATTCAACATCACTGTCTTTTGTGGTTGCTGCATAAATTTAAGTAATAGTTGTATTGATTGAATTTCCTTGAAGGCAGGTAGATATAATCAGATCTTATTTTACAAGTCTTCCCAGCTAAATACCTAAGTTCATCACATACTGGTTATACCCACCACCTAACATAATTCAGATGTTGGGGGTTTTTTGCTTAAAAAGTATTGCCCTTCTTCCACTGGCCAATTGCATGTTCATCATTTCGCTAAAGCTGTCTCAGAAGCACAGTGGACCTCCATACTTCTAGCAACGTTCGGATGTTGGCCACCATATGTATTCTCTAAGGTAATAGAGATTTTTTCTCTCTAGCACTCTGCACTTCCTTCTAAATCCTTTCCAGAAGTGCTATTGATTCTAGTAGCCGTAATCTACAGTCTTCATAGTGAATTTTAGGATTTTACTATACCTACTTGTCATTAATTCTGACTCATACAAACCATGAGAACTTCTCCCTAGGATTTCTGAGGCTGTTCTGTATCTTCATGGGAGCAGGTGGCTTACCATTCTCCCTCAGAGTGACTGGTGAGTTCAAGTTGTTGATCCTATGGTTATTAGCTCAACACTTAACCCATCACACCACCAGGGCTCCCTTAGGCCTTTACTGTTAGACACCTTGAAACTGTCCCAGCACCTACCCATTACCCCCATTCCAGAACCACGTCATCATGGTAGATATTTGTTAAAGCAGCACCACCCACATGTCTCCCCCACTTGTCCGTCAGTTTGTTATACTGTGGTGACTTGCATTTTGCTGTGATGCTGGAAGCTATGTCACTGGTATTTCAAATGCCTGCAGGCTCACCCAAAGTGGCCAGGTTTCAGAGGAGCTTCCAGACTAAGAACAGACAACAAAGAAGGGCTCAGATCCCCAATTTGGACAAAAAAGCTGGTGGAAAAACTTAAGCATAGCTTTGAAGAATTTTCAAATACTGAAAGGCTAAATAAAAGAAACAGAACATTGTTGGGGATAGTACTGGCAGATGGGCCCCTCAAGTACCAGGATACTTGAAATGTAGGAGAGGACTTAATGGGGGAGAGTCAACTAAGGTCACAAGTGTGGTGAATCCTGTGGGAGTGAAGTCTTCAGGGTCTTCATTTGCTGAGGGGGCATGACAAGGTAAAGAGAAATCACTTCAAAAGTTATTTTAATAATTGGAACTTGGAATATGTGTAGTATGAATTTAGGAAAATTGAAAGTGGTAGAAAATGAAATGGAATGCATGAAGATCGGTGAATAGCTTAGGCATTAGGGAGCTGATATGGACTGAAATTGACCATATGATTTACTAACACAATCAGGGGAATGAAAGTGACATTCATTGTCAGAAATGATCTTGCTAAATTCATCATGAAAACAGTGCTGTGAGCAGATTACATCTATCAGCCTTCAAGAAGCTTCAGTCAGTACTATTGTTCACATTTATGCACCAACCACAAAAGCTAGTGATGAAAAAGATGAATAACTCTCCCAACAACTTCCACCAGAAATTGGTCAAACATACAATCAAGATGGTGATTGAAATGCAAAAATTGGAAACAAAGAGGAAGGAACAGTAATTGGAAAATATGGACCAGGTGATAAAAATTAAGCTGGGCATCACATGATAGAATTTTGTAAAACCAGTAATGTGTTCATAGCAAATACCTTTTTCAACAGCAAAAGAAGGCACAAATTTCTGCAGATGGAATATTTCAAATCGACTATATCCAAGGGAAGAGACCCTGGAGAAGCTCAATATCAGCAGCTAAAACCAGACCAGGGGCTGACTGTGGAACAGACCATCAATTGCGCATATGTAAGTTCAGGTTAAAGCTGAAAAAAAAAATTCCAAAGTCTATAGGAGCCAAAATAAGAGTTAAAGTCTATCCCACCTGAGTTTCCAGAACATTTCAAGAACAGATTTGATGCATTGAACACTAGTGACAGAAGACCTGATGGATAAGCTGTGGGAAGACATGAAGACTATTATTCTGAAGACAAAAGGTCATTGAGAAGAAAAGATTGAAGTGATGTCAGAGGAGACTCTAACTTGCTCTTAATCATAGAGGAGCTGGAACAAAGGAAAGGAAGGACGCAATCAAGGAGCTGAATAGAACATGTCAAAGGGCAGCTTGAGAGGACAAAGCCAAATGCTATAACAGACTCTACAAGGACCTGAAACTAGAAAATCAAAAGGGAAAAACACGTTCAGAATATCCGAAAGAGAAAGAACTTAAGAAACATTCAAACCCCGAATTGCAATTTTGAAAGAGCCTATAGGCACAATATTGAATGATTCAGGAAGCATCAAGAGAAGAGAGAAAGAAAACACAGTCACTGTACTGAAAAGAACTAGTTAACAGCCCACCATTTCAGGAGATGGCATATGAGCAAGACCCCGTGGTGCTGAAGGAAGAAGCTCAAACTGCGCGGAATGGATTAGCCAAATCCAAAGTTCCAGAAACGGACAGAAGACCCATTGAAATGTTTCAGCAAGCTGAAGAACCCCTGGAAGCACTCACTCGTCTATGCCAGGAAATTTGGAAGATGGCTACTTGGCCAACTGACTGGAAGAAATCCTTATTTTTGCCTGATCCAAAAAAAGGTAATCCAACAAAATGCTCCAACTATAGAATGATATTATTGATACTGCACGAAAGTCACTTTTTGCTTAAGCTCATCCAACAATGGCTGCAGCAGCACGTTGACAGGGAACAGCCAGAAGTTCATTCCGGATTCAGAAGAGAAGGTGGAACAAGGGCTATCATTGCTAGTGTCAGAGGGATCCTGGCTCAAAGCAGAGACTACCAGAAAGATGTTTACTTGTGTTTCATTGACTCTGCAAAGGTGTTTAACTGTGTGGATCATCAAAAACTGCGGATAAACTTGAGAAGAATGGGAATTCCAGAACACTTCAGTGGGCTCATTAAGAACTTGTGCATGGATCGAGCCACAGGTGTTTGAACAGAACAAGGGAATTTTCCACATTTAAAATCAAGAAAGTTTTGTGTCAGGATTATATGCTTTCACCACACTTATTCAATCTGTATGCTGAGGAAATCAACAGAGAATTTGTATTATATGAAGAAGAATGTGGCAGCACTATGGGATTAAGGTTTATTAACAACCTGAAATATGCAGATTAAACAACCTTGCTTACTGAAAGTGAGGAATTGTAGACTTCAATATAGATTACAGCTAAAGGTAAAGAAGACAAAAATCTCCACAGCTGAACCAATAGGTCACATATGATAAATGGAGAAAAATTTGTAAGTTGTCAAGGATTTTCTTACTTGGATCCACAATCAATGCTCATAGAAGCAGCTGTCAAGAGATCAAAAAAATGTATTGGATAAATCTGCTGCAAAAGACCTCTTGAGACTATTGAAGAACAAGCATGTTACTTTGAAAACTAAGGTGTACCTGACCCAAGCCGTGGTATTCTGCATTGCCTCATATACACGTGAAAGTTGGACATTGAATAAGGAGGTCCATAGAAGAATCAATACAATTGAATTGGTGTTGGAGAAGAATATTGAAAGTACCATAGACTGCTAAAAGGAATAACTAATCTTTGGAAGAAGTAAGGGCAGAGTGCACCTTACAGACAAGAATGACAAAGTCCTACATACTTTGGAAATATTGTCAGGGGACACCAGTCCCTGCAGAAGGACATCATGTTTGGTAAAGTAGAGGGGAAGCAAAAAAAGAGGGAGGGTCTCAAGGAAATGGATTGACACAGTGGCTGCACCAATGGGCTTGGGCACTGGAACAATTGTGAGGATGGTGCAGGACCATGCAGTGTTTTGTTCTGTTGTACAATTCTGTTGTACATATGGCCACTATGGGCTGGAACTGCCTTATGGCATATAACAACAACCCTTATGTCTTACTATCAAAATAATTCCTCCCTCTAGTGCCATTATAATAGAAATACCATGAATGAGTGGCATTAAGAAACAGACATTTATTTTCTCACAGGTTAGGAAGCTAAAAATGTGAACTGAAAGTGTTTGCTCCTGGGAAGAAGGCTTATGGCAGTTACATTTTATGTCAATGTGAAGTTGTGTGAAGTGTAGTCTAACCTATCAAGCAGCCTGATGATGCCTCCTGGGAGATGTGGTCATTTTATAAGAGAAACACTGGGTCCCTCATCCTGCCCTCTGCCTATCTCCTTCCTGTTAGCTGGGACTGTGGGCTGCCTGACTCAGAGCTCTCAGGGCCTTGCCAAGTGTCAACTGACTTTGGGAACCAGCGGGTTCTGCTTCCACCAGCCAGTGAGCTTCCTGCATCCTTTCCGCCTCCATCAATCTCCAGCTACGTGAATCTGAAGAGGGCTTCAGCTAGCATGGGACACGTGGACTTAAGTCAAACAGCTCTGGGATGCCTTCTTGATACATGAATGTACTGTTTTTGATTCTGTAGACAGCACAGTGTAACACAAGGCCTTTGTCTCTTCTGAATTCTGCTTGTGGGAGATGTTCATGTGACTTGAGTTCTATATCTTTGTTTTTCTGGCTTATTTCATTTCTTTTATATCTCAAAAGATTAATTTAAGACACTCCCTACATTAATCGATCTCATTAACATAACAAACACAACCTATTCTAATCTAGGTTATTATCCCAGGTATAGAAATGAGATTTGAAACACATCCTTCGCCAAATGCAATTCAATCCACCATGCCATTGATCGGATATTTCTCTTTTGAGACTAATGATACAAATTATTTCTCTCTCTCACTGTCAGAGTCAATTTCAACTGATAACAACCTTGTAGCAGAAGGTAGAATTGCCCCTGTGGGTTTCCGAGACTGTCAATCTTTGTGGGAGTAAAATACTCTTGCCTTTCTCCTCTGGAGTGGCTGGTGGTTTAAAACCACTAACTTTGCTGTTAGACCAGCACACCTCAATTTATCTGTACGGTACCAAAAAATTAACAGTGATCTCATAGCACCATCTCAGTCTTTCTTGCTGTGTTAGGTTGGCATCTGTAGAGAAGCAAAACTAGTGACACTTGTATGTATTGTATATAAAAAGGAATTTATATGAAGAAATGACTTACATAGTTGTAGAAATAAGTAAGTTCAGTCAGGTTCAAATCAGACTTCTCCTGACTCATGATGAACAGGAAGCGGGATGACAAAGCACATACAGCAGGGGGCACAGACTGGTGGGTGCAGAAGTAATAGGAACCTAAAGTCAGCCAAATTAATCCACTGTCAGTAGTTCCCTGATGGCTCCTTCTATGAGCAAGCTGTGTATCAGGAGATTGAGAAAACAGATGCAAGAATCAGCTCTAGCGGAAGAGTCAGAGCGGATTTCACTCTGCTTAGTCTCACTATCTTACACAAAAGTCCATAAACTTAAGGAGGTGTCATCAAGTTGTGACTTCATTGATGCCCTCACCCTCACCCATGAGTGTCACCTTGACATAATCCTTAACCATCACCGACCACCCCTTGTCAATTTGACACCTGTACATAACTCTGTAACCAAACATAATTAGCGAATACAATAATCTAACATCAAATATGATACAACTAACATGCATACAGCCTAAAATTCACTAACACAATTTTCATTTTCTATTTTATAGATGAACAAAACAAAAATATTTGGTGCACACATAAAAATAGGAATTACTTATAACAATTGCAGTCCTCACACGACCATAGCTGGTATTTAGACCTACCTTTTCCCACTCCTCATTTCTTAAGTCCTTTACGCTCAGCGAGTACCTTAGCTAGTCATGTTTCTTTGTCTGGTGGGCGACCAAACCTTCCTGAAGACTCTGGGCTATTAGGAGTCATAGCACAATTGAGATGCTATGCTTTAACCATTGACTTTAATCAGAGGAAATGGTAGTACTAAGAAACAATTTAAAGAATCTCCTGGATTACAGACATATGCTTCTTTATCTTATTATGTAATATTAATCCAATTTCCCCTTGGTAATCAGGATCAATCACACCACTCAATACAGGTACGCCCTTCTTTGCCTGTGCATCTAGAGGCATGGGGAGTCCAAAATGGCCGGGAGGCATTTGAAATACCAGTGACATAACTTCCAGCATCAAGCAACCCACAAGCCACAACAGTACAACAAACTGGGCAATCTGAGGCAAAAGCCTTGCTGTTGAGTCAAAATGGCTGATAGAAAGCCTGGAACTACCAGGGACCTAAGGCCATGCTGCATAGGGATATGCAACAGTCTAGATAAGGAAGGATTGTTTTCAAAGGAACCGTGTTTAGGATCTGGCTATACTAGGGTTTTATTGAATCTTGAAATGAATCTTGGAGATTAATTATTGGAAAGAGTTTGTAAGCCCACTGTCTTCAGCCTTTACAATTGACTCTGTTAAGGAATTGCCTGCAAGGAAGGCTTTAAAAAGATAAGCCCCACCCAGGTGTTAGAGTTCCAGGACATTTGCCTTTGAAATGCATGAGCTAGAACTGTTGGAAGACTGAGGGAAAAATTAAAATAAGGGTGAATTTGGCCATTTGAATTTTGAGCAAGTGATTTGTGCCCAAGCTGGAAATTTCTAGATCCCTGAGAAACTCTCCTTTCTAGGAATGAATGTTAAAGGGAGCCTGCAGGTAGCCTGAAATGATTGCAAGTTAACCATCTGGATTCCACTGGTTGAGTGGAAGTGGTAGAAATGCAGCAGTGGAAAGACAGGTTATGTCTGCTCACTGACGCCCATAGTCCTGGTTCACGAGGCGTGGCTGGGCTGAAGTTTAAATAGTTGCATGGAACCTGAGCATGTGGCGTGCTCTAGGCCAAGGGAGCTAGGGTTGTTGATAATTGTGAAGGGGCCAGTGGTCTGAAGTGGAGGGAGTCATGTGGAGAACTCCCTGGCTCGCTGTGCCATTGACCTAGCATGGAATGGCTAGGACTGAGCTGACCAGAACCTGACTGTGTGAAGAGGAAGATATTTAACCCTGTGAGCTGGCACACATTGCCTGCTGATTTAATGGATGGCCTGCCTGAATTGGACTATGCTTATCAATTTAGACTCACAAAGTTCCAACTAGAATGAAGATTCTTCACATTAAAGAACATGCTTGTTTCCTCAGAGCACTGTGTTGATAGCAATTGGCAGTTTAGAATTGGATACCCAAAATGGAGCGACATGAAGGCATGAAGTGGCTGGCTTCTAAACTTTCCTGGGTTGGAAAAGATATTGATAGGATTATTGGACTAGATGTAGGTTTTCACAGAATTGAAATGATAAGGCATAGCATATTTTTGGTTCGTTTAGTTATAGCACAGATTTAAAGGTGCTCATGCAGTGTTGGTTAAATGCTTTGTAATTATATCATGTTAGATGCAAGTATGATTTTATTATTGTCTAGCCATTAAGTACGGTTAAGTACTTGTGTAAAGGTGTCACATTGGCATGGGGTGATCTTTGATGATTAGCGGTTATTTCAACCGTGAGAATAGAGCTGGGACCCAACCTATAAATTAGGTTGCAGTCTGATGACACTTCCTTTTTGTGAAGGAGTAAGAGACACTGAGACCTCTCTTTGTCTGCCACTTGCCGTCCTCTTCACTAGGACTTGCCCGCCCCACTCTCCATGGCAGCCCCATTGTGGGGCTTTCCAACACTGAGTGCTGTGAGCACCGTGCTTCCACCAACCTTGGCTCCATGTTACTCTATACACATTGTCCTGTGATCTTCCTGCATTCTGCCTGCAGCTTAAGGGGGATTTAGGACTGGCATCTGAATTATGGACTTGAGTTGGACTGGGCTGAGATGTTGTCTTGATATGGAATTACTTCATGATATAAAGCTCTTTCTTATACGCATTTGGTTATCACTGGTTTTCCCTAGGCAACCCACCAGAGAGACTCTATACTTACTGGGCCTATGGGGATAGACTCAGACCTATCCATGCTTTATGCTCCTGGCACCATTATCCCACACCCTTAATAGCCAATTCCACACGTGTTCATGTTTTCTGTCTGTAAGTATTAGATCACCCTAGCAGTTCTTTAGGAGTAAAGTGTACTACTTCCTGGGTCACCACCTGGACTTCATCTTTGGGGACTCCCTGTGACTTAAGTCTAATTACAGGCCTAGAGGCAAAAACGCCTCTGGAGGGTGTGTTCTGGGGATTGGAAACATTGTCTTGTAAGGTATCTATCTGCCTGAGGCAGTGCTCCAGAGACAGCCTCAAAGGCCATATTCTTATTCCGAGTTGGGCTAATCTCCTCAAGTGTGGGTGGGACAGATAATGGTTTTCCTGAGAGTGGATTAGCCTTTTCCAGTTTGGAGTGGTGGTACTGGTGGCTGAAAGACTCGGTGTCTCCATCTTCTGGATTATCAAACCATATGTCCCCATCCCAAATTTCGGGGTCCCATTTCTTTCCCAGTAGCACTTTCACTTTAGTATCATATGCCTTTCTATGTTGAGAATTAAGCTGGTGTTGTAATTCAGCTACTCGGGGTTTGGTTTTCAGTCAAATCAGTTCTGTTACTAGAAGACATAAAGCTTTCTTTCCTGGGTCAAGTAGAAGTTATTTTGTTTGTGTTTTTTTTAAAATCATTTTATTGGGGGCTTGTACAACTCTTATCACAATCCACACATACATCAATTGTGTCAAGTGCATTTGTTGCCATCATTCTCAAAACATTTGCTTTCTACTTGAGTCCTTGGTATCAGCTCCTCATCTTCCCTCCCCTCCCCACCCTCCATCACGACCCTTGATCATTTATCAATTATTTTTATTTTGTCATGTCTTACACTGTTGGATGTCTCCCTTCACCCACTTCCTGTTGTCCATTCCCCAGGGAGGGGGTTATATGTAGATCATTGTGATAGGTTCCCCCTTTTTACCCCACTTTCTCTTTACCCTCCTGGTTTCACTACTGTCATTATTGGACCTGAGGAGTTTATCTGTCCTGGATTTCTTGTTTCCAGCTCTGATCTGTACCAGTGTACATGCTCTGGTCTAGCCGATTTATAAGGTAGAATTGGGATCATGATAGTGGGGGCATGAAACCTTAAAGAACTAGAGGAGAGTTATATGTTTAATCGTTGCTACACTCCACCCTGAGGGGTTCATCCCCTCCCAGTGACCCTTCTGTAAGAGGATGTCCACTTGCCTACAGATGGGCTTTGGGTCTCAACTCTGCACTCACCCTCATTCACAATCATAGGAATTTTTGTTCTTTGATGCTTGATATGTGATCCTATCGACACTTCATGATCACACAGACTGGTGTGTGTTAGGTAAACTGAGGTACAAAACGAGAAGAGATGGTCCATACTCGCCGAGGACTGATTAAAAAGCAGGCTTTATTGGGGACAAGCGGACGGGTTCAACAGCCTACAGTAAAGTGAAGCTATGGAAGCCGCCCAAGGGAGTGCTTGAGGGTTTTTGGTTTTTTTTACCCCTGCCCCTTGTTGGAGAGTTGAAGCTTCTGGAGAGTTGACGTAAGGTGCGGTTTTGCTCTGTGGGGAGTACGTGGGCATACGTGACTGTTTGCTCGTTGTACAAGGTCAGTCTGTTTTGGTTCTAGGAACAATGATATGGGCGGTCTGTGCTTTTAGAGGGTACAGTTGTTCACAGAACTAGCCCGTTTCTGGAAACTCAGTCTTGGGGAAGGGTGTCCATGCTTTTACCAGACGGTGTGCTTCTTTCATGTGGGCTTTGTTGCCTCTCCGCTAGGTGGCCACTTGTTTATCTTCAATTCTTTAAGACCCCAGACATTGTATCTTTTGATAGCTGGGCACCATCAGCCTTCTTCACCACACTTGCTTATACACCCTTTTTGTCTTCTTCAGGCATTCATTTCGGGAAGGTGAGTATCATGGAATGCCAAGTAGAAGTTTTGAAGTTATTTATATGGCATTTCAGCCAGTATTCTGAAGTTCTTCATTAATCTGGTTCCTTTAACAGTGTGTCTGTTCTAAGAAGTACCAACAACCAGGTTCCCTCTACATCTCATCCTGAAAAAATTGTAGATATCAAACAAGATTACCCAGGGCCTTGCTTCTCATCATACTTTATGTATCGATGGTGCTATTTCAGATATTAGTTTTGCCACTTCATATAATGATTAGCAGCTTCCCCTTTACTAGCAGTGACAGACTTATTCGTGCTTACAAAGATAGACTTCTCAGCCCCACTAGGCCTAATTATACCTGAGAAGCAATTTTAAAATTCATCTTTACAATGTTTGTTTCTCTCAAGTCACTGTCAGTACCAAATGTGTTAGTTTGAGTTCTTTGGAGAAGAAAATCCAGTGTATGTGTAGTATGTAGATAGAGATTTATATCGATAAGTGGCTTATACAGTTGTAGAAATAGGTAAGTCCAGTCAGTTCAAATCAGGCTTCTTTTGGCAGCTGAAGTATAGGAAGCAGTATGACCAAGCAGAGACAGCTCGGGGAACAGGTTGGAGAATGCAGAGGTAATATGACCCTGAAGCTGGCTGAATGCGTCCACCATTTGTAGTTTGCTGATGGTTCCTGTATGAGCAGGGGAGGCAAAGGATACTGAGGAACCACATGGAAGATTCAGCTCCAGCAGAAGGCAATGGGCCAATGAGGCGTCAACTCTGTTTGGTCTCTTCACTCTTCTACCTCAAGGAGGTATCATCAGGCTGTGATCCATTTGATAAGTTGGGCTCCGCCCCTCCCTTTACCCATGAATAGCTAGTTGACCCAACCCCTAACCATCACATGTGTTTTCTACCCAAAATTATCAGATGTGCTACTTAGTCAAGTATTTGATTGCTTGTTATGATAAGTAACTCTCTGGAAATGTAAGAAGCAACAAAAAGAATCATGAAGATAACATCAAATCTCTAGAAACGGGTTTTTATACCTCTGTTGAACAGGGACTGTAGGTGGTGAACTCGGAAAGGGTTTTATTTCAGAAATGAGAATGTGGCAGCCATAGTGGCTTATCCGTAGTAGTCAGCAGTGGGTCAGACAGCAGCATTGTGCTATTACACCAGCCTGGTCTGAAGGGCGTGGAGGGCTCTCCTAACTACCACTGGACCCACCATGAGCCCTGGCTCACATCTGACTAACAGATGTGCAGTACTGAAGAACTTGCTTACACAGACCTCTTTTGTTTAAATCTGTCCTTATTGCCTCTAAACTACACCACCACCACCACCACACACACGTCTGTCATTTCGTTTACAGTTAGGTTTCATTTCGGCTTTTAAATATTTGCCATTCCTGATTTAGAAATTACATTATAATTAATTTCCCCAAACCTGCAGACACAGATTCTCTTGTGCCATCTGAGAAGGGTACATCATACAGTTTTTCCCTGCCTCCCTTTCTCTCTGTGTTTTTCAAATCATAACATTTTTAGTGTTGTGCTTTTGAAGTTGAGTGAATCAGTTGTGTTCTTTAGTGACAGAAGTGTGTGTTTTTCCTTATTCAGACAATACATTGAGGCTGCTGAGATTCAGTCCTTGTCACATAAAGCATCCTCTGATAAGTCGAACTTTCCATCTAGAGCCATGTATCGGATATGTTCTGTGTCCAGCTTTTGTGGATAAAAAAAGGAAAAACTCCACAAAACCTTATGTTACATGCTTAACATCAGCCCTGTCTGAGTCTAGAGAGATAAACATCCTCATTTAAATAGTTCTTTCTAGCTCTCACCTTTCAGTTTCTGGTATTAGGAGAGATCTGACTCCATGTTGTTTCAGCCTCGTCTCGATTGAGAGTCGGCAAACTAGAGCTTACAGATCAAATTTGGCCAACTGCCTTTCTGTTGAATTAATTTTCATTGGGACACATTTGTTTACATATCGACTATGGCTGGTTTCATTGTAAGAGAGAGACTGTGTAACCTGAAAAACCTAAAATACTTTCATTAGATGGCCATTTAAAGAAAATGCTCATCAATTTATGGCTTAGATGCTATCACTTTTTCAGCTCAAAATTTTGTCATAAAATAATTTTGGAATAATAAATATTTTAACTTTTAAAACTGTGTTAGGATGAGTACTGAGAGCCCTGGTGATTCTATTGGGTAAGTGTTGAACTACCAACCACAAGGTTTGCAGTTCAAACCCACCAGCTCCTCTGCAGGAAAAAAAATAAGGCTGTTCATTTCTGTAAAAATTTATGACCTCAGAAATCCTATATAAATTGGCTATAAGTTGGTTGAGTACATTTAGAGACTATCAAATGGCTTAAAATAAAATTTGAATTTTGTTTACCTTTGTAGTACCATTTCAACTTCTACAATTTCTCAAAACTTATTCTACTTTATAAGTAAAATGTAGGGAAATGTAAACTAAATTCCATCCATTTAAGCAACGCGACGGGAATTTATGTGTTAGCCAAGTACCAAGTTGCATTTCCATGGAGCTAGGCAGCATTTAAAGCCAAAATGTTCAGGAGATCGGGATTCACAGATCTGCGGAGGACTCATATCAGTATTGCCATATTTATGGAGTCATATTTATGGAGTTAAGTGAAGGATAATTTTGCTTTGACTGAAAGCAAAGAAGAGCTAAGTTGTCACGTGTGAAGATTTGAAGCCTTATTTTTTTCTGATAGGTAAGTTAAAATCCTATATTAATGCATGCTTTATTTGTACAGCAATTCAGTTTTTCATAGCTTTGCTATATGTTGCAAATATGATAAAGATGAATTTTCTAGATTGTCCTGTAGTCTGGAGTTCTGAGCAGTGTTATTGCGTCTTCTACGTATGAGATTTTGTACTTTGGAAGGTTAGTGCAGAACATGGACTTAGAGGGACCAAGCCTGTATTTTCTGTCTAGAGTTGGGAAATAAGAGCAAAATAGGATTGTGATAAATACTGTAAACTCCAATTATGGTTTCATTTACAACCCCATTGACTTCCCGGCTCAGGAGTGAGGGTTCCCTTCCAGCAAAACAGAGTCGGTGTCTTCTTGCTGGATGGGTTGGCTCTAGGGCAGTTGCGTCTCTCTGTTGGCACGTGCACTACCCAGAGCCTTGCATGGACCCCGAGGCAGTGGAAGGGTGCTTCTGCAGCCGTGGAGGTGGGTGGGGAAGGGAAGAAGGGTTTTTCACAGAATACTGCTAAGGCTTTCCCCTCACGCTTTCTGCAGAGAATGTGCTCCTCTGTGGCTCTGATGTCCACAGGGCAGAGGTTTAAGTGCACACACACACACACACACACACACACACACACACACCATATGCACAAATACAGCATATTTAGGTAACTCAGTACATGTTGTCAAGGATGTTCTTGTTTCTGGCCATGAGATATTAGATCACTGTTTATTTTCTGAATAAATATAATTGGGACCCCATGTCCTTGAAACTTCTCCTATTTTTTGTACTGCTCTAAACCAGTATTGGGGACACAAATTTTCCCAGGTTATTTTAAATAAGGGCTTGCTTATTTTTTTTTGCCACTCCCCCAGCCCCCCTTATAGTCTTTCTAATCAGCTTCTGAGAAGACTTGTGTGTCAGTCTGGATGGACTAGAGAAACAAATCTAGGGAGACACACACACACACACACACACACATATATTATATACAAGAACAATTGAACATTGAGAAAGCCCCCCCAACCCAGTCCAGTCCAAGCCCTTAAATCTGATATTAGCCCATATGTCCCATACCAAGCTATAAAGTCCTCTTCAGACTCAAACAACACGTGCAATGATGCTGAATGTAGGACAATCACAGGCCAGTGGGTAGAAAGTCTTTGGATCCAGTGGTGGTGTAAGCATCTCAGCACTGGCAAGGGTCTCTATGTGGCTTCTCTGGCTTCAGAGGTCTGGTTGCATCAGGGTAGGTCCACGTGACTTCTGCAGATCAGCACACTAGTGTAGTGTCTTGTCAGCTGCAATGTCTCTCACCTCCAAGGAGGAAAAAAAGAAGTTCTCAGAATTCTCAGGAGAAGGTCATGCCCACACAGAGGCCACATTGGTTATATCTTGATTGACAGGCCAGAGCCCACCCCTCCGCTCATAATCTTCTCAAATTGACACCAGATCATGTAACTTGCACAGATTGGCAGCTCCTAAACAACAGTGTGGCTTCCTGGTTCAACGTTCCGGTAATTGGGTGAAATTGTGATGACTGAGCAGCTTGCAGTGGGTTTCTTCACCTGAAAGATATGCTGATGGCGTCTGCTTTATAGGATTAGTGCAAGGATCAAATGATTCATGTTTTTTTTTTTCCCCACAGGACCCAAAACAAACCAGATCCATTTCTGTCACATTAATTCCCACTGAAGTGGCCTGTAGAGGAGAGTAGAATTGCCTACACCATTGTTTGTCATTCTGGAAGCAGACAGCTGCATCGTTTTTCCTGCACGGCAGCTGCTGTTTCATTCTCTGACCTTTTACTTAGTAGCCGAAAGCTGAGCTCCTTTGCCGGCAGTGCTCCTTGTGCAGGACCGTCCGTGCAGCAAGTACTCCGTAAAGGCCATTCGCTGACAGGGCCATAGCAGCACGAGAGCTCCCTTGTCCTTGTGCTTGTCTTCCTTCACGTAGCTGGGGCAGTCCACTTACATTGCTTCGAGTGGTCATGTGTGTCGACATGGGAATGACTTGCTTCATGGAGAGGGGCATTTTGTTACTAAAATAATTTTAGAATTGCCTGGTTTGGGTTTCATTATTATTTAAATTATCTAAAAGTATACAACCCTTCTTGCCTACAAAGGGAGAGATTGTTATTTTCTCCCTCCCCTTTCATAGTTTTGAAATACCAATGGTTACAATTATTTTCATTTAATTAGAAACTGTGTTTTAAAGCAACACAGCAAGTCAATCAACATTCTTAGAGCTAGTAAGGCCTCAGACATTCAGCCCAAGAATGATTTTAAAGCTCCTGTAAACCTCAAGATGTTTAGCTGTTAGTGGGTTTCAGTAATTCACTTACACAATTCAATCATACTTCGGTTGTATTAAGAAGACTTGTGCAATCATAACCACAATCAATTTTAGACAATTTTTTTCTTTCTTGTCCTCATTATTGGCTCCCTGTTGCTCCAACCGGCGCTGCCATGCCCTTAGGACATTATTATTATTTTTAAAAATCATTTTATTGGGGCTCATACACCTCATCACAATCCATACATACATCAGTTGTATAAAGCACATTTGTACATGCATTACCATCATCATTCTCAAAACATTTGCTCTCAACATAAGCCCTTGGCATCAGCTCCTCATTTTTCCCCTCCCTCCCCACTACCCCCTCCTTCATGAACCCTTGATTATTTACAAATTATTATTTTGTCATATCTTACACTGTCTGACGTCTCTCTTTACTCACTTTTCTGTTGTCTGTCCCCCGGGAAGAGGTTATATGTAGATCCTTGTAATCGGTTCCACCTCTCTACCCCACCATTCCTCCACCCTCCCGGTATCACCACTCTCACCACTAGTCCTGAAGGGATTATCTGCCCTGGATTCCCTGTGTTTCCAGTTCCTATCCATACCACTGTACATCCTCTGGTCTAGCCGCATTTGTAAGGTAGAATTGGGGTCATGATAGTGTGGGGGAGGAAGCATTTAGGAACTAGAGGAAAGTTGTATGTTTCATCGGTGCTGCATCGCACCTTGACTGGCTCGTCTCCACCCCACGACCCTTCTGAAAGGGGATGTCCAGTTGCCTACAGATGTGCTTTGGGTCCCTACTCCGCACTCCCCCTCATTCACAATGATATGATTTTTTTGTTCTTTGATGCCTGATACCTGATCCCTTCAACACCTCATGATCACACAGACTGGTGTGCTTCTTCTTGGGCTTTGTTGCTTCTGAGCTAGTTGGCCGCTTGTTTATCTTCAAGTCTTTAAAACCTTAGCTGCATATCTTTTGATAGCTGGGCTCCCTCAGTTTTCTTCACCGCATTTGCTTATGTACCAATTTGTGTTCAGCGATCGTATCTAGGAGGTAAGCACACAATATGGTTTTTCGTTTGTTGATGCCTCATAACTGATCTCTTCGGCACCTCATGATCACACAGGCTCGTGTGCTTCTTCCATGTGGGCTTTGTTGCTTCAGAGCTAGCTGGCTGCTTGTTTACCTTCAATCTTTAAGACCCTAGACGCTATATATTTTGATAGCCGAGCATCATCAGCTTTCTTGACCACATTTGCTTATGCACCCACTTTGTGTTCAGAGATAGTGTCGGGAAGATGAGCATCATGGAATGCCTGTTTAATAGAACAAAATGTTCTTGCATTGAGGGAGTACTTGAGTGGAGGCCCAACATCCATCTGCTACTGTAATACTAAACCTATAAATATATGCACATAAATCTATTTCCCCATCTTCATATATAAATATATTTACATATGTATGTGCCTTTATTTAGACCTATATAAATGCCCATTGCCTCCTAGCTCTGTCCTCTAATTCCTTTTACTTTCCTCTTGTCACACTATCACGCTCAGCCTTCATTTGGGTTACAGTAATTTCTCTCAGTTACATTACCCATGATCACTCCCTACTAGGCCTCTTACACCCTCCTCACCACCGATTTGGGTCACTTGTTGTTCCCTTGTCCCTGGATTTGTTAAAACCACTTCCTTTCCCCCCACCTCCCCCTCTCCCATGTCCCCTCAAAAAAGGTCGGTCCCATTGTTTTCTCCTCCAGATTGTTCATCCAGCCTATCTGATTTAGACAGACCTGCAGAGATAATAACATGAACAAAAACAAGACAGAGCAAAACCAAGCAACAAAAGAAAACAAAACAACAAAAAGCCAATGACCAAACAAAACAAAACACACAGCACAACAACAAAAAAGAAAAGCTTGTAGTTAGTTCAAGGACTGTTCGTTGGCCTTTAGGAGTGTTTTCCGGTCGAGTCTGATGGGGTGCCAAGCCCTGGTCCCAAAGTCTATTTTTGGTATTCCATGGAGACTTCGTTGCTCTGTTCCCCTTGCTGTTCTGGTGTACGCCATTAGTGTTTTGCTTCGGTGTGATGGGATCAGATCGGGCACCATTCCCACACTGTGTCTCCAGTGGTTTCCCCTGTAGGGCTATGGGTCAGTAAGGGATGTCATAGCTCATAGTGGGGCCAGTCATATGGTCCTCTCTGTGCATTGGCTGCTCTGAGTGGGGATATCATGTGGGGATGGGCCAGGATGTGCTCCACTCTCTCTTCCTCCCCTTTCATTTGCTCCTGCGTGCTCTGACATGCCCCTCGCCCTTAGGAACTTATTGATGTATTGGTTGTCTATATAGATTTACCTATCCTGATTTGCTCTACTGAAAAACAAGCCCAACAACAGTTACAAAATAAAGCAGAGAAAGCTCAATTAAAAAGACCCAAAATTTTAAAAACTGGAACTTAAAATGGGTCAAAAGGGATATCAAATGAAAAGCTGTTACATTTAACTTAACTACACCTGCCACAATCGACTTTCCAATCTTCTCTGTCTGAAGGCAAGACTGTTCGCATCCCTGGTCTGTGACCAGAGTAGATTCACTGGAGCTTTAATCCATCTGGGGACCCTGAAAATGGATTTTGGGTTTCCCCTGTTATCCATAGCCTTCTGAAAACCAGATGTTCAGAATATAAGCAAAGAAAGCTTGAAAATAGTAAATATATGGTAGACCTTGGCCATCATTTCTTGGGCATCCTAAAAGCAAGAGATTGGAACCAAGGCCCTACCACCACCGTGTTTCATGTACTTAAATTTGCCACAGGTGAGTTTAAGGTATAGTCCATTTCACTTAGTGGCCTTTCTGAATTGGATCCTTCTGGTGTGGCTTGTGAAGTATGTTGTGCACCTTGAAAGGGCAGAGTCTAAAGTTCCAGTTGTTCTAGGACTCAGCCTTTATCGTTAAAGACTGCATAAAAACTAAGCCAAAAGTGTCCAATAAGTTTATACAACGCACGTGTGCCTTTGTCTTGGTGTTTAACCTTATAATAGTGGTCTCATACAACATTTGTCCCGTTGTGGTTGACTATCTTCACTCAGCATAATGGCTTCCATGCCCATCCATGTCATGAGCGAGTGGTTTCATCGCTTTTTTAATGATGTATGGCATTGCATTGTGCGCATCTACCAGTTTTTTTATCCATTGTACTACTGAGGAGCCTTTACACTGTTTCCAGCTTTTCACTACTGTGAACTGTGCTGCAGTGAACATTGGAGAGCATACATCTGTTTGTGTCTTATCGTTTACTCCTTTTGGGCGTGTGCCTAGCAGAGATCTTGCTGGGTTGTATGGTATTTCTATTCCCATTGTTTTAGGTAGTGCCATACCCCTTTCCACAATGGGTGTACATGTTTACAAGCTCATCAGCATTGTGAAAGGTTACAGTCTGTCTTCCACTCTCCAGCATTTGTTCTCTGTATTTTAAAAATTGATCTACCATTGCTAAGTGGAAGGTGATTGCACATCATTGATTTCATTTGTATCTCCCAGACGGTTAGTGATCCTAAGCATCTCCTTATGTGTTTGTTGAACATTCAAGTACATGGACAAAGAATTGTCTGTGCATATCCCATGCCACGTTTTAATTGGATTTTTTTACTTTCTTACTGAGGTGTTGCAGAATTTAGTCCCTTGTCTGTTGTGTAATTGCTAAAGATTTTCCCCCTAGTTTTTGGACTCTTGTTTTAATCTTTTGATGAAGTCTTTTGATGTGCATCAGCACTTTAATTTTAGTAGGTCCTAGTCATCCATTTTGTCTTCTGCCATGTGCTCTTCCTTTATTGTAATTGGTAGTATGTTTATGCCCTGAGTTAGGGCCCTTAAATTAGTCCCAAATTCTCATTGACAATCCTTATAACAGCTCTTGGATTTGCATTTAGGTCTCTAATCCATCTTGACTTTGTTCTTGTGTCAAGAGTGAGATATGACCACTGTTTCATGTTTCTGTAGATGGAGATCCAATTTTTCCAGAACCATTTGTTGGAGAGCCTGCCCCTTTCCTTTTTTTTTTCGGTCCTTTGTCCAGATTGGTTGCCTGTAGGTGGATGGTTTTATTTCTGGGTCTTCTATCCTGTTCCATTGGCATATGTAAATATCATTATACCACTACCAGGCTGTTCTATCATGGCTGTGTAATAGGTTTAGAGATCAGGCACTCCTACTTGTTCTTATTTTTAAGAAGTTTTTTGCTTATCCAAGTTCTCTTCTCTTTCCATATGAAGTTGGTAATTATTTTCTCCATTTCTATAAATAACAGAGTTAGGAGTTGAAGTGGAATTGCATAGTATTTATAGGTTGCTTTATGAGGTATTGACATTTTTACAGTCTTAAGTCTTCCTATTCATAAACACAGGTATTTTTCCATTTGGGTATGGCTCTTTTGGTTTCTTATAATAATGTTTTATAGTTTTCTTTGTACATGTCTTTTGGTTTTTTTTAATTAGGTTTATTTCTAACTATTTTATCTTTGGGTTGGCTCTTATAAATACTATTGTTTACTTGATATCTTATCCAGAGTTCTCTTCATTGGTATACAGAAATCCAATTGATTTCTGGTTGTTAATTTTTTATTATCCCACTTTACCAAACAACTCAGTGGTTTCCAACAATCTTTTTATGGAGTCTTTGGGGTTCTCTGTGGAAAAAGTCATATTGACTGCAAAGAGTAAGAGTTTCACTTCTGTGCCCGGTCCTGTTCACTTGATTTATTTCTGTTATCTAATGGTTCTGAATAAGACTTCCAACACAGTGTTTAATAAAAGTGGGGGCCACTCTTATCTAGTTGACATTTACAGAGAAAATGTTTTCTGTTTTAGCCCATTATGTTAGTCTGGGTTGATTAGAGAAGCAAATTCATAGACACTCGTGTATAAGAAAGAGATTTATATAAAAGAGTAATTGTATATTAAGAAAACATCCCAGTCCAGTCAAGCCCATAAGTTCAATATTAGCCCATATGCCTGAGACTAATCTATAAATTCCCCTTCAGACTCATGGAATGCATGCAATACCATGCGGAAAGATCACTCGATCCAGTGGTGGTGAAAGCCTGTCAGTGCTGTTGTGTATCTCCATGCGGCTCCTCCAGTGACTCCTTCAGCGTAGCTCCATGTGCCTTATCATCAGGAATACCTTGCAAGGAGAGAGTGTATCTGGCCTCCAGGGGAGCTATTTATCTCCAAATGAGGTCATCAAGCTGTGACCTGATTGACAGGGGAAACGCCACCCCTTCACTCTTAATCATCTCAAATTGACACCAGATTTATGTAAATAGCATGCCATTTGAGTCACTGGATTTTGTTTATGGCCTTTATTATGTTGTGGAATTTCCCTCTACTCCTATTTTATTGAATGTTTTAATCAGAAATAGGTTTTGGCTCTTGACAGATGCCTTTTTGCATCTATTGATATGATCGTGTGTTTCTTATTCTTTGTCTTGTTTATATGGTGGGTTACATTATTCGGTTTTTGAACGTTGAACTATGCATGCATCCTTAGTATGAACCCTACTTGGATTTTTTTTTTTTGATATGTCATCGGAATCTATTGGTCAGGACTTTGTTGAAACATTTTTACATCTATGTTCATGATATAATTTTCTGTCTTGGTGGGGTCTTTGCCTCCTTTGGTGCCAAGGTTATGCTACCTTCATTAAATAAGGTTGGGAGTCTGTTTAAAATTGGTGGCGACTGTGTACTAAGCCTTGGTAGAATTCCCCCTATGACATCATCTGGTCTGGTGCTTTTCTTGGTTAGAAATTTCTTGATGACTTTCTGTATTTCTTTTTATTTTTTATCATTTCTTTATTAAAGTTTTGCATGTGTTCATGTTAATTTGAGTAAATGGTGGATTTCTACATGTTTGTTCATTTTTCCAGAATATGACACATGAAGCATTGGCTTTTATAGTAGTGTGTTATTACTTTTATTTCATTTGGATCTGCTGTGATGTTGCCCTTTTCATCTCTAAATCTAGTTATTTGCATCTTCTTTTCTTTGTTAGTTTTGCCAGCAATTTGTCAATTTTATTAATCCTTTTGAAGAGCCAAATACTTGTCTTGTTAATTTTTTCCCCCACCATTTTTTCTGTTTCCTAGGTCAATTATTTGTAGTCTAATCAAGAGTTTATGTTGCTGTCCCTTTTCTAGTTGTTTAAGGTATTGATTTAGATTTCTCTTCTTTTTGAATGTGTGTGTTGATTGCTATCAATTGCCCCTTTGTTCTTCCCACTGGTTTGGGTATAGTTTGTTATCATTCTTACTTGTTTCAAGGAATTTCTTAATGTCATCCTTTATTTGATCTATTACATAGTCATTCATAAGTAGTATGTTGTGCATTCTCCATACTGTTCTAATTTATATTGTTGATTTCCAGTTTCATAACACTCGTAATGTGAGAAAGGGATTGTAGGATATCACTGTTTTGAATTTGTTAAATCTTGCTTTGTGAACTGGCATATGATCCATTCTAGCATGCATTGTTTGTCCTGGGGAGAATCCATGCTCTGTTGTTGTTGTTGGGTGGAGTTCTCTGTATACATCTAGGAGGTAGAGCTGGCTCATTTTTGTTGTTTATGTCTTCTGAGTCTTAATTTAGTTGGTTTCCTGATTATCTGTCTTTCTCAGAGAATGTTGTGCATTTTCCTACTATTATTATTCCTACTATCAATTTTTCTCCTTATCTCTGTGTGGATTCAATTTAAGTATTTCAGGGGTCTTTCGTTATGGAGTTGGAGCCCTGGTGGCATAGTGGTTACCTGTTGAGCTGCTACCCATAAGATAAGCAGTTCGAAACCACCAGGAGCTTACTTAGCATGAGAAAAAATAAAAGAACTTTCTACTCCCTTAAAGAGTTCAAGTGTTAGAAACTTACAAGGGCAGTTCTACCCTGTTCTGTATAGTTGCTATGAGTCAGTGTTGACTCAGTGGCTGTTCCTCCCTCCCCTTTTGGTTTCCCATTAAGGATGCATATGTTTATTGTGGTTATGTCTTATTCCTCTATTATTCCTTTAATTATCCCATTTTTGTCTCTCATTGTGTAATTTTCTCTAAAGTCCATTTTGTAAGAGATTAATATTACCATTCCTGTTTTCCTATGGTCTGGTCTGCACTGTCTTGGTAGCTTTCTTGCCATCCTTTGAGTTTTAATTCATTTTTATCTTTGAGTTTCAAGTGTGTCTTTTGTAGGCAGCCACATATATAACTTGTCTCCTAATCCAGTCTTTTATGCTGTAACTTTTTGTTGGTGCATTGAATCCATTGGCATTCATTATCTTTATTGAATATGTGGGTTTATTCTGTCGTTTTGTTGTGCCAGTGTTTGTTTTCTTTTCCCTTTTGTGTTCTTATGTGTGTCATTTTATTTGGTGTCTTTGTTCCTACTCTAATTCTGTATTGTTTTGAATGTTGCTTTCATTGTATTGGGTTCTGGACGGTATTGCCCTATATGATACTCTCAGGATTGTTTGCTGTTGATTCTCTGCCCAGAGTAATCTGTTGTCAGATAGATTTAGACTCAGTGCAGTGAATAACAGAAAGATGTTTATTTGTGTTGTATTGTCTATGCCAAGGCATTCAACTGTGTGGGTCATTACAGACTGGATAACCTTGAGAAGAATGGGAATTCCAGAACCCTTCATTGGGCACCTGTTTAACTTGTAGAAAGAGTAAGAGGCCATTGCATCAATGAAACAAGGGAATAGTGCATGGTTTAAAATCAGGAAAGGTGTGCATCAGGATTGTATCTTCTCACACTACTTATACAATCTGTATTCTGAGCCTATCGTCAGAGAAGCTGGCTTATATGAAGAAGCATGTGGCATCACGATTGGAGGAAGGCTTATTAACAAACTGCAGATAACATAACCTTGCTTCCTGAAAGCAAGGAAGACTTGAAGCATTTGCTGATGAATGTCAAGGTCTGTGACCTTCAGTATGGATTGCAGCCCAGTTACAATTCAAGAAGACCAAAATCCTCACAACGGACTAATCAGGAAAATCATGATAAATGGAGAAAAGGTTGACATTGTCAATGATTTTGACTCGCTTGAATCCCCAATCAGTGCTCATGGAAGCAGCAGTGGAGATCGAAGAAGCCATCAAAAGAAGAGTTGCATTGGGTGAAACTGCTGCACATGATCTCTTTAGAATATTACAAAGCAAGGATGTTACTTTGAGGGCCAAGATAGCCTGACTCAAGCAGTGGTATTTTCAGTTGCCTCATAGGCATATAAAAGTTAGACATTGATTCTCCTTTGGTCTTCATTTTTCAATTGATTCATATGAATTGTGTTGCTGGAGAAGATTGTTGAAAGTACCGGGGACCGTTAAAAGGACACAATGATCTGTCTTGGGAGAAGTATAGCCAGAGTGTTCCTTAGAGGCAAGAATGTCAAGACTTTGTCTTACAAACTTTGAGCATATTGTCAGGAAAACAAGTCCCTGGAGAAGGACATTGTGATAGCCAGTTGGGGGTTTTATTGTGCCAACATGGCACCTATCAGAAGATATGGGTGGAGTTTATCCTGTCAGTCAGGTTTCCGCTTGATGACCGCCTTTGGATGTGCAACAGAGATAAATGGCTCTCTGAAAGCCTACTCCACTCTCTGCCTTCAACTTCATCCCGGCCAGCCATGCTGAGACCTCCAAGTTAGAGATGTGTCCACCGCCATTAGATCCACGGGACTCTGCACCCACCAGCTGATGATTTTTCTGTAATTGACTTCATTGCTTGTTACAGCGTGAGTCTGAAGAGGGACTCATGGACTTGAGTTGAACTGGGGTAGGACGTTTTTGTGATATATAATTACTTCCTGATAGAAAGCTATTTCTTACATAATATGAGTATCTCTGGATTTGCCTCTCAAGTCAACCTGGCATATGACAGACATCATCTTTTGTAAAGTGGAGGGACAGCGAAGGAGAGGAAGGCCTTCGAGGAGATGAATTGTCTTAGTGGCTGAAACAATGGCCTCTGGCATAGGAACAGTTATGGGAATGGCCCAGGACCAGGCAATATTCTGTTGTGTATAAAGTCTCTAAGGGTCAGAACTGATTCAATGGCACCTAACAACAAGTCTCCTACAAAGCATTTATGTAACTTTAATCTATAAAATTTAATATACAGGTCACTTGGGTAAGTTTCACCAAAACTGATAATAAAAAGCATTAATCATATGCTATTTTATACAAGAAACTTAAATACTTCCTTTCATTAGTCTCTAGCCCAGTCTCTCAACCCCTGCCTCACTCAAACCCATTGGCATCCAGTCAGGGCTGGCCCATCGTGATACCCTGTGGATTTTGGAAACTGTAACTGGTTATGGGACTAGAAAGCTCAGTCTCTCTAGCTGCTGGTAGTTTCCAATGGCAGACCATGCAGATCTCAGCGCAATGCATGACCACTCAGCCAAATGCTCAAAAGCTGCTTTTGTCCTGCTGATAAATTCCAGGCACCCTGCTCTGACAGCAAACCTAAGCCCGAATCACTTAATTTAGTCCCCTAGGTTGGCCCTGGAGACAAAGCCCTCTCTCTGCTAGCATCCTGCTAGAGGACATTCAGCTCGCTCTCTCCCCACCCTGCTGTCTCCTCCCGATCTTCTGGTTCTCCTTCCTCTGCACTATAGCTTCTCTGCCACTACCTTTTGCCATCTCTAGTGTCTCCGATCTCACCGTTGCTTTGATCCAGGATGTTCTGGAAGGATCGTGGGTCTTGCTCCACTTCTGGATCTTTACCGATGAGAGTGAGAGCCCCTTCTGCTTCTGGGCTGGCTCGTTTTAAGCCTAGCAAGACGGCACAACTGACCAGTCCTCTCGTTGTGGTTTTCCATCCCTTATTTGCATGATCCCACCCCACAAGTATACCATGCCTTTTATTTACACCATTAGTAAATTACATAGCTCCTCTTGGAACCTGAATGAGAGCACTACTTTGGCCAAGATCACAAATTGTTATTCAATAAGAATGTAATCTAAATTGGAAATTTAAATTAGTATGTAAACTGATTTTGATGATAGAAGAAACTCAAACGTTTCTTTAAGGTGAATTAATATCCTTCAAATAACTTTGATTCTCCAAAACTAACCATGTACATGTGATCAAAGTAGTATAGTAGGGGAAATTATCGTTCCATGCACTTGCTCTCACTGCTACACTGATACTATGCTTATAGAAGTCAAAATGATTTTCACATTTAACCAAAGGTACACAGTCTGCTCCAATAATTTTTTGAGAAGTAACTTTTAAATTTTATTATGCCTGCAAAAAATACATTTTGAGTTAATCCAAGAAAATACCCTAAGTAGCTTACCTAGATTTTCTCCTTTATTTAGAAAACATTCTGATGTGCCTATTTTCAAAGGATTATTTTTCTTCAAATAACTTTTTCCTCATCTTTTACAAAGATTTGAACAGGGGGAAAATGAGTTTATTGAGGGGGATACTTTGGAAAGAAGTCCAAAGGAGCTTTAGCTAGTCTAAAAGGCCGTTTTTTCCTCATTCCTAAAAGACAGCATATTTTTCCTGTGAAAATCATTTGTTGATATAGATACCTGGAGAAGATAAAACCTTAACTGAAAAACTCCCCATAATTATTGTTAACTGCCTTTAACAGGATAATATAACGAGGAATAATTTCTCTGTTGCAAAATAATAATGTGGAAAATAATTGCTTGTCATGTTACTGCCTGAAATTAGCAATATGAGACACATAGGGAGTCTGGATAGAGGAAAGAAGGTGCTCTTTATAAACAAACAAACACTAAATGTAAAACGAAAAAGAAACCAGGGACATATTATTTTCAGTAGGAAAAAGCAGTCTTGGTTCTCCCGGTGATTATACACCTAACAATATAGATGGGATAGAGCACAGAACAAGGCAAATTCCTTTTATAGAAATCCCATTTGCACATTCGTATCTATTCTCAAACTTAAAAAAAAATCCTAAGTATAAGAAAATTCCCTGTGAAACATAGGCATATAAATGGAGAATTATGACAAAACCATCAAAGTCTTTCTACCTATTAATGACCCTGAGCTGTGATTCATGCAATTTTTAAAACTGAAAGTAAAAAATATAGTCAGTATAGGGAGACCGTGAAACATAGACCCTTTACTTTACCCTACTTGAAACACGATCTCATTATAGTCTCAACAGTCCATAAAGCTTCAGACCCTTGCCAGCTTTCTTGTCTTGTCTACTATTTCTAACCTCGCATCCAAAGTAATTGTTTCTGTTTGCTCCATCATTTAAACTTTCTGGCTTCTGTCCAGACACTTGAACCTGGGTATCGCTCTCCAGTGGATAAGAATATCTTTAGATTAAAATATCGAATGGTTCAAATAACTTAGGAGCAACTTATGTGTTTCTGACTTAGCAGTGAGGACTTGCACCCATGTAATTGCAACTGGCCCTTTTCTGTCAATCACCTAATGCTTAATATATAAATAAATAGAAGTATCTAAGAAAAAAACCAAATTGATGACCCGGGGTCAAACTTTTGGTTCCTTAACTAGTAGCTTGACTAATGGCTGGGAACAATTCACCTTAGAACATTTTTTTTTTTTTTGCTTAGATTTGGACTAGCTACTCATAGTGAACCTATTGAACAAAGTAGAAGTTGGCCCATACAATTTCCAAAGCTGTAAATTTTTACCGAAGCAAGCTGTCATAGCTTTCTCCTGTGGAGTATCTTTTGGGTTGGAGTGCTTAATCACCAACAAAACCAAGTGACACCCCTGGCACTGAATCAATTTTGAGTCATGCGGACCCTCCTTAGGATTTGTGAGACTGTAAATCTTCATGGGAGCAGGCAACCTTATCCTTCTCCCAAGAAGCAAGTGGTGGGTTTGAACCATTAACCTTGCAGTTAGTAGCCCAATGTTGACACCAGCACTAGCACTCTTAACCTTCATAAAAAAGGTCCAAACTCACTACCATGGCATCATTGCTAACCCTGTCGACCCTATAGGACAGGGTAGAACTGCCCTTGTGAATGTCTAAGGCTGTAACTCTACAGGAGTAGAAAGCTCCGTCTTTCTCCCTGAAACCTCATGGGTATATTTACTTCAAAGAAACCCAGCTTGGAATCAGGTCTTGGGTATGAAGAGCTGTGCCCTGGGCAAGATCCAGCTGAGCACTGTGGCCAGAGTACAGGAGCCTCATGCTGCCTTTCTGGTGGCCTCTGTCAAGCTCCTCCCTGAGGGATGTAGCTTTTTGATGCCAAGATAGATGTTGTGATGGTTGGGGACTATGTCAACTAGACACTCCTGAGTATGGGTAGAGGCAGAGCCTAACACATCAGTTGGGACAAAGCCTGATGACACCTCCTTGGGGGTAAAGAGGAAAACCAAGTATAGTTGAATCCTCTTTGGCCCATGGTTTGCTTGCTTCCGGTTCCTTAATCTCCTGCTTATCCTCAGAGCTGTCAGCAGACGACTAACAGTGGATTCATTCGGTTGACTTTGAATTTATATTACCGTATATACTTGAATATAAGCCGAGATACCTAATTATTACCTGAAAAACTGATTGACTCGAGCATAAGCCTAGGGTGGAAAATGCAGAAGCTATTGGTGAGTTTCAATAATCAAAACAAATGAAAATAAAATTACTAAAAATTGAGACATCAGTGGGGTAATGTATTTAAATATTTATTTTAAATAAAAAACAGAAATAGAAGGACAAGTCATTTAACATTAGTAAACCAGCACAGTACGTGGAAATTAGGTTCAACAAAAACAACAAGGTATCAACAATGATACCTTAAGAGTACTACTCCCTGAGCTCAATCAGCAACCAAGCTAAAATGTAAATAGTTAAAATCCTTCAAAACTGGATTCCTCATCATCCTCTGTATCCCATTGCAGAGCTCCAGCTGGTGTGAGGTCATCATAGACGCTGTTCTCACAGAGATCGCCGTCATCACCATCACTGCTGTCATTTTCACACAAAGCGCAGTCTTCACTGCCATCCATAGCATTACTAATACTACATTTCTGGAAGGCGCGTCACACCAAGTCTTCTGGAATGTCTTCCCATGCATCTAGAACCCACTTTGCTGTTAACTCTATGTCAGGCTTCATGAAATTTTCTCCTTTTGTTAGTCGGGCTTGATGAGATGACATCCATTCATGCCACATCCTTCGTACACGGTCTTTAAAAGGCTTATTCAAGGATATATCCAGAGGCTACAGTACAGGTGTAAGCCCACCTGGAATCACAGCTAAAGTAACTTTACTAGATTTTGCCAGTTTTTTTATGTCATCCGATAGGTGGGCTCTGAACATATCCCAAACAAGTAACGATGGCATTTTCTTTAAGGCTGCTCCTGGTCATGGGTTCCAAATTCCTTCCAGCCATTTTTTGGTTCCATCTTCATCCATCCAGCCTTTAACATGTGCACGCACAGTAATTCTTGGTGGGAAATTGACCTTTTTAGGCAAGGTCTTTCTTTTAAAAATAATGACAGGACACAGCTTAGTTCCATTAACCAAACATGATAGGACAGCTGTAAAGTGTTTTTTTTTTTTTTTTTATTTCCTGTGGTTTTGAGGAAAATGTTTTTTTCTCCTAAACTTGCCACAGTTCTCTTGCTTGGAAAATCAAAAGTCATGGTAGTTTCATCCATATTCCCAATATCTGCCAGCTCATAATTATAAATCCTTCTTTGTTCTATAATAAATGACTGGAATGACATAATTTTTTCTTCAAGGTCTGTGGAAATTTCTGGGAAATCTTTGTTCTTTGTCTCAAACAGTAGGCCAAACCTATTCATGAAGCAGGTACACCATCCTGCTGATGCAGCAAATTTTTCAATGCCTGGTGCTTTATATTTGTTATCCTGTAGGGCACATATGTGGATTTCCATGTGGGTTACACAGTAACCATTTTGACGACACTCCATAATCCATTTATGCAATTCACTCTCTACAGCCCCATAAAAGACGTTAAACCACGACGAGCTTTATAAGCTTTTGGAATCTGTTCCAAGTCACCCTTCATTTTCCTACACTCCCTCACTTGCTTTTTGTCAACACAGAATTCCCTACTTGCAATATTGTTATTGCTCTCTTTTGCTCTTGACACAATCTTCATTTTGAAACCAGCCTCATATGACTGGCAGTTTTGTTTTAGTTCAAGAGTATCCATTTCTAATAGGATAAAAAAAAAAAGACTTTGAAAAAGGACTTTCATGCTAATGCCCCCCCACCCCCCCTGACGTGTTAGCCGGGCGGAGGGGGGGTAGTCCATGCCGGCGGGGGATGCAGGATGTGAACACAGAGACCAGAGGGAAGAGGCAGAGCGCAGCCACAGACACATCCTTACCAGTTCAGCTGCCGGCGTAAGTGAATCACTACAGGTGCGTCTGTGAATTGGAGCTGTCCACATCATAGGACAGCTCTTATTGGTTAGATGTGAGTAAATAAACTTTCAAAGCCCTGCAGTGTCAGCGGGGCTTTGAATGAACGGTGGAGAAATGGCAATCACCCGCGAGATAACGGGCGCTAGTCCCATTACCTCTGGGTGGCCCCAGTGAGATGCTACACCTCGCTGGGGTACCACTGACCCGTGTGTAAGCCGAACCCCAGTTTTTCAGCACATTTTTTTTGTGCTTAAAAACTTGGCTTATACACGAGTATATATGGTACCTCTGCACTCTACCTCAAGCATCCTTATCCCCCTCTCCCCACCCTGCTTCCTGTTCATCAGCTTCCAAGAGTCAGGAGAAGCCTGACTTGAAATGCACTGGACTTAGCTATTTATGTAACTGTATAAGCTATTTCTTGATATCAAGCTCTTTCTGTATACAATGCATAGAGGCATCAGTGCTTTTGCTTCTCTAGTGAACCCAAACTAACACAGAGACCACGGGTCTGGAGCCTTCCAGAGCCACTCACGGAAGCTACTGTGCCTGTCCCTTACTGTGGTAGCTATGACAGACCACTGAATAAACCCCCATAAAATATATGCTTGAGCTAACCCTGCTCACAGATGGAAAGCATCCTTGTCTCCTTGTGCTCTTCCCTTCTGTCCCTCTTCATCTGCAACATTAAAAAATATATACGCTCAGCATTTAGAGAACCCAGATGTACAATGGGTTATGAAATGACCCCCACAAAGAGACCGATGCTTATGCTGGCAGCAAGGTGCTTGTCCAGAATAACCATCCTTCTCAGTGGGTACCTTCCTGACTGGTGTTCTGCATTGATGCAGAAAGGAACTTTAGAGATCAAGACAGTTCACAATAAACAGCTAAAGGATGCAGGCAACTGTAAGAGGAGAGGAGTGAGTGAGTGAGTGCTGCAGTGTGACTGTTTCCATCTTCCCATCCAGCCGCATTATCTGTGCCATCTTCGCTCATTATCTGCCCTGTCTTTGTTAAGCCTGTTAAAAATTCATTGTTATTGAGTTGTGTCTTTTTGCAATCCCATATCTGCAGACTAGAACTGCTCCACGGGCTTTTAAATGGCTCTGGTCTGTTGAAATGAGATCACCAGACCTTCCTCCTGAGGCACAGCTGGGTGAAGTCAAACACCAACTTCTCGGTTACTACTCAGATACTGTGAATGCTGAGACTGACTGTTTCCAGGAGTAGAAAGCCCCCGCCTTTTGTCCTGATGAGCCACTGATGGTTTTGAACTTCAGACCTTGTGGATTGCAGCCCAACTCATAACCACTACGCTACAGGGGCTGTTCTGCCCTGTCCTCTAGGGTTGCTGTGCATCAGCATCTACTTGACAGCAGCGTGAGTCAAAGGCATGAGTGTTTGTGCCGTTCCAGGGAGTATGCCCTCTGTTCTAGGTTTGAAGAAAAAAAAAGCAAAACAAGCAATACAAACAAATCCAAAAATTGATATCTTGTAGGCATCGAAATCCCTTGATTGTGCAAATGATTACTCTGTTTGGCTACCAACCCAAAGGTTGGAAGCTTAAGTCTCTCAGAGGTGCTCCAGAGAAATTCCTGGTGTTCTCTGAAAAACCCAGCTTTTACAAACCCTCTTGAGCGCAGTTTCTCCTCTCACATCTACAACGTTGATTTGATGGAGAGTTGGCTCCTCTGTAGTTTTGGGTTTGTTTGGTTGGTTATTGAGTCATTGTTAAAGACAACTCCCTACATTTCCCCACCAGTTGTGCTGCCTCTGGTAGCCAGGAAGACACCTTTGTGGCCTTTGGTTTGCATGGAGGTGCTCCAGCTGCTTCTACAGGTCTGGGAGAGTCCACTGTTGGTGTCTCTGTTTGCTTCCATGTGCAGTGACGGCATGCTGATACTAAGGCCTCCTGCTATGCAAATTCTACTACCCACCCCGCTTAACTGTGCTAGAATCTGAACCTCATCCTGGCCGGTAGTGGAATGTTCGAGACTGTGATTTGACTACCATGATCAGACCACTTAGATCCTTTCCTTTTGTGTCTGGCAGAGGTAGGGGAGCAAAGCTGGGACCTGGGCCTTCCCCCAGAAGCAAGAAGAAGCCTCGGTAGAGGTGATTCAGTTTGTAGCTAGCCAGGCTCCTCTGGTAGCTCAGCCCTATTGCTGGGAGCAAAACTCATCCTTCTTGGTCCTTCTGTACTAGACAGAGGTGGTCAAAGAACTGCGATTCAGACACCTGTGGCCAGAGCAGTCTGACCAATTTACATTTCCTTGGAGACATCAGTTTAGGTAGAAATGCATTTAATACGAGAATTCCAGCTTCCTTTTCAAGGGAGCAAACGACAGCACTATGTTCTATGAAAATGCTCAGTCCTTTCCTTTTTCATTCCGAGTGAGGACAAGGAAGGGGAAGCTTCTGGACAGGCTGCTTCTTGTGCCAGGGCAGCTAGGAGAAAATGGAGTAGACACATTTTTCAGTCTTTGTGACAGGGAAGGTGCCTGGTGATTTCATTGAAAAGATAATGAGAACCCAGCAATAGAAAGGGGAACTCCGGGGTGTTTCCAACAATTAAACCAAGGTTAGAGCTTAAAGCCTACCCAGAGGCACCTCAGAAGAAAAACCTGGCATCTACTTCTAAAAAATCAGGCTCAAAATGCTGTGAAGGATCTTTTTATTCTGACACCAGGTAAGTGGAGTTACTAGAAAGGAGAATCTAAAGGAGTCAGGACTTCTGAAAGACATAGACCACATTCGCTCCGCCTCTCTTGTCTGTGGTCATGTCGTTTTCTCTCCTTTTGCATTGTCTGCTCCTGCCAACATCACCATGCCCTTGAACATAGTGCAAGGGCACCATGTACCCTGGCAACTCATTCCAGACAGTAAATCTGTCTTACCTCGCCCCAGTTAGGAGTTTCCATAGCATTCAGCATGAAATGTATTACTGGTTAATACATTACTACTTATGTTTGTCTCCCTTGTTAGCATGTAAACTCCCTTAGGAATCAGAAGCACGTCTAATGTCCAGCACCAGGCTGTCTACATAGTTTATGACCAAAAGGCTAGTCACTGAGTGATGAAGGCTTTTCAAAGTCAAGAATGAGCTGACTCTTTATAACAGCGGTTCTCAACCTGTGGGTCGCGACCCCTTTGGGGGGTCAAATGACCCTTTCACAGGGGTCACCTGAGACCATCGGAAAACACATATTTCTGAAGGCCTTAGGAACCGAGACACCGCTCCTCTATCCGTCTCCAGGCGGGTTTGCCCACATGCAGATATGCTGATCTGGTGAGAAAGAAGCTGTCTCAGTCTTCGCACTGATGCTGGCTTTTTAGGCATACTGTCACAAGATGTAGCAATATAATTTGCTGTTGTTATGTTAAGACTGTTACCCATGCTATACCATGGGTACATTCAAGACAAAATTTCATTTATTTGTAATTAGAAATAAATATTTCACAATATATAATTACATGTTTTGTGATGAATCACTAAGCTTTAATTGTTTATTTGTAACAATGAAAATGCATCCTACATATAAGATATTGACATTGCAATTCATAACAGTAGCAAAATTACAGTTATGAAGTAGTAACAAAAATAATTTTATGGTTGGGGGGGGTCACCACAACATGAGGAACTGTATTAAAAGGTCACAGCATTAGGTAGGTTGAGAACCACTGATTTATAGCATTGACAGACCCCTCTCCCCGCAAAAAAAAACCCAGTAGCTTAGTAGTTGTTGAAGCTTACTAACTAAATACTTCTTACGGTTTGGTTCTTTAGTTTGGAGACTTGGGGTCTTGTTTTTATGGGACATCTCAGGTAATTGGCCTGTTAATTCACCGAATAATCTACCTGTTTAATGCTTTTGTTCTACCGTGTAGTTTTTGTGTAATATTTGTGGTCTGGAATTGATTGTAGTGATGGTTCCTATGAATGTGATGATTGAACTATTAAAATGTATGAGGTATGAGTTGTATATGGGTGAAATTGTTAAAAATAAACTTTTGTAAAGGCGTACCTTGAGCATTATACTCTTTTAAGACTATCTATATAAACCAAATTTATAACTCAAAAGATTAGGTAGGGAGAGGGTCAGAAACAGGATGGCTTGCCAGATAACAAGCATAGGAAGAACTCAGCCACTTAGGGAGAACTTGCACTAGGAGGGCTAGCCCCTCTTCCTGGCAGCAAGATTTGCAACATATTGACACATATACCTAAGTTTCTTAAAGTGGAAGACCAGTAACACCTGCTGACAGACTCCCTCTCACCAATAGCATGAGCAGGCAAACCCGAGAGCATCAGAGATCACACGACAAGCCAAAACCAATATGATGAAAGCAGCACGCGAAACAATGCAGAAATAGAGGAGAAACAAAAATCAAAAATACAATCCAAAAAAGGAAAAAAGAAACCAAACAAAAGCACAGCAAAATGTCAGCAGAAACAAAGTGAATATATTAGTACTGACATTGAATGTCAATTGATTAAATGTACCTATCAAAAGACAGAGTAGCAGATTGAGTTAGAAAACAAGCCCATGTTTATGCTGTCTACAAGAGACACATATTAAAAAGAAAGACAAAAATAGACTGAAAGATAAAAATAGACTAAAAATTAAAAGATGGCAAAAAATCTGTCAAGCCAGTGGTTACCATAAAAAGACAGGAATTCTGATAAAGTAGATTTCAAGGTGAATAACATTAGGAGACACAAGAATAGACAAGAGCTCTATATAATGATTATAGGAACAAGACACCAAGAACATGGGTGCACTAATGAAAGACCCTCAGAATATATCAATCAAATGTTCACAGAGTGGAAAACAGAAATGAACCTCTCGACCATGATTGTGGGAGACTTCGACACCCCACTCTCAAGGAAAGAAAGATCATCAGGAAAGAAACTCAATTAAAAAAACCCAGAAGAGCTAAACAACACAGACAGACAGCTCAACCTCCTAGACATATGCAGAATATTCTACCCAACAATAGCACAGTATACATTTTCCCATGCATACAATACATATTCTGGAATAGATCACGTTAGGTCACAAGACAAACCTCACTCAACACATCCAAAAACATTTGAGATTCTACAACCCATCTTAGATTACAGTACTATTAAAACTGGAAATCAACAATGGAAAGAACAGGAACATGGAGACTGAAAAACATACCACTTTAAAAAGAACTAGGTAATAGACCAACTAAGGATGGAATTAAGAAATTCCTTGAAACAAACTATAATAATAGTACATAACACCAGTACCTTTGGAACACAACAAAAACACTTATCAGATGGCAATTTATAGCAAGCAACCCATACACGAAACAATAAGAGAGATAAAAAACTATCACCTTAACAAAATATCTCCAACAATTAGAACAAGAGCAAAAATATAAACTGTCCAACAACAGAATAAAACAAATCAAGTGAAAAACAAAACCAATGGAAAAAGCCAAGACAAGAAGTTGCGTGTTTTTTTTTTAAAGAATAACAGAATGGACAAACCACTGGCAAACATTTACCAAAAGAAAAGCCAGAGAAGATGCAAGTATCTAGAATTAGAGATGAGAAGGATTGCATCCAAACAGACACAATGAGATAAAAAGAAAACACAGCACTACAAGAAACCATACTCCGAGTTTGATAATCTAGAAGAAATGGACAAACACCTAGAAATACATCATCTGCGCAGACTAACGCAGACGAATGTAGAAAACCTGAACAGCCCCACAACAAGAGAAGAAATAGAGAGCGTTTTCAAGAAGCTTCCAACCAAGGAAATCCCAGAACCAGATAGACTCACGTGATAATTCTGCCAAGTGGTCATGCAAGAGCTGTCGCTGATTCTACACAGACTATTCCAGAGCATAGAAAAAGTACAGAAAACTACTAAATTCAATCTACAAAGCCAGCATAACCCAATGAAAACCAGGCAAAGACCAAAAGGACAGAAAAGTACAGACCAATATCCCTCATGAACACAGATATTTATTTCAAAAGAATTCTAGCCAATAGAATCGACTCACATATAAAAAATTTAGTTTATCATGACCAAGAGTTTATTCCTACCAGAGTTCTATGGATGGTGAAGCATTTGAAAACCATCTATATAATCCACCACATACACAAGACAAAGAATAAGAACCACACGATCATACCAATCGAGACAGGAAAAGCATTTGACAGTCAATATTCATTCCTAATTAAAACATTCAATAAGACAGGAATAAAAAGGGAACTCCTCAACGTAAGAAAGGCCATCTACCAACAACAACAACAACAACAACCAATATCATACTCAGTGGGGGAAACTGAAAACGTTCCCCCTGAATATTGGAACTGGCAAAGGTGCCACGTATCACCACTCTTATTCAACATTGTGCTGGACGTCCTAGCCAGAGACTTTCGACAACAAAAAGAAATCAAAGGAATACAATTGGGCAAAGAAGAAATGCACATCCCACAGATGATGGGACGTTATAGAAAGAGAACCTGAAGGGCTCCACAGAAAGACTGCTGGGAACTATCGGAGGGTTTGGTAAAGTAGGATACAAAATCAATAAGCAGAAATCAATTCGATTCCTATATATCATCTATGAGATGTCTGAAAAAGACATAAAGGAAACGATACCTTTTACAATAGGCACGCCAAAGATGAAATACCTAGAAATGAACCTAACCAAAGAAACAAAATACCTGTACAAAAAAAACCTACAGAATAGTATTGTAAGAAACCAAAAGAGTCCTACACAAACGGAAGAATATTCTGTGTGCATATACAGAAAGACAATATTATGAAAATGTCAATACTACCTAAATACAATGTAATCCCAATTCAAATCCCAACATTATTCTTTAAAGAAATGGAAAAACTAATTACCAACCTCATATGGGGAGGTAAGCGAGCTTAGGTAAGCAAAGAACGTCTTAAAAAGAAGAACAAAGTGGGAGGTCTTGCACTACCTGGCCTCAAAACCTCTTACAGAGTCAAGGCAGTCCACAGCCTGGTTCTGTGACAATAGTAGTGGCATAGACCAATGGAACAGGGCAGAAAACCTAGAAAGAGAAGCATCCCGTTACAAACAACTGATTTTTGACAGAAGACCAAAAACATTACATGGGAAAATGACACCCTCTTCCACATGGTGCTGGAAAACTTGGATCTTCATCTGCAAAAGAATGCAACAGGACCCATACCTCACATCAAGCTCAAAAACAAATTCAAGATGGATTAGAGAGCTATATCAAAACCATCAATGAGAAAATTGGGGAAAACCTAAGGGCCTTATTGCAGTGCATACACAGATTACCAAAAACAGTAACAAGTATACACAGTGGAAGACAAAATAGATGACTGGGACTTATTAAAAATAAAATATTTATGCACATCAAAAGGTTTCAATAAAACGAGTAAAGCGAAAGTTCACTGATTTCGAGAAAATCTTTAGTAGTGACATACCAGACAAAGAAGTAATTAATAAATCTATAGAATGCAGCAACAGCTCCATGAGCAGGGGGTGGAAGGGGGGGCTCCAATTAAAAGGTGGGCAAAAGACATGAATAGTCAATTCACCGGGGATGGGACTCACAGAGTTAACAATTCCACAAGGGAATCTTGCATTCACTAGCCATCTGGAACATGCAAATCGCAATAATGATGTCATCTCAACAACAAATGCTGGAGAGGACATAGAAAGACTAGGACTCTCATACACTGTGGACTTGTAAATATGTATGCCCTTTAATGAAAGTGATCTGGTGATGCCTAAAACAACTGGGTAAAGAAAAGTCTTATGACCGAGCAATACCTCTCCTGGACACATGCCCCAAGGAAATAAGAGATGGAACATACGCAGACAGCTCTTTTCCCACCTCCACTGCAACACCGTTTACAACAGCAAGAAGCTGGAAAGAGCCCGTGTCCATCAGTAGAAGAATGGATAAAGAAACTCTGGTACAGACACAAAGCGGAATACTGTGCATCCCCACACAGCAATGAAACCATGAAACACCTCATGACATAGAGGGACCGGAAACCCATTATGCTGAATTAAAGTCAATCTCCAAAGGACAGCATCGTATGAATTCACCACCATAATAGAAGCAGCAAGATGAAGGCAGGTCACTGTTTCCAGGGCATGCATTCTGCTAATCCAGCCCCTAAGCAATGAAGTGGAGAGCCTGCCTAGCATCCATGAAACATGTATCTCCCCCTCGATGTTGGTGTCGTTAGGTGCCGTCAAGTCAGCTCGGCACCATGGCGACCGTATGTACAACAGAATGAAGCCCTGTGCTGTCCTGCGCCATCCTCACAGTAGTTCCTAAACCTGAGCCCACTGATAGAGCCACTGTGTGGATCCCTTTTATTTTATTTTTTTTAATTAAATACTTTTATTGGGGGTTCATACAACTCTTATCACAAACGATAACTTCATCCATTGTATCAAGAACATTTTCACATATGCTGCCATCGTCATTTTCAAAGCATTTTCTTTCTACTTGAGCCCTTGATATCATCTCATTTTCCCTCCCCCTCCCCCACCTGCCCTCCCTCATGAACCCTTGATAAGTTATAGGTATTTTCATATCTTACATCATCTTCTGTCACCCTTCACCTACTTTCCATTGTTCGTCTCCCTGGGAGGGGGTTATATGTTGTTCCTGTGATTGATCCCTCCACCACCACCACCACCACCACCACCGTGGATCCCTTTTATTGAGGGCCTTCCTCTTTTTCGCTGCCTCTCCACTTTACAGAGCATGATGTCTTTCTCCAGGGGCTGGTCTTTCCTGACAATATGTCCAAAGTATGTCATTGAAGCCTTGCCGTCCTTGCCTCTAAGGAGCACTCTGCCTTTACTTCTTTCACTCCAAATCGCTTAGCTCTTTTGGCAGTCCATGGTACTTTCAATATTGTTCTCCAGCACCACGATTCTCTATGGCTTTCCTCATTCAATATCCAACTTTCACATGCAGGACAAATACCATGGCTTGGCTCAGGCACACCTTAAAGTAGTAATATCCTTGCTCAAAGTAGTAATATCCTTGCTCTTCAATACTACAAAGAGGTCTTGTGCAGCAGATTTATCTAATGAAATATGTCTTTTAATCTCTTGATCAGTTCTTCCATGAGCATTGATTGTGGATCAAAATAATACAAGATCCTGGACAACGTCAACCTTTCCTCCATTTACCATGTGTTACCTGTTGGTCCAGTTGTGAGGATTTGGGTCTTTCTTACAATGAGTTGTAATCCAAACTGAAGACTAAATCCTTTATTCTCCTCAGCAGGTTTTTCAAGTCCTCCTCACTTTCAGCAAGCAAGGTTGTGTCGGCTGCACGCTGCAGATTGTTAATGTTTTCTTCCAGTCCTGGTACTGCACTCTTCACACATCCAGCTTTTCTGAGGATTTGCTCAGCACATAGCTTGACCACGTATGGTGACAGGATACAACCCTGAGGCACATCTTTCCTGATTTTAAACCAGGCAGTATACCTTTGTTCTGTTCGCACAGCTGCCTCAGATCCACGCACAGGTTCCGAAAGAGCACAACGGAGTGTTCTGTCATCCTCATATTCTCAAGGTTACCCACACTTTATTATGGCCCACACAGTCAAGTGCTTTTGCACTGAAATACAAGGAAGCATCTTTCTTGTATTCTCTGTTTACTGCCAAGATCTTTCTGGAATCCGCAATCATTTCTCTTGTTGCACATTCTGTTTTGAATCCAAAAATTCTGGCAGTTCTCTGACAATGTACTGCTGTAACATTGATACAATTGATATCACACACAAGTAAAATTTTGATTAAAATTGTCCTTGACGTCATCCTATCTTCCATTTTGCTTCGGTTACTCTATATGTACATCTTAAACATCACTTCTGAAGAGGAGACCTCACTTCAGCCGGGGTCAGTTTTTCCAGATGTGAGGAGAGGGAGAAGATTATTCAATTGCTGCCAAACAAATTATGCTACAGGCACCCAATCCAACATAAATTCCCACCAGAGGGATAAGTGGGTCTCACTGGAAATTCCTATAGTTCTTAAATGCTTCCTTGCCCCCACTTTGTTGCTTCTGCGCTAGATGACCCCAGACGCTGTATCTTTTGATAGCCGGGCACCATCGTTTTCTTCACCACATTTGCTTATGCACCCATCCATATACTATTTTTATGCCCCTGGCTTCATTATGACATATATTAATCTGATAGGCATCATACTGCTATTGTGAATGAATATTATTGGAAGATTTGCTTTATCATCAGCCCCTGGTCTTTGTGTAAATAGTGTCTAGTCACTTAAGAGTTTAATATGTACAAGTCAGCAATTCATGTATTGTAGTTCATAACTGACCTATACTAGTATAATCTTCTCTTCTTAACAGTGCTTTAAATTTTATACCATTGGCTAAGCTAATGACTCTGTCAGTGCACTGTGCCTATGCATTGAGCTGTTAATGAAGAGGTCAACAGTTCAAAACCACCAGGTCTACATCAGCCAGCCAGCTCTACAGGGGAAACATGAAACTTCCTACTGTGAAGACTGGCAGACTGCGAAACTCACAGTGGCAGTTTTATCTTGCCTTCTAGGGGCACTATGAGTCAGCATTTACTTGAGCACTGTGGAAGTGATGCCCCAGGGGATGATTGGTAATGAATGCTCTCTAACATAAAATGACAATGATGTCTCTAAGGTGAACTAGATACATACATAAATCATAGGTGCATGAATGGATTTAGGACTTGCACTCAATTCTAGCTCCAATCTAAAAACAGTTGGTTTTTATGACATGGCCCTTCTTGATGCTCTCCTTCCTGAAGAGGTCACTGAGGATGTACGTGTACTAAAGCAGAGTGTACTAAAGAAATTAGAAGTGTCTGGAAATCAGAATGAAAAGCACTGGGGTCTTAAAATCTTGTTTTCCAACAAGCAGCCATTTAAGTGAGGTGTCAACTAAATCCTTATGGGAGAAGCACACCCGCCTGTGTCATCCAGGAATTTTAAATAATATCACCCAAATCTAAAGGAGGTAACGGTTTCTGAGCTTAAATGGTGAACACCTGGTTTGCCGAAGGCCATGGATGACAATGGAGTCCCAAAATCCATTTGTAGGGTCCCCACATGGATCAAGCCTCTGCTGAATCCCCTCTGATCATGTTTGAGGCTGTGGACAGCCCTGCTAGCTGACGGAGAGCATTGTAAAGTCTATTCTGGCAGATAGAGTTAGGTTAAAGTCCAATGTCTTGTCCTTTGATGTCCCTTTTGACCCATTTTACAAAGTTTCCATTTATATCTATAAAAAAATTAAAACATCCTCATGTGGATTAAGCCCCTGGTGAGTCCCTTCTGACCATAGACCTGGGATGTAAAGAACCCTGCTATATCGTGCAGAGAGCATTGGAAAGCGGATTGTTGCTGATGCTGTTAGGTTAAAATTTAGCACCCTGTCATTTCATCTCCCCTATTATCTATTTACATTTTGTCTGGTTTTTAATATTTTCTGCTTTCTTTTCCATTGAGGTGTCTTATCTGTTTATTTTGTTACTGTTGTTAGTTTAAAAAAAATTTTAATGCTCTCTGTATGGAATCCATGATTGGCAAATCTACACAGACAGTAACTGGATAGTGATTCCTTGGGGGCGTGGCATGGGAAGCTTAGGGGTAAACGGGGAGCTAACAATGATGAGTACAAGAATGAAGACTGTTTTAAAATTAAGTGTCATTGTGTTAGACAGGGTTCTCTTGAGAAACAAAACCAGGACACTTATGATTAGATAGATAGATAGATAGATAGATAGATAGATAGATAGATAGATAGATAGATAGATAGATAGATAGATAGATGAGTTATACAGCAAGAAGGAATATAACAGCTAATTAGTCCACACAGCAGTACAGAGGGCTCAGTTCAACTCACTTTCGTAGAACAGTTAATATACTGAAGGTCCTTCAACTCACAGGGGCTGCCGGTCCAAGGTCAAGTAAGCAGAAAGCAGAGTCTGTCCTTGGGCCGACAGCAGGGTTGGGCAGCAACAGTCCGTAGTGAAGCAGGCCCCCTGGGGTCTCAAACTCAAGCAATTTACACTTAACTACAAGAGCCAGTAGTCTCAACCTCTAGCTATATATGCACCAGCAGCATAGCAAAACAGATCTCGAAGGAGCCTCAAAGTCTAGCTACACAATCCATGGGTTGGCTAGACCCACAGATAGTACAGCACATGGTTGAGGCAGAGAACTTGTTCAAGCAACAGCACGCTGGTCCAGTCCTCAGGGAGGAAGAGAGGGGATGCCAGCCACAGAGAGTATTTATTGTGGTCTCCCTCCAGTCAAGCTGTGACCTGATTAAACTCTGCCCACATGTTCTTATGGATGTCTAGTGGCCACAATAAATCTATCACAGTTGTGATGATTGTACAGCTTGTTCTGATGTGATTGAATTATTGAGTTATATGATATGTGAATTATATGCCAATAAAACTGAGTAAAAAAATCTATAAGGACCTTAGTGGGTAGTGAGTTTATGTGAATGGCCTAGAAAAGGTGAGAATGGTTTCACAACTCCAAAACTGTAATCAGTGCCGCTATGTGGACATGGGAACCAGTTGATTTATGTGTGTGTGTTGTATTGTGTTGAGTCACAACAGTGGAATGAATTCACTCAAGTTCAAGGACAAAAATACTAATTCCAGGACTTAAAGGAAAGAGTTCTATCTAGCAGAGTAAAGATAAGACAATGGCTAATGGACTATTATTATGTTTCCAAATAAATAATGGTTTTGAACACGTTAGATAAGACCTAATCAGAGATGCTCCCTATTTATAGAAAATGTCTGTTTAATCAAAGATGCTCCTCCCTATTTATAGAAAATGTCTGCTTAGTATCTTACAAAACAGGCATGAAACAAATGTATCAAACAGCTTTTTAATGCCAGATTTGAGTTAGCAGCCTGTTAAGTGAAGATAAGGGAGAGCTGTTAGATGTCTCACAGATAAATGCCTAGAAGTTTGACTAGTCTGCACACTGGCAGCCTGCAGTGGGCTGTGCCTTAGGCCAAAACTGCTGAAGCCAATTCATCTTGGATTTCACCTCGCGATAATGATGATTAAGCTTTGATAATTCACACAGATGAGTGCTTCCCAGAAGCTGATGTAGTAATAATTTTCCTTAGCATGCTTATCTCTATCGTATTTTTTCTAGAATTCGCTTATGTGTCTATATTCATACAAATATTTTCACTTTTGAATTTATTAACCAAGAATTTTTATGCTTTTCCTTGAAGTTTATGAGTACTACCATTACCTTTTCCAGTTATTTCCCAGATTGTGGTCCAAAGAGATTGAAGAACGAAATGCCACTTGATCAATATTTATTTTCCATGACTACTAATTTAGCCGCAAGACTGGTTCCTGAGAACAAATCAGAATGCCTACTGAGTTTGTAGCCTTTTTACTGGTCTTCAACAGAAAAACAAAACAAAGTTGCAGAAATGAAAACTTTTCATTTTGTCATTGATTTGGAACTTGATTGGTGGGACAAATTTCTGGGAGTTACTCCCCCACCCCCAAAATCTACTTGGTGAACAAATTTGATTAGTCTCACCCCAGAACTGAAATTCTATGTCAAAAAGAAAATCATGATTTTAAGGGAAAACAAATAGATAGGCTGTAGGGCTGAAGGTTGCATTTAACTCGCTGATTTCGACCCCCAGTCTTTGTTTGTCATTTAAAATTACATCAAACTTCTCCTCATAAGCTTTCCCCAGTTCACATTCTATAGAAAATACTTTAGAAAGGTATTGATTTCTGAGAAGAATGATGGGAAAAGCTTGAGAGTGATGGTGATGACTGAGCAACATGATGAACATTAGAATTGTTATTGAACTGTACAAGTGAAGATTACGGAAATGGAAAGTTTTGTTTATTTACCGTAATAAATATAATTTAGTCTGTCTTGAAGGTTATTAATGAAATAAAATGATGAACTAAAGGCTCCTGAAATTTCTTCCAAAAATCAGTTCTTATAGAATCCAATGAAATTTGAGATGGTACATATCCAGAGAAAAGTAAATGAAATGATTTTCCTTAAGACCGTGAGTACCAGTAATGATGTATCGTGGTAGATCAGGTTCGTCACTAGCTTGTCACCAGTAATTATCTCGAAGTGGTGTTCCTGACAAAACCGGACAGTCAAGACGTGTTGAGGTATTTCTTGTAAGTGTTGTTATGCCACTTGAAGATAACTCTGATATTGAAAGTAGTTTATTGTTGATAATAGCTTCAACATCATCAGAACTCATTTCTCTATCAGGTACTGTGCTATGTTGCTCACTGACAGTACTCCAATATAACATGACACCGAGATGTTCAGCCCCTTTCCCAAGATCACATCGCTAACAGACACAGGTCCATGATTCAAGCCCATGTGTTCTGGCTGGAACATCCAGTGTTTTCACCTGGCTTCACAGCCTTCCATCAGACCTGTGTTGTTAGGTGTCCTTGAGTTGATTTCAACCCATAGTGACTTCACACACAACACAATGAAACACTACCCAGTCCTGCCCCATCCTTACAGTTATTCTTGTGCCTCCGCACATTGTTGCATCTCCTTGGGGGCCTTCCTCTTCTCGAGTGCCCCTCTACCAAATGTGGTGTCGTTCTCCAGGACCAGAGTCTCCTCAAACACGTCCACAGTATGTAATAAGACAAAGTCTCTCCAACCTTGCCTCTAAGGCGTGTTCTGATAGTTCAGTCGTTCTTCCACGACCGACCCATCAGATTTGCCTTCTGGAAAAATATTTGCCCGCATATACTACAAAGGGCAAATGGCTTTACTTTCTGCCTTTACAGCGATTTCTGGGGTCCCTTGTTGCTATTGGTAACTGTTAAGATTTTGACACCTTGATTAGTACTTTTCCACGGTGGTTGAAAATTTGTATGGTATTTCCAAGTATGGTGTAGAGAGATTAATTAGCACTTTATGACAAGATAATGGCAAATTGCTAATCAAGGCAAAGAAAATGAGGGTCAGATTTCAGAGCATCCCTATCAGTATTTTCGTTATCTGGATGTTACATTATTCCTCAGGGCTAGCTCTGTTCGTCAGAAATAAGCTCCTAGTCATGTGCCTTGATTCAACTGCTCTGTGGTTTTCGACTGGGGGGAAACAAAGATAGACTTTAGAAATTACTTATTGTTTATAAGGCGACACACAACTCTTCAAAATGACCAGAAGTCCGGATGGCTTTGTCAGTGGGGTTTGCGAGAATGTATTAGCATGCTGTTTGCTCCGGCACCTCTGAGCTAGCAAACGGGCTGCTATAATTAGATTAGCAGCCTGCTACTCCAGTGCCGGCGCAGGGAGCATGTGCTGGATTCCGCCTGTGCCTGCGCCCCATTGGCTGCAGATGCTGTTGCTCCCCCGTTTGATAGGTTTCCACAGGCATCTTTATGCTGCATGAGAGACACAGATACAGATGCCCTGTACTGGGTTCTCGCCGGGCCGAGAGTGCTCGTTGGCGGCGCTATGAAAGGAGCAGGCATCGGGAGAAGCCGCGTGTCTTTGTTGGAGAGCGTTGGTCGTTAAAGCTGCCAGAGGAGGCCGCTGGAGGAGTTGCCGTTCCTGGTAATGACTTTCTTTTTCTGTCACGAACAACACGGCCATGTATGAAAGGAGGAGTGCTCCTGCTGCCATCTGTGTAATCCGCTCTGCTTTTGTGAATGTCATAGGCACTCTGCATGCTGTGCTGGGCTATTTTGCCCAGGGAGGAAACAGCTGCCCTGCTCGTGATGCAGCCTTGTTTTCACCTGGCTTCCAGAGTGCATGTGCTCTCCAGCCATTCTCATTGGCTCGCTTCTGTTTTGGAAAGCCCCTGGGTTGCATCCATTTGGGTATCTTTGCAGGTGCGTGTCAGTACATCGTGCGCTTCGTTTGCCTCTAGCCCGGGCTCTTGTGAATAATGAGCAATGTGGGGGCATTGAGGGAAGCCCCCTTTAATTGGGACAAGGCTGCGATGCCCTGTTGTTGTTTGCAGGGTCAGAGCCGGAGAAGTAATGTGCTATTGTTGCTTCCGAGATGTGCCCTGCCTTCATTTTGGATGGTTTTCTTTGTTTCACCTTGTGCTGATTTCATTACAGCTTTTTATTAGAGAGAAACTAAGCGTAGTTCATACTGCCTGAAATATTTGTAGGTGTGTGTACAAGGTGTGCCTATAAGAACAGTTATGACTCAGGCTTTGTTTATCAAAGATCTTGCATTTGGAGTTGAAAGGAAATCACGTGAAGGTGGGGTCCTTAGCACTTATTGACTGGTGTTTGAACACATTTTCCTTATTTCTACCAATGGTTGCCTGGGTTCTTTTCCAGTCAAACAGCAAACCACCTTACATTCTGTGATAAACATGGTACATTCAGAAGGAAAGGTATTAAAATGGACAAGGCTTTTAGCTCCCCCAAAGCCCAAACAAATGCGAGTTTGCACTTTTCAAATGACCCTTCTCCATAGCATCCGTGTCAGAATTGCTCTCTGCTAGCAGTTCGTCCTCAGAGTTAAAGACCGATGTCCTCGGAAGCAGATGGTGGAGTCCACAGAAACTTGTGTGTTGAGTCACTGGCCCTACAGCTGGCTGGCTGCCACCATGCGTCTGCACTCAGTGCAGAGCTGTGCTGGACGCTGGGACGTGGGAGGCATGAACTTCCTGCTCTGGAAGAGCCAGGCGTCTTAAGATGGATATTTTGTTGAACTAACTGCAAATTTAGAACTACATATTGGCTAGTGAGGCCCAGTATGTTCTTTGGAGGGATAAAACTTAGATACTCACTCTCCCTCCCTTCTCTCCCCCAAATCCCCTTCCTACTTCTCCCTGAAGTATAATAACTAATCCAGTTTTATGTTTCCCCGAAGAAACACTTTCAAGGGGAATGAAGCAAACTATGATTAAGTGTCATTTATTATGGTCCATTGTCTCTCCAGCCGTAAACAGTTGACGGGGTTTTTAGTTTTAAGATTTCTTCGGGGATGCAATGAACGTGAGAAGTGTCTCTGCCTGTCACACCCATTAGTCATACTCTGACGCTGCTCATAAAAGCACACTTCATCTGGGTCGCACAAGAGAGTGCGCTGTCGTTTCAGTTCGAGTGACTTTGCTTGTGCTCAGACAGCCAAGAACCTGGTTCTCATGTGTGTCCTTGCTTGTGCTTGCTGTGTTTGCTTCCTGCAGTCTTGGAGATCCTTTCCCACATCACCCGCTAGGAATGGAGCATTTGAGGAAGGACAAATTGATGCGATGTCTTAATTTTCTCTTTTTCAATCTTCTGAACCAAAACCTCAACCCAAACCACAATGCCATTCTGACTCATGGAGATCCCGTATAGTATTTCTGAAGTTGTGAATCTTTATGGGAGCAGATAGCCTCATCTTTCTCCCTCGGAGCACCTGGTGGGTTCGAACCACTGACCTGGCAGCTACCAGTCCAGTGCTTAGTCTCCTGATGGCTCTATAAATTGCCTTGGAATTTGAGAATGCTTGCCTTATTGTCAAAGCATTGGATAAAGATAGAAAAAAAAAACTCCTTTTGTGAACATGGCCTTGCTGAGCCCTGTGTAATGTAAATATCTAGGGAGTCATTCTAAGTGCTGATTCTCAAGATTCTCTTGATGTTGTGCATATGAAGAAGCTCTTGCACGTTCCTATAACAGTACTCAATAAAATATTATTTTTGTTTTTCAAAGTCATAACTATATACTTTTATCTTTAGATGCAGCATATCCTAACTTTTTCCCTTTGCATTTTGGGAATCATTATATATTTCTGAGATAAGACAGAAAAATACATTTCATGAACACTTAAAACTTTTGCTCTCGATGTACACTGGTACAGATGGGAACTGGAAACACAGGGAATCCAGGAGAGATGATCCCTTCAGGACCAGTGGTGAGAGTGGTGATACTGGGAGGGTAGAAAGAAGGTGGGGTAGAAAGGGGGAACTGATTACAAAGATCTACATATAACCCCCTCTCTGGAGAACGGACAACAGAAAAGTGAGTGAAGGGAGACATCGGACAGTGTAAGACATAACAAAATAATAATAATTTACAAATTATCAAGGGTTCGTGAGGGAGAGGGCATAGGGAGGGAGAAGAAAAGAATGAGCTGATACCGAGGGCTCAAGTAGAAAGAAATGGTTTGAGAATGATGACGGCAACAAATGTGCAAATGTGCTCGACACAATTGATATATGTATGGATTGTGATGAATTGTAGAAGCCCTTAATAAAATGATTTTTAAAAAACTACAGCCAATGAGCTGATACCAGGGACTCAAGTAGAAAGAAAATGTTTTGAAATGATGGCAACAAATGTGCCTGACACAGTGGATGGATGGATGGATTGTGATAAGAGCTGTGAGAACCCCCAGTAAAATGATTTAAAAAACAAAACAAAAACCTTTTGCTCTCTCTGCATGCTTATAATTTCACAGCTCTTTATTGACAAGAAAATGACATTTCTGATCAAAGTTAGGTGTATTTTCATGACCCAGAATAAAATGTATTTTTGTCATTGAGTCAGCTGCCCAATCATGCATAACGAAATGAACTGATATCTGGTCCCCGTGACACACCTGTGATTTGTTTCAGATCTGAGGATTGCAATTACTGGTTTTCAGGGAGCGAGTTTAGCTTCCAGGGAATGTTGTGGTTGTTGTTGGGTGCCTTTTAGTCAGTTCCTACTCATGGCGACCCTGTGTGTGTACAATGGAATACAGCATCACCGGTAGTGCACAGTCTTCCCAATAGTAGGTTCCAGGCCACTGTTACATCATCTCGTTTGGGATCTTCATCTTTTTCCTGGATTCTCTGCCTTGCCAAGCATGATGCCCTTTTCCAGGAGCTGGTCCCTCCTGGTAACACGTCCAAAGTATGCGAGGCAAAGCTTCTCCATCCTTGCTTCCTGAGAACATTGAAGTTGTACTTCTTCCGAGACAGATCCGTCTGTTCTTCTGGTAGTCTCTGACTGACTCCAGTGGTCTTCACCCAGATCATAATCCGAAGACATCAATCTTTTCCAGCCGTCTGCATTCATTGTCTAGCTTTTGCATAGCACTGGAAATACCTGGCTCAGGCACACATTAGTTCCCGTGACAACTTTGCTCCTTCACACTTTACTGAAGTGGTTTTGGTTTTTGTTTTGTATGCCCAGGTGGCATAGTATTTATGTGTCAGGCTGTTAACTGCAAGGTCAGCAGCTCCTCTGGAGAAAGATGGCCTTCTCTGCCCCCATAAAGAGCGACAGTCTCAAAAGTTCACAGGGACAATGTTACTCTGTTATAGGGTTGCTATGAGTTGGTATCAGATCAATGGCAGTGAGTTTTATTTTTTTAGTTTATATGTTATTTGGTTTCTTTACTGCTGCTTCCAGGCTAACTATAGGTCCAAGTGAAATTAAATCCCTGACAGATTCTGTCGTTTTAACCATGTATTGTGATGTTGTTTATTGGTGTAGGTGTAAGCAATTTTGGTTTCTTTGTGCTGAGGTAGGATTCATACTGAAGGTTGTGGTCTTTGGTCTCCATCAGTAAGTGCTTCTGCTCACCAATTTCAGGAGGCAGAGATGTGTTATCTGCACATCACGTACTGTTGGCCAGTCTTCCTCCAATCTCACTGCCGTGTTCTTCTTCATATAGTCCAGTTATTTGAAATATTTTCTCCGCACAAGATTGAATAAATGTGATGAAAGGCAACCTCACTGACACACACCTTTCCCGATATTAAGGCCAGTGAAGATTACCTTTTGGTCTATGTTCCATATGTGTGCAGTTAAGTGTTCTAGAATTCCCATTCATTGCAACATTATTCTTAATTTGTTATGATTCCCCACAGTCAAATATCTGCATAGTCTATAAAACAGAAGTAATCATCATTTTGCTATCACCCAGGATCCCAGTGACAGTAATAAGCAGTGATATCCCTCATCGCATGCCTTCTTCTGACTTGGGATTAAATTTCTGGAAGCTCCATCGATGTACCGCTTTAATGTTTGTTGAATTATCTTCAGAAAAAAAAAATCTACTTGCATGTGATGCTAATGATATTGTTAGAAATTCTCCCATTCTTTTGGGTCACCTCTTTGGAATGGGAACAGATTTGGATCTCTGCCCATGGGTTGGCTGGATAGTTGTCTTCCAGCCTTCTTGGCATAGACGAGTAAGTGCTGTATCGGTTTGTTGAAACATTTCCATCAGTATTCTCTCAGTTCTTGGAGCTGTGTGTTTTGCCAGTGCCTTTGAAGCAGCTTGGATTTCTTCTTTCAATGCCCTCAGGTTTAGCTCTTAAAAGAGTTGAACAAAATCCAATGGTTTTTGGTACCTAAAACCAAACACCCTGCCTCTGAGTTGTTTCCAACTCACAGTGACACTATAGGACAGGATAGAACTGCCCCTGGTGGATTTCCAAGACTGTAATATTTACAGGTATAGAAAGGCTCATCTTTCTCCCTCTTTTTAATATAATCACTCTTACATTCTTTTGTCTTCTTTTGATGTTTCCTGCATAGTTTTACTTTGCCAATAGATTTTTTCAGTGGTGCAACGCAAGGCTTGATTTTTTTTCTTCAGTTCTTTCAACTTGACAAATGCTGAACATATTCTTCCCTTTGGATTTTCTAAATCAAACTCTTCACACGTGTCATAATCACACTTTGTCTTCTTGAGTTGCCCTTTGAAATTTCCTGTTCGGCTCTTTTTACTTCATCATTTCTTCATTTTAGCTTCTTTACACTCAAGAACAAGTTTCATTTTAGCTTCTTTACACTCAAGAACAAGTTTCGGAGTATCTTCCCGCCTCCACTTTTGTCTCTTCTTTCTGTCCTATGTTTTTAGTGACATTTTCCTTTCCTCGTGCATGATATTCTCGATTACATCCCACAGCTCATCGGATGTTTGGTCAGTAGTGTTGAATGCACCGAGCCTGCCTTTGAAATGGCCTCTCCAATCAAGTAGGGTCTGTTCTAGGTTGTATTTTGGTTTCTCTTGAACATTATTTTCATTTTCTTCAGCTTACAGCCGATGAACTGGTCTATGAGCAACTGATGGTCTGTTTCATTCAGCTCTTGAGTCAGGAAAACACGAGTAGTTGCAAAGACATTAGGCTCCCCATTTATTTATTTATTTCCTTCTCTTGCTATTTTATTCTATAATTATAAGCACCTGTTTTGTGCTCAAAGCAGTCTTGCTGGTTAATGTACATTGCTCTCAACTGAAAGGTTCGAAGTTCAAGTCCACCCAGAGATACCTCAGAAAAAGTCTCATGACTGACTTCTGAACATTCAGCCGTTGAAAATCTCAGGAAGCACTGTTCTACTCTGTTTATATGGAGTAGAAATCAATTCAACTGCAGCTGGATTTTTTTAACTACATACTGGACTCTATTATGTTAAGCCTCACGGAGAGAAAGGTGAAAGGTGTAAACCCTCCGTTCAAGAGAAATTTACTTGTCTCTCCACTTGAGGATGAGAGGCAAACCATAACAGACAAGAAGCCAAAGGGGGGCTTTCTTAGTTCCATTTTCACCTTTTATACCGGAAACTTGTGTTCAATTCTAGCCAATACACCTCACACAAAGCCAGCTCCTGCCTTCTCGTGTAGACCTGCATGTTGCTATGATGGTGAACACGTTTCAGTGAACCTTCCAGACTGAGACACACTAGGAAGAAAGCGCTGTTGATCTACTTCCAAAAATCAGCCCGTGTAATCCCGTCATTACAGTCGTCTGACCCACAGCCCATCCTGTAGAGGACAGAGGACGGCCAGCATTTTCATCCAGTGTGTGTGGACTCGCTATGAGTTGGGGCCCAGCTCGCAGTACTGACAACCACACGGAGTTGAACCACTAGCTCGCTTGGTACTGCGAAAGAGGGTGATCAGATCTTTACAAAGTCCAGAGGAGGGGTGCCAAGGAAGAGAGATGGTGTGTGATCCAGAACTTGCTATTTTTCACTGATGTGGGCACTACGTTAGCTGGCTAGCATATAGTAAGTGTTAGTAATGTGCATTGAAAGTGTAGTATTTCTTTTCTTATCCAAACTAAATTGTCCCATTAAACACTAGATTATTGCATACAAGTGTTTATATTTGTAATAAATTCACATAACATGGGTTTTGAAAATAAGAAACAGATCCAGTAGCTTAAAATTATATCCTAGATGAACTTTAAACTCCTTTATTAATATAATTGGATATGTGCAATGCTAGGATTGATTCTTTATTTCTTAGATGTTGTCTATTGAAAGTTGTTTGTTTTACGTTGTTGTTATTCAATGCCCTTGAATCAATTCCGACCCACAGCAGCCCTGTGCACAAGATGAGCTTGGAAAATAAGGCCTTAAAGTCTAACATTTTCATCAAACCTTTCTTTGACTAAGGAATTTTGCTTTTCTTATATATTTAACTAAATATGATGGACTCTAGGTATTGCCAAATTTGTGGGAAAGGTTCACTTTCAGTTCACATATTGGCATTAGATATTGTTGTACAGTGAAGCCTGATTTTGCGTTTCTGCCTCATGGACATGTGGCCAGAGAAGATTCCTAACTATAGGATTTTCGGCTCATCAGGTTTCCATATGTGCTCTGTTGTTTGCATTTGATTGAAAGCATTCTCCCTGGGAGTTTATTGCTACTTCCTGCCTCCCTTTGACCTTGCTGAACTTGGGACAACTTCCTTCTTTTGAGGAGGCCTGGTGGGTATGTTGGGCTGTGATCCACAACGTCAGGGGTTAGAAACCATCAGCAGCTCCTCAGGGGGAATGTGGGCCTTTCTCCCGTAAACAATTAGTCTCAGAAACTCACCCGGGCAGTACGGGAGTGAATTTGTTTTGGGGTTTTTTGTGGGGGGTAAGTATTCTTTCCTTTTAGCTCCTGTTGCTGATTGCTTCTGCGGTTCCCTTCTTTTCTATTCCCCTGTTTAAAAGCCGTTATTCTCCAGGGTTCAGTCTTCCTCATTTATCTGCCCACACCACTTGCTTGCTCGCAGTTGCCTCACCCATTGGCACAGTCAGCCTTCACCTCAGTGTTTTCGGAGTTCGGCTTGTGCCCTAGCTACGCTGGCCTGAGTTCTTTGCACAGGTTAGCAGGCTTCTTTCTGCCTCAGGCCATTTAGAAGGGCTGAGTTTTCTACCTTGCATACTTGACCACTTGAGTGGGTAAAACTACTGTTCCTTCACTGCCTTCAGGAATTTGCTGAATGTTACCATCCCCTTGGGACTTGCTGAGATGGTATTCATTGTATTTGTTATTTTTATATTTCTCCTTTGGAATATCAGTTTCAGGAGGTCCCAAGTTTGTGTGTTAACCCCCAGGGCTTTCAAAAAGTATGTGGCTCGTAGAGAGTGGTTCGTCAGTACTTGTTGCAGGGATGAATGACTGTGGCAGGGGAGAGCTATGATGCAGGAGAAGAGGACTGTGGTGCGCAAGAGCTCTGCTCCCAACCACGTTTGTGTTTGTGCCAAGCCACTCTCGAAGGCGGCCTCTGTTTCCTGATCTGTCAAATGGCGGGTGAATACCATTCCGTTCTAAAGCACAGCCAAGCCCACTGTGCTGAGTGGATTCTACTCAGCAATCTTATAGAACAGAATAGAATTGCTGCGTACTTTCCAAGACTGTCAGTCTTTCCAGGAGCATGCGGCCTCGTCTTCCTGTGTAGCAGCTGGTGGATTTGAACCACTGGCTTCGCACATCACAACTCGATGTTAATGTGCTTTCTATGGAGTTGCTCTCTTTGGCTAAATATGTCCCATAAATGTCAACAGGAGTTGAAATGAGCAAAGGACTTTCTTCTAAATGATGTATGAAGACACACATTTATTTGGGTTTGCTTACGTGTTTGCTGTTTTGTTTTTTTTTTAAGTTGTCCTTGGCCAGTTTTTAAAAGTACAACGAGGCTTCCAATAGTATGTGGAGAATGGAGTTGAAAGAGAATAGAATTTTCCCACAAACTCTTTGGAAGCCCTCTTGTATGGCTCTTGTCTGATGCTAACTAGATTTAATAGCCTGCCTACTTTTTTCAAATAAAAAGGGAGTAACTTGTTTGTTTGTCATTTCTCTCTGTGTTTAGGTATTTCCTGCCACACCGAGTACTGTACGAAAGGACGGCTTCCCTGTCACATCTGCCTGCCATCTGTGCAACTCCTTTTCCTTCCAAGTAAGTATGGCGCTTTGTTTCCTCTGACCCCATTGATTCTCTCAGAAGACCTGTCATCATGATGGCAGTAAGACCAAGAGGCCAAGGTTTCGGTAGTTTGTCATCAGGTGCGGTCACTGACTTCACCCAAGGTGTGCCTTCCACCTACCTGCCGACAGAGACAGTGTATGAAACGCTGGCTTATGTGTACTTGCGATCCCACGGCCTATAGAAGGTGACTATTGTGTACTTGGATTGCCTAGGTAATGTAAATGGTGAACATGCTTAGCCTTTAACTGAAAGGTCGGTGGTCCCGAGCTCCGCTGAAAGACAAGCTTGGTGATTTACTGCTAACGAATCAGCCGCAGGAAATCCTATCGGGCAGTTTTACTCTGACACGCAGGGGGGTTGCTGTCATCTTGGTGGCAACTGGCTCACAGACTTTAACACAACAAAAGTCCATCCACTTAAACAAGACAGACCCCAGCGAAGGCTAAAGATTGAAATGATGTTTTCCTATGGGCATGGTCAGTGGCAAGGGCATCAGGAGAGGCTGTGGTCTCATTGCCCTGCAGAGGGTAGCGCCTGCATTGCACACACACACCCAGAGGCCGTGATACGGAAGAAGCATGAGCATTACAGGAAGGCCGACTTCGGGGTGCTTTGCTGCAGAGGCCTACTTTGGTGACCTCCTGCACATCCTCTCTGGCCCCCACTTCCTGATGGAGATCAGTAGCTGATGGAGAGCCCCTTTCCAGGGGGAAGAGGTGTCTTTCTAAAGGGGCCCTAGTGACACTGTAGGTTAAGTGTTGGACTGTTAACCACAGGTCACTAGTTCAAACCCACCAGCCAATCCAAGGGAGAAAGATGAGGTTATCTGTTCCCATCCAGATCTTTTTTAAAGTTCTGCAAACCCTATATAGGGTGTCTATAAGTAAGAAGTGACTTTATGGCAGTGGATTTGGCCTTATAGCTAGACCCATTTTTCCATGAAGAAACTGAAGAAGTAATCCTGGGACTGATATGTCCCCACCCCTCTCCGAGGGACTGGGACCTAATATCACAGAATGAGTGCTTAGGAGTATTTAGGGAATTAACCCTGCCCTCCCACAAATTGAGGGACATTGGTTGTTAACACCATCCTTCCACAAGTCAGGAACAATGGAAGAATGTCTAATTTCCACGTAAACTTGATTCCTGGCCAATGCACAGTATGGCCAGTTACTACTTGTCCCTCACTGAAGGCTTTTGTATTATTGTCATGCTTAAATAGACTTCAACTCAACATCCAGACGAAGATAAACAAGAAAGAAAGGACCCGTGATAGAATTCGAAAAATTGATCTGTGGAAACCCTATGGATCATATTGTCTACAACGAAACATGAGAATGGTACCAGATTAGGCCCTGTTTCCTTCGCTGTGCGTGGGTTCACCGTGTGTCAAGGCCAAGGCCGCACCAGCTGACAACACCACCAATATTGTGGAATGGCAGAGAGCACCCCCTGGAAGATTACATGACCTTGTCCTTGGCACTCTCATTCTAAGCCTTCCATAGGCGGCTTCTTCAGCAGTCATAGGTAACACACTATTACTTATATTGCGGATCACTTGTGTAGTCCACTGTACCATGAAAGATATTGCGGCGTGAGTGTTTATGCTCCCCCTAACAACCTGTGACCACCACGTCCATGCCGACATAGCTACAAATCTGTAGGACAGAGTAGACTTGCCTCAGCAGTTTCCAAGTTGATACTCTTTATGGAAGCAGCTGCCATACTTTTCGCCTAGGGAGCAGCTGGTGGGTTTGAATCACTGACTGTTCAGTTAGTAACTGAGTGCATACTCACTGAAACCAAGACTCCCTTACCCCCTGCCTTATCCCCCTACCCCCCAAAAGACCACAAACAACCAAACTCACTGCCGCCTAGTAGATTCCAATGCATAGCAACCTTATAGGACAAAGTAGATCTGCCCCTGTGGGTTTCTGACACTATAAATCTTTACAGGAGTAGAAAGCTCCATCTTTCTTCCATGGAGTGGCTGGTGGTTTTTGAACTGCTGACTTGTGGTTAGTGGCTGAACTGTTAATCCACTATGCTACCAAAACCTAATTTAGAACCATCAAGTTGATACTGACTCATGAGACCCTATAACAGTATAGGACGTGGTAGAACTGCTTCTATGGGTTTCCAGGATTGTGACTCTTTATAGGGTAGAAAGCCCTATTTTTCTCCTTCAGAGTGGCTGGTGGTTTCACACTGCTGACCTTGCAGTTAACAGCCCAACGTATAATCACTATGCCACCAGTAATCCTTAAAATCAGACTTTGACTGATAAATAGAATTGCCATGTCACAAGTGGAATTCTGCAGAGAGGAACCAAAGAAAAATTTGACATTAGCCCTGAGGGATACACTTAAGATCCCCCCCCCCCTTACCTCTGTCTTATCTCATTTTAGCTTCTTTGTTTTTTAGAAATCATTCTATTGGGGGCTCTTAGAACTCACAACATTCCGCACATCACTTGTATCAAGCATATTTGTACATATGTTGCCATCATAATTTAATAAACATTTACTTTCTGTTTGAGCCCTTGTTTTCACCTCCTCTTTTTTCCGTCCCTCCACTGCCACCCTCGTTTCTGTTGCTTATCCCCCTGAGGTGGGGTAGGCAGGAAGGAGTTATTTGTCGATCACTGCATTCAGTTCCCCCTTCTTCCTCACCTCCCCCTCCTTCTCCTCCCCTCCTGGTATTGCTATTCCCATCTCTGTTCCTGAGGGGTTTATCTAGCCTGCATTCCATGTGTTGTGAGCTCTTATCTGTACCTGTGTACATGCTCTGGTCTAGCCCTCAGTGAAAGGCAGGACTGGGGTCATGATAGTGGAGGGTGAGAAGCCTCAAAGAACCAGAGGAATATTGTGTGTGCTTCATGTGTGCCACCAGAGGAATAGTGTGTGCTTCATGTGTGCCACCAGAGGAATATTGTGTGCTATACTGCACCCTAGTTGACTCATCCTTTTCTTGTGACCCATCTGCAAAGGGATGTCCATTGTCTACTGGTGGGTTTGGGGTCTCTGTTCCAGCCCCCCTTGTTCTCAACAATAAGCATTTTTGTTGTTTTTGTTTTCTTCTGGTGCCTGTTACCTAATTCCACCAACACTTCATGATCGCACAAGCTGGTGTGCTCCTTCCATGTGGTCTTGTTGCTTCTCTGCTAGATGGTCACTTGTTTAATTTAATTCCTTTAAGACTCCAGGTACTGTATCTTTTGATAGCCGGGCACCATCAGCTTTATACACCACATTTCCTTATGCACCCATTTTGTCTTCAGCGATCATATCGAGAGGGTGAGCATCACAGAATGCCAGGTTGTTAGAACAGAGTGTTTTTACATTGAGGGAGGGCTTGAGCAGAGGCCCAAAGTCCATCCACTTCTTCAATGTATTGCCATATAAATATATGTGGATAAATCAATACTGCTATTTTTATGAGTTAATATATTTACATGAGTGCACACCTATGTTTATACCTTTATCCGTAGCTTTGCTTCCTAGATCTTTCCTCTGTTTCCTTTTAACTTCCTTCTGCCCCACCATCACACTCGCCCTCCTGCCTCTTAGTAATTCCTCTCAGCTAGATTACTGTTGCTCCAACACCACCGGGATCTCTATCTCCTCCTTGTTGTTGTGTTAATACCCTAGTTGTTCCCCTATCTATGGCGTTGCTTGCTCACCACTCTTTCCCCCACCCCCTCCTCCCCCCAAGCCCCTCTGAGACCTTGGTGCTTTCTCTTTGGGCTCGTTTCCCATGCCTATCTTATATAAGTAGGCAAACCAACAAAAGCAGAGACCAAACAAAAAAAAAGATTGAAGGAAAAGAGAAAAGGAGAAAAATACAAGTAAACAAACAAAAAAGTATGAAAAGCGTACATAATTCCTTATCTTTGACTATCTTCCCCCTGGTCCGGGGCTGGTGGGGTGGGGGTGGGTGGAACTCTACTCCTTAGCCTGAAGTCTATTTGGGGAGCTTTGCTCCCATTGCTGATCTGTTATATTCTCTTCTTATGTTCTCCCCACTGGGGGGGGGGGTCAGACTGGACTCCCTCTCCACCCTGTGTCTCCAGTATAGTCCTCTGTCACAGGAGGCTCCAGCGAGGGGACATCATGTCTCGAGCTGTTGTCAGCCCTACAGTCCTCTCTGCCTTAGCAGCTCCCTGCAGGGACGTCATCCTCAGGGCTTGCTGTGCCAATTTGGGGTCTAGTCCCTCGCTATCTCTTTTTCCTTCTTGGTTGGCGTCTGTGTGCGCCCTCTCCCAGCCTGTAGGTTAGTGTTGTCCTCTGTAGCACAGACTTCTAGGATGTGGGGTGGGGTCAGTTTGGCTCTGATTGGAGCCATCCCTGGAGCCCTCTCTGATCATCAGTTGCTCCACGTGGTTACGTTGCCCTCAAGGTTTAGCGTGCAGTGGTGGAGTCTGCACTCACACTCCCATGTCTGGAGAGCATTTACCCTCTTATTGCAAATACCCGAAATTGTAGAGCCTTGGGTACCTAAAGGCTGGGAGAAGGAACTCAACTTCTCCCATCCCCTGGCCCATGTGGGGCCTAAGCTGTATAGATGCTCCTGGCACTGGTGCATTTAATGGCTGATGCCTTTCCACTGGTCCTCCACTGGGCTTCCCATTCTTCTCTCTCAGGGTTCCAGGGGCACCCATGCCCTGGGTTTTCCAGCCCTGACGCATTTCCCAGCCCTGAAGGATATAGGTCTTTCAGTGCTGAATGTGTTAAATTTCTAACAACAAGAACAAGTTGGGACGTCTTTTTGTACCTGTCACCCCCATTCTTCTTTCACAGTTTTCTGTCTTTCTGCGTTTACGGAGGTAGGACAAAAAGCTTTTGAATTGGAGTGGGCCCGGGCTCCATCTTTCACTTTGTGAAGATTTCCTCAGTTTCTCACCTGCCCCATGTGCATCATAGATATGTATGAAGGGTTTCATGGTATAGCTATGGAGTGTGCTTGGTACAGCACAGGCACTTGAAGTGGGCATCCCTGCTCCCCGACAGGCTCTTTAGAGTAGTCCGTTCCCTCCACAGGCATACGTGCCTTGAGCTGTCAATGCCATTGCTTAGCCAGTTCTTGGGTCAGAAAGGGTTCCCCACTTGACTCATTAATACAGAGTCAGCTAGGCTGTAATCTTATTCCTCTTCTGGAGACAGTTTCCAATGACCATATTACTGTTTTCCATGTGATGTAAACTGCTTCTGAAACATCCAAATTTGTGCCATTGTGTATTTGAGATTCTAGAAAGAATAAATGTCAAAATAACATAGAATAAGTATTAACCTCTAAAGCCAGGTAATTGTACGTAACTTTAAGTAAATGAGGTAGTAACATTTAAAAATTAGGTAAATGAGGTAATAACTTTGAACACTAGATGTGCTCTAGAGAATTTCATGAAAGGAATAGATTTTATCTTATCCCCCTATTACTGATTAGTGGTTAAGGATTTGGAAAATGCTTGTAGTTGTCATAGGCACTTATTTGTTCAAGATTGGTTCTTTTCTAAACCCTTAACTTATTGATAAGCCATAGATTCCGATGCATGACCACCCCACCATGTGTTTGAGGGTAGGACTGTGGCTCTACCGGTTTTCAGAGGCTGAGTTTGGAGGGGCTTCTGGGTGCCCTTGCAACTCCCCCCTGTGGTGATCAGTTTCAGAACCATTTGCTTGCACCACCCCAGGTCTCCGGCTGTCCATATGCATTATCTCTTTGGGGTACAAGTACTCAACAAGCTAAGCAAAAGGTTGCCAGTTTGAGTCCAGGGAGAAGCACTTCTGAAGAAAAAGCCTGACTGAAAAATCATTCATCAAACCCTGGAGAACAATTCTGCTCCGACAACACGTATGGTCGCCATGAACTCCCAATGACTCCGTGGTTACTTGTTTGGGTATTTTTGTTATTGATGTTTGCCTCTGCTGATTGAGATTGCTCTTTTTGTAGTGTGCCTGCTGGGACTGTCAGTGGCCCTTTGTTTAAGGAAATGGAGCCATGGTGGTGGAGTGGGCGGCTAGCTGCAGTGGTCAGCAGTTCAAAATGACTAGCTGCTCGGGAGAGACGGGGCTTCCCCAAACTCTTCTCCTCTTGCCTATTGAGGTCGCTATTAATCAGCGCCAACTAGATGGCCGTGCATTTTGCTTTGCTTTATTTAAAGAAACTAAATGGAAGGAAAATTAAGACATGAAATACAATGACCTTATAGCAAGCATTCTTTTGGTCAAGTGTTAAGAGATTTCTCAACCTAGAACATGAAACCTGAATGTGGTATATATGTCATCTTTAAAGGAATGCCTCTTGAGTCTAACACGCTGTTCTTGTGCTCCATTTTAGGAAATCTATTAGAAGGCTCTCCTTGGTTTGGGGTTCTTGCCTTCTTAACCGAGCTTAGTGCTCAATCAAGTCAGCTTCCCCTTGAAAGTCCTTTTTCAAGTCTGTGAACTTCTCTGGGACTTGTCTGTGGGAGGAGTGAAAACAACCTTCGTGCAATTCTCTGTGTTAAGTGGTACTGATTGAAACTCTCAGCCAATTTTCCCCAAACATATTTTTTTATGTGGTGGTTCCTAAAAGTGATACCTCCATACTGAGTGATCTGTCATTTGTCTGTGACTCACCTGACTTCTTGAAATGTCCTCACTGCTGCCTCTTTCCTCCTCGGCTCTGTGCCAAAGCAATGACTCAGAACGCAGGCCCCTTCAAAGCAGGCTTCCTGCTGGCTCTCAGCAGAGTCTCCTCAGGGGCCAGGCAATACTTGCCAGGTAAGCAGCTTACTAGGCCTCTGTGATTTTTTCAAAGAGAAGTGGCAATATTTTATTGGATGAAGATTCAAGGACATTCTCCAGGAAAAATAGCTGGGACTTTAGATAGTTACCGTAGTTGTTATTTTGGGGCAAAATAAATCGTTTTACTAGGGCATAATGCAGACATCACACAATTCAATAGTTGAGTTGTTTCAAGAATTTTGACCAGTCGCTACCACAATCAGTTTCAAAACATCTTCCTTCTTATACTCTCTGGTACCAGCTCTGCCACACACACCCCCCTCCCCTGGTCGTACTCCCCAGGAATGCTTAAACTAGTTATAGTTTCTGTAGATGCACCCACCCAGGGTTTCATACACTGAAAACATAGAAAAATATAGAACAGAAAATCAAGAACATTACCGACAATAACAAAATACCCAGTTTAGGAGAAAACCCAGAAATATTAAGAATCCGATCAGCTCAAAGTGAGTCAAAGAGGTCAAATGATGAGGTTTTAACCATTCGAGCCAGAATTTTCATTTTAATCTACCACAGTCATCTCCACAATGCTTTCTGTCTGATAACCAGGTTATTCTCACCCTTGATTATGGTCAAGGGGAAATCACGCAGACTGATTTTGTGTGTAGACCCTGAAAATATATTTTGGGCTTCCACTATTACCATAACCTTCTACAAAGCAGAATTTTACAATCTAATCTCTGATATCATTCCCTCCTTCGAATTTGGATATTACTTTTCATCCTTAGATGACGCAGGCTGGCGTGCTTCTTCTATGTAGGCTTACTTAGATGACTGCTTGTTTATAAATAAGCCTTTCAGACCTCAGACACGATTCTTTGTCATAGCCGGGCACCATCTAGTTTCTTCACCACACTTTGTTGTAGTGCCCATATCTTCCATGTTTCTTCTATGAGGGCACATACCAGGCAGAGTCATGTCATAAGCAACAATTGTTCTTCACTTGGAGCTAGGATTAAGTGTGAGCCCCCAATCCATTCCTGTATCTATATTTTGTATATGCCTCTGATTCACCGTAGAGACATCTTCATTGTTTTATGTTAGAGAACCTTATCAATCATCTTCCTAAGCAAATTTGTCCTTCTGTTTATAGTGTCATTTATAATTGAAAAAAGGAGATTAAACAAGTTTAGGCTGGCTATAAATCACAATACATCGATTATTTACTTTTACAGATTAAATCCTTACATGACTGGACACTATTTACACAAATAGTTGGAGTAAGTGGTCGGGCAAAAGTTACAATAATAATCAATGACAATGTCAGACCCAGGTCTGCTAGATTAATATCATATCTTAATAAAGCAACTGGGCATTGAAGTAGTAAGTAAATGGTAATCCACCTACTGACAGTTCAGTACTCTTGGTATAGCTGTCTTCAGCTTCTTCACACACCATGTAGTTTCAGCCTTAAGTCTTCAGGCTACAGGGGTGTTTGAGGTCGAGTCCAGTTCACCTCCTGGCATTCCCACATCATATCCATCTGGTATGGCCTCGAAAACCCAGGGTCTGATATCTCAGTATTCTATGGCACTCGCTCTGAGATTCCTGGGGCCGTATAGAAACTCAGTCCAGTGAGCTCGATTAGGAGCATTGTACCACGCATACTCTCCTCTTGGGTTCCCTATAAGTACGGACGGTATGTATGGATTGTGATGAGTGTTGTATGAGCCCCGAGAGGGGTCTAGGGGAGGAGACGAGTCTGTCAGGGTATGATGTAGCAATGATGAAAAATACAACTTTCCTCTAGTTCCTAAATGCTTCCTTCTCTCACCACTATCACGATCTGAATTCTACCTTGTAAGTCTAGTTAGACCAGAGGATGTACACTGGTACAGATAGGAGCTGGAAACACAGGGAACCCAGGGCAGATGATCTCTTCAGGACCAGTGGTGTGAGTGGCGATACTGGGAGGGTAGAGGGAGGGTGGATTAGAAAGAGGGAACCAATTATAAGGATCTAAATGTGACCTCCTCCCTGGGGGATGGACAGCAGAAAAGTGGGTGAAGGAAGACGTTGGACAGGACAAGATATGACAAAATAATAATTTATAAATATCAAGGGCTCATGAGGGATGGGGAGCAGGGAGGGAGGGGGAAAATGAAGATCTGATGCCAGGGGCTTAAGTGGAAAGCAAATGTTTTGAGAATAATGAGGGCAATGAATGTACAGATGTGCTTTACACAATTAATGTATGTATGGATTGTGATAAGACTTGTATGAGCCCCTAATAAAACGATTAAAAAAACAAGTTGTACAAACCCCAATGATTTTTTAAAATAAAATATTGTTAGTCATTTTTTCTGACTGGAATGTTGGCCCTCTCCATTTTTCTATGAATACAAGTGCACTTGTCTTCTTTGAGATGTATATGTCCCGTCCCCCCTGCCGCCACCCCCTTTGCTTGATTTCCCATCAGTATCACTTATCACTCTGGTAGGAATGCTTGTTGGTTTGGAGTGACCTCAGCACATTTTTGCTGGCAGCACCTAATGAGTCCTCTTTCTTTCCCCCTGATCTTGACACTCTGATTCCGGTTGCAGTGAAATCTGTCACACTGAAGTTCAAGACACACGCCGGAGCGGGAGAGGGTGGCGCATGCCTCAGGGCCACTAGCTTTGCTCTTCACTGCGATGCTGGCCCACTTGGTTGGTGGACTATATGCCCTGACCGTGTGAGAGTGCACTCATCTGGATTGTTATCTTTAGAGGAATGGACTCATACAATAGTTGACCTTTTGTGATTGACTGACTTCACTCAGCATAATGATTCCCAGACCCCTCCATGTCTTGAGGTGTTTTGTGGTTTCACTACTGTTTTTTAGGGATGCTTAGTATTCCATTGTGTGTATATACTAAAGGTTTTTTGGTCCATTCTTCCATTGATGGGAATTTGGGTTGTTTCCAACTCCTTGCTATTGTGAGTGGTGCTGCCGTGAACATGGAAGAGCCTAACTGTGTTTGTGATCTCTTATTTCTTCGGGGTATGTGCCTAGCAAGGACACTTCTAGCTCCTATGGTATTTCTGTTGTCAGTTGCTTTAAGAATTGCCACATGTTTGCACAATGGTTGTTGGTTGTATGTGTTTACAAGCCAACTAGCAGTGTATGAGAGTTCCAATATCTCCATACCGTCACCAGCATTTGTTCTCCTGTTTGAGGGTGGGGGGCAGGTATTTTAATTGAGCTATGATTGTGGGTATAAGGCAGTATCTCTTCATTGTTTTGATTGGCCTGTCCCGATGGCTAGTGAAAGAGCATTTTCTCATGTGCTTGTCAGCCACTCAGGTGTCACCCTTTGTGATTTGCCCTTCAGGTCCTCTTTCGCCATCTTTTTAAGAGGGTCATTTGTTTCCTTTCTTAATGTGGTATTTTGTTGTTCTTAAACATAAATTTTACACAAACTTTTCATGGATAGATTCCCAGATAATTGCCCCTCCAAAAGAAAATACGCCTACACTCAAGAAAGAACTATATTTTTATTTTTGAGAACTGGGTGCACATTTATTTAAAAGTTCAAGAGATTACCACTATTGGCCATAATTTAAGTCATTAAATTTCCCAGTCGGTTATTTGACATCTATAAAATACCTATTCCTATTTTTAAATTAAGTTGAAGACAAATCCTTTAGGTCACTATGTGGGCTTTGTTGTATTTTGTAAATTAGCAGCAGCTATTAAAGAAATTCCTGAGAGAGGAACAAATGGTTAGCATTCTCAAAACAAAAAGTTAGGGCATAAGCCTACCCAGATGCACCTCAGCAGACAGACCCCTGATCTACTTCTAAAAATCACCAATTGTATTCCAACACACACACACACACACACTCACGCACATGCAGGGTTGCCATGAGTCCCATTGCCACTCGGTTTGCTTTGTTTTGAGATTTTGGTGGTTTTGTTGTTGTTTGTATCACAATACACCTCATTTTATTATCAAAATAGGCAAAAACTGGAGGAAAGGAAGGATTCTCTGTAATTAAGCCCACCATCTGTGGAAGGTCTGTTCTATGAGCTCTGAGCTATAAGAGCTTCTTGTACCTTTTCTATGGTCTTTACTAGCCTGGTAGAGAAGGTATGGGAATCTTTATTTTGTAGGTGTCGAAAACCAAGGTCAAAGAGGTTAAGTCTCATAACCAAGGTCAAGTATGTGATAAGATTTGCTGAGGATGAATCCCACATTTTCCCAAGTCTCTTCCATCACACTCCTTCCTCCCAGGTGATTTTCTTTTAGTGACAGTGCCATCAAGGGAAGGGATGGTTGAAGGAAAATAGACCGTGGAAAAGGTAGAATGGGAAAATTACAAGGAACACAGACACCTTGTAAGACAAGGATGAGATCAACAACTAAGTTAGGAAAGTGGGAGTTGGGTAAGGAAGGTCACATCCAAAGAGATTGTACTTGTGCCAAGAAAACAGCTAGTGTGAGCTTTATCCCCTACCTACGTGGATTCTGCTGCCATCATTAGGTGTGGGTGAGAGAGCATGCTTTCTGAGGACCACTGGGGCAGTTAGGAGGTCTGATGCTCCCAGGACCTTGTGATTGCTGAGCAGTGAGGTCTCCTCTCCACCATGGTCTTCCTCTGGAGGCCACAGAGAAAAGTATGCTATTCAATTCTGCGAAATGTGACAGAGAACCTGAAAGCATTTAAACTCTGCATCTCTTTTGCTGCGTGTGGCCCCCGGTCAGTGTTTGGACTGCATCCTTACAGAGCCTCACGTAGCACGACTCCATCTGTATTTTAAAATGTTTCACTCTTGTCTTTACTCAAGTGTACAAAGCTCATTCTGTACAGATTTAAAACCAAGGCAGACTTCGAACCACGCTCACAGTCCTTCTGCCGTCCCCGTACTGCAGCGGAAGCACTGTCCCAGGCTGGAAGCCATAATGAGTGCACGTCTGCGCTCCCGCTCAGGCCTGATGTGCCACCCAACCCTGCTGCCTTTGCATCAGCGCCTTCCAGTGTGGGCACTGCCACCCTCCTCATCGCCGAACCACTTGCTTACTAACAACCTGATCCCAGTCTGCCTGCTCCCACAGCCGAAAGTTATTTCACACTTACTATAGTTATCACAGTACTTTCCTGCTTCCACGTTCAGGTCTCTTCGCACCCAAACAAACAAACAAACTCGTTGCTATTAAGTCCATTTGAACGATAGTGAGTTTAGAGGGCATCTGAGACTGAAACGCTTTACAGGAGTAGAAAGCCTTTCTTCCTCGGAGCACCTGGTGGTTTCAAACTACTGACCTTGGGGCTTAGCAGCACAAAACATAAGCACTACACCACCAGGGCTCCTTCCAGATCTCGCTATTACCGCTCAACGAGATTTAAATTCCAGGGGCTGCCAGTAAAAACCAGCACGCATCTTTAGGCTCTTCACACTTGGTTGGGGTCGGACTGATATTTGACTTTTGATGCTTGTTTTCTCAACTTTCCTGCAGCCTCCTTCTTCCGTCTTCTCTCCCAGTGCCCAGCAGTCCTGATCAGGGCTATTTCCAGTGTTTCTTTTCTCTTAAAAAACAAAACTTTTACGACAAATCTCAACCAATTCTTATCATTTGTTAAACAACGAATTTCATGAGAGTATAGCATATGCTCTTGAGCATGGTGTGGTTCAGTGGGAGGATTCTTGCCTTCCATGGGGAGAGTCAGCTTCAGCTCCCAACCAGTACACTTTATGCACAGCCACCAGTCATTGGAAGCTTGCATGCTACTTTGATGCTAAATAGGATTCACCAGCGCTTCCTTAATAAGTCAGTCTAGGGAAGAAAGTCCTGGTGGTCTACTTCCAAAGGTCAATCAAATGGAATGGCTTCGGCCTGGGCCATGTTTCATTCCATTATGCCTAGAGTAGCCATGAGCCAGGGCTTACATAATGGCAGTTACCAACAACATCGGTGTTCATTGATAAGTAGTTTTGAACTGATGCTTATTTCAGCAAGTCTCTTATATCCCACACAATACCATCACTTCATTTTGAAATGATTTCTAATGCATAGCACATGGTCTCTCAGGTATTTGAATGGATAAGTAAACAAAGTTGTACCTTGCTACTCTGAAGGTCCTGATATGTGTTCCGCTAACTTGCATCGTGGTTGGAATCAAGGGATGCTGGATCGTTTTGTGTCAGTAGCACTAAGTTCCTGGAGAGGAGTCCACTCTCTTACCAGCCCAGTAAACCCTTTGTGAAATGACAGCTTGAGTTGGTAACATAGATTGAAAACTATTGTCATTTCTTTCCGGTAGTGACATATACATGTTGTTGGTCCAAACCAAAACCAAATTCATTACCATTGAGTCCATTCTGACTCATAGCAACCCTATCTTGCCTCGAATTGGTTCTGGCTCAGCTGGTCCCAAGTGCAATAGAAGGAAACCCTTGCCTCCTCATAGTTGTTATGTTGGAGCCAATTGTGGTAGCTAACGTGCCAATCTAGCTCATTGAGCGTCTTCCTCTTTTCAGCTGACCTACTTCACCAAATACAGGATGGCTTTACCGGGCACTGGCCTCGCCCGGAAACCTGTCCAAATATCTACATACAGAACACAGTGGGAGGCAAAGAACCTCATCTCTTTGAAAGGTAATTCAGATTTACCCAGAACAAGAAGTCCTGCAAGTAGAAATTCTCACAAAGCTCTACGCAGTTTTGAAGGCCCCGTTTAGATTTCAGCTTTCTCTCACTCCTAACTTGCCCTTTATTCAGAATTAGCATTCTGTGTTCTCATAACTCCTTTAAAAATATCCTCATCACAAGGAACGCAACCAAGCAAACAAGTGTAACTGGTGAGTCAGTGCTACCTCACAACCACCCTGTGCGGATCCAGGTTGTGGGGGCTCATATTTCAGAAGTAGATCAGCAGGGTTTTCATCTGAGGTGCCGCTGGGTGGACGCTGACCGGCCTTCGGTTAGCAGCAGAATGTTCTCATTGGTTTAGTCACTCAAACTCGTGTTGCTATCAAAGGACATTTAGAATTTAGTTTGTGTTTCAGTAAATTTTGTCTGGCTCTGTCTTAACAGATACTAAACAATTTGCGAGTAGGAGTTGGTCTCACCTCTGAAGCTTTATAATCCTGCACATACTCTAACAGACTGCAGATGATTAAAAATGCTACTTCGGGCCAGTAGGACTGAAGGGCTCTATTATGCACATCGCACGCACGCACGCACGGCAGGTTTCTCTCTGTCTTTGCAGTCAGCGCCACCCACAGGCTGTTAGCAGCCTCTTCCGGTACTTGAAATAGAAGGACTGAGGGCGGAGGGAGAAACCATTGTAGACGGGTGGCAGGGGGTGAGGGGAGGTGGTAAATAGGCTCAAGTTTAATAACTCCCTTTATCCTACAGTTGTACCACAGTTACCAAGCCAGACCACCACATCAGTAAGTTCACTGGGTCTTTCCGACGAGACAACTCTGAATGGATTCTAACTTCCAACCTTTTTTTTTTTAAAATCATTTTATTAGGGGCTCATACAACTCTTATCACAATCCATACATACATCAATTGTGTAAAGCACATTTCACACTCATTGCCCTCATTAATCTCAAAATATTTGCTCTCCACTTAAGCCCCTGGCATCAGCTTATTTCCCCCCCTCCCTGCCTGCTCCCCACTCCCTCATGAACCCTTGATAATTTATGAATCATTATTTTGTCATATCTTACACTGTCTGACGTCTCCCTTCATGCACTTTTCTGTTTTCCATCCCCCAGGGAGGAGGTTATATGTAGAACCTTGTAATCGGTTCCCTCTTTCTACCCCACCCTCCCTTCACCCACTTGGTATCACCACTCTCACCACTGGTCCTGAAGGGATCATCCTCCCTGTGTTCCCTGTGTTTCCAGTTCCTATCTGTACCATTGTACATCATCTAGTCTAGCCAGATATTTATGGTAGAATTGGGATCATGATAGTGGGGTGGGGGAAGGAAGCATTTAGGAACTAGAAGAAAGTTGTATGTTTGATCTTTGCTACACTGCACCCTGACTGGCTCATCTCTTCTCCACAACCCTTCAATAAAAGGATGTCCAGTTGCCTACAAATGGGCTTTGGGTCTCCACTCCACACTCCCCTTCATTCATAATGATATGATATTTTGTTCTGGTGATGCATGATATTAGATCCTTTCAACACCTCGTGATCGCACAGGCTGGTGTGCTTCTTCCATGTGGGCTTTGTTGCTTCTCAGCTAGATGGCCGCTTGTTTATCCTCAAGCCTTTAAGACCACAGACACTATATCTTTTGATAGCCGGGCACCATCTGCTTTCTTCACCACATTTGCTTATGCACCCGCTTTGTCTTCAGCTATTGTGTTGGGAAGATGAGCAACATGGAAAGCCAGTTTAATAGAACAAGGTATTCTTGCATTGAGGGAGTACTTGAGTGAAGACCCAATGTCCATCTGCTACCCTTATACTAAATCTATACATGTATGCACATAGATCTATTTCTACATCCTCATGTATAAATATATTTACATATGTCCATGCCTTTATTTAGACCTCTATACATGCCCTTTGCCTCCTAGCTCTTTCCTCTGTTTCAGCCTTCATTTGGGTTACAGTAATTCCTCTGGTTACATTACCCTTGGTCATGCCCTACTATACCTCCTACACCCTCCTCACCACCTATTTCAATCACTTGTTCCCTAGGCCCTAGACTTGTGGAACACCACTTCCTTTATCCCCCTCCCCCTCTCCCATATCCCCCCAGAACTGTCAGTCCCATTGTTTTCACCTCCAGATTGTTCATCCAGCCTATCTTATTTAGACAGACCTGTGGAGATAATAACATGCACAAAAACAAGACAGAGCAAATCCAAGCAACAAAAGAAAACAACACCACAAAGCCAATGACAAAAACAAAACAACAAGAAATAAAAGCTTGTAGTTAGTTCAAAGAGTGTTGGCCTTTAAGAGTGTTTTGTGGTTGAGTCTGATGGGGTGCCAAGCCCTGGCCCCAAAGTCTATTTTTGGTATTCCCTGGGGACTTCGTTGCTCTGTTCCCCTTGCTGTTCTGTTGCACACGCTTAGTGTTTTGCCTCGGTGTGGTGGGATCATATAGGGCACAATTCCCACACTGTGTCTCCAGTGTTGTGCCCTGTAGGTCTATGGGCCAGTGAGGGATGTCGTGTCTCGTAGTGGGGCCGGCCATGTGGTCTTCTCTGGATTAGCTGCTCTGAGTGGAAATCTCATCGTCAAGGCCTGGTGAGCCAGGATGTGCTCCACTGTCTTCCTCCCCATTCATTTGCTCCTGTGTGCTCCGATCAGGCATGTCTTTCTCTCTGAGCTGCAGATTCAGTGCCATCCTCTTAAATAAATTCTTGTGGGGGGAGGGGGCCATGTAGTTGGTGTTGGGGCTGGCCCCTCAGACCTCTCCACTGGTTCCCTACTCCATGCCGGCATGTTGCATTCACATCTTGGAGCACTGGGTTGAGGTCTGGTCCCTCTTTCCCTGTGGAGATATAAACAGTACCCTCCCCTTGGGTGGGTTAGTACCCTGTGCCCATGCTACACATTTCTTTTCTTTTTTTCCTTCCTTTTCCCCCTCCTTTTTAGTTGCCTACCATATGTATCCCTGGATTTGGTCTAGTCCCTGCCATACTAACTGGGCCTCACCCCAGGAATGTTTGTATACAGTAGCTTTTTCCCTATGCTCCTTTTGCATTTTTTTTAACTTACCTCAGCAAACTCATGTTGTACTTGTCCTTTTGTGCTTGGCTTACTTTGCTTAGCATGATTTCCTCCAGTTCTTCCCATTCAGCTATGCGGCCAACTTCTAATTTTTGTTAACAGCCCAGCACCATAACTGGTTGTCACCACCCAGGGAACTGGAGTATCAGTATGTTATTATGAGGTGACTGATGACGGCCCACTGTGGCTCCAGATCCTAAAGGAAGCATGGAAAGTAACTCTCATCCTGCACCCTCCCAGGACTCTTCAAGAGAGTGGGTAGTGCTGGGTTCATTAGCATAGGACGTGATACTTTAAGCTCCATCCTCAGCTTGCTGTGTTCTCTACCCCTTTCCCTAGTGCTCTGCATTCTTTTTTAAAACATGAGGGCAACGAATGTACAAATGTGCGTGACACAAGGGATGTGTGTATGGATTGTGCTAATAGTTGTATGAGCCCCTGATAAAGTGATTTTAAAAAACCAAACATGTAGCACACAGAAGGAGGGGAAAGAAAGCAACCACCCACTTCTGTCTGGTCCACTCCAACGGGCTCACAGTGGCCCTGTCGGACAGTGGGCCCTACAGGGCTTTATTCTCTCTTGCCTCCCTGGTTTCATTTGTAGCTCAATAGTTAAAATTTTATTTTTCAGAGGGAATGTTTTTTCCTTTTTCAAGTTGTACACTCCCACTACATCTAGAATATATTGATAACTAATAACTTGTAGATTTAATTTATGGTTTTAACCAGAGCCGAAAGGTGTGTGTTGAACTAAGGTCTATAAACTTTTCACATTAAGGGGTTTTGGAACATCTAATGAATTCCCCGGCAAAACACTTAACACATATATTCGCTTATTCACGAAGTATTTTAAAGTCCTGTATATTTTCTCTGTGCAGCCTTTGCCCTCGCGAGGTGTGTGCGTTCTCCATTGCCACATGATGCACTGCATGCAGATTTGGTGTGGATGCCTTCTGTCTCCTGTAGTGCCGAGCACAGCCTGGTCTTGCATGTGGCCAGGACGTCCTTCGTGTACTAGTATAATGCGTGTATACAGACAGGTGCCTGTGTAATAACTGACATCCATGATTGAAAAACTGTTCACTTGGGCTCGATGGACTTCAAGGCTGAAGAGGCACTGCTTCAAGCAAAACAACTCTGCGTGTCTTACATGCCAATGTCCTGTGCAGTTTTCCCTTTGGGAGAGTTTCTGCAGTTAAAAATACTTTGAAGAGCATGAAACAGGAAGATACTTACGGCATTCCAAACTCTAGCTTTTAGGATTCACTCCCCATTCAAAACAAATGAAATTAACAATAGTAAGAAATGATTTGGTTTAAGATATTAATTTTCAGATTTCCAAAAGCATATCTGTTAGAGAAGGATAAAGGACTTCCCAGAAGTAGACTTTCCAATCCCTCGTTCAAGGTTGCAGCCTTGGTAGCCGTGGCACCTTTACTCGGGTGCTGCTGCTCTCCTAGCTGGCTTTGATCCGGCCATGTCTTTTCTCCACACCTGCATTGCATGAATGACCTAAAACACCACGTCACTCCTGTTTCTTGGCTCCCATCACTTCTAAGATCAAGTCAGGCCCTAAAACACAAATGAAAGGTTTCCCGGGAGTGTCTGTCTGCGTGACCAGCTCTTTCCTTCTCCTCAGATTGCTCTGCTGTACCCGCTAAAGGGCCAGTTTCATCTTGTGCCTGCAGCTCAGATGCAGAAATTCACTTACATATCATTTCTTCCAGGATGTTGTCATAGCCTATAACCTTTAGATGGTAGGATTTACCTCATGTGATGGGGCTTCTAAAAGGTCCTGGGAAAATTGGATGAAAAGATAGTGAATTTTCCCATGAACTTTTTGTCACTCCCTTATGTATGCCTCCAGTTCTGCTTTCATCAGATCATTGGGATCCGAATGCTATTTCTTTTCCTCTCTCCTCTACAATTGCCTCAATTGCAGATACCAGTTTTCAAACTTTTTTTAATACCCCATGCTTGTATCATCCCTGGACCCTAGGAGGTGGCTGATGTTTTCCAACCTGAAAATAAGTAAAAAGTATTATAGCATATGATATATTTTCAGCGATGTGCAGAATACACAAATATCTTATTTGATGTAAGCTGTATCCTAGGACTGTAAATGTTTCACAGTTAATTTTAAAAGGTAGTCAGAAATTTTAGTTTCTTTGTTAAATCTCATTTTGGTGCATGTGTGTGTGTGTCTGTAGGACAAGGTATAACTCCCCCTTTGAGTTTCTGAGACTGTTTCTGAGAGTAGAAAGCCCCCCTTTTCCCTTGAGGAGGAGCTCCTGGTGGTTTTGAATTGCCAGCCTTGCAGCTCTCAGCCCAATCTGTAACCACTAGGCCACTAGGGTTCCCTGTGAGTCGGCATCATCTCAATGGCAATGAGTTTGGTTTGAGGGTATATTAAACACCAAAATCTTTTCTCTGCCCAGTTACTCGGTAGCTGTCTATATTATTTGACTGACTATGAATACCTACTTTCCCCAGGGTCGACATTTGCAATTAATATATCTATTTTAGGACTCTATAACAATTGACATTTCTATATAGAATTTTCCAGTTTTCACTATTTTTCTGCTCTTTCTGTATGTGTGTATGCATTCTGTTACCATTCTTGGAAGAGATTTGAATAAAGGGATTTTATGTGCTTTTTTTTTATGTGATGCCATGAATCTGAGCACTGACTTAGCGAATCAAATTTTATTCCTCTAATTTTCTAAAAATTTACAAAGGGCTGTGATGCTTTTGACTGAGAACATGCACTAGAATTCGAATTGGAAGCGAGAGAAACTGTGCAAGCCTCGAGAATTATGCCTTTGGCCTTGAGGACGTTGTTCTGTGATAGACTGGTGGAGGAGTTACGACTGCGCTCCTCCGGGGAAGGCGTATTGGGTCTTAAAACCACCCAGCACAGGATCCTCTGCTTTTAATACTAGCACTTGACTCAGAGGGTTTACCAGGTGAAGCAGGCACACTCACTTGTTACCTTATAACTGTGAGATCCTTGTAAATCTGTGACATTTTTACTTGTTAGAAAAGTTCTCCTTTACATAAATACTGCTTGTGCCATGGTAACAAACTACTGCTTGACTAGCCCTTTAGCCCTGATGAACTCTCCATTGTGTCTCAAAATTTTAGGATGGCAATCAAATGGCAAAGAGGGGCTAAAATGAAAACCTTCTCAGATGGGTGGTTTTATTTCACAGCAGACACGTGGCCTTCTTCCTGCCTGTCAGATGGTGCGCATTGCTTGATCAGCTTCAATCGGCGGAGTTTAGCATACAAAGATCTTCAACGATTTTGTCACTTGGGAGGGAAGATCAGCAGTGTGGAGCTAACCTATAATTTCTAAAATTCTGAGGAAATAGAGATGTCTGTGTATCAAAAGTTGACATATTATTTAGGGATATATATTTAGATGTTGAATGCACGTGACAGTTGCTTTAGTCTGTTGTAAGATCCCTTGTGATATGAATGGTTTTTTTCATGCCCACTTGCTGAAAAATTGGTGGTTCCAATCTCCCAAGCTGTGCGGTGGGAAAAGACGCAGTACTCTGCTTCAGTTAAGATGACAGCCAAGAGAACCGTGTGAACTGCAGCGCCTTTGCGCTGCTTTGAAACACAGTGAGTTCCCAGGACTTAGATGGAATTTCTCAGCAGGACGATCTTTTTTGTCCCTTGGTTTTAGCTCATCGTATGCAGAAAGCCGCTACAGATTGGAACCGACTCGGTGGCACACAACAACAACAACAACGGTGCTTAAAACATGGTGCCCTTGCTTCAGAGTATCTTATTTTTGTGCTTTATTTGTGTGGATGCCTTATAGTTTCTTTGCTATAAAAAATGTAATAGAATCTGAGCTCAGATCCGTTATTATTCTGTATCACTCAAAGTACTTCACATTTCGGTCATTGTTTGTCTGAGAGCACTCATGGTTTTACTGGGCATTACTCTGTTTGGTGTACCGTTGACAGAAAAATGAGGATTCTCTCTCTCAAAATACTGATGAGAAGAATTCTAACAGCCTGGCATTGTAATGTGGGACAAGGAATGTGAGTATTGGATAGAAAACAGTTTGTACTAGTGATAAGTACTACTTTAAAGGTAGAATCACCTTCTTTTGTTTTTAGTTTTAAGTCAGGAAATAGTATTTTAGAAGAAAAGCAGGTCACAGGGGTGAAATGCTATTGAAATGAATTTGCTTTAAAAATAGTTTTGAAATTATGGTGAGTTTTTAAAAATTATTTTAAATATAGATGTAGTATGATTTCTGCCCTTCTCAAATAAATGTACAAGGTCCCAAATCAGACAGCCAGTTAAAGGTTTTCTTTACCAAAAAAAAAGAAAGAGAAAGTTAGTTTGCATACTTTTCTAAGTACTTTAAAGAATCTCAGAAGTTCCATCATGTATATAAAGGCAGATTTTAGATTTTTCCACGTGGCCCAGTAGAGGGCCTAATTTTTAGTATTGACAATACTAATAATATTTTCCAATAACCCATCTAGTTCCGGTTGCTAGAGTCTCTTTTGGCTCACGATGACTTAATGTGAGTAAAAATAGGGTTTTCACTGACTGGTTTTTGAAAAGTAGATCAGCATGCCTTTCTTCTGAGTCACCTCTAGGCACACGCCAGTCATTTGGTTAGCAGCCCAGAGTGTTATCTGTCGGCGCCGTCCAGGACCTCCATGGTGATCATGAGGAGCAGGCTTGTTGCTCTTGGAAGGCTCCATCAAATTGATTTTGACCCTGTACACAATAGAGTGAAACGTTGCACGGAACTACAGCATCCTCCCAGTGGTTCCTATGCCGAGCCCATTGTTGTGGCCCCGGTGTCTGTCCATCTCCTAAAGGACCTCCCTCTCCTTCACTGTCCCTCCACTTGACAAAGCATGATGTCCTTCTCGAAGGACTGGTCTCTCCTGACAATAGGAGGGGGTACACAAAAACGGGAATTGTGCTGGGCAGAGTGGAGCTTTTGTAGTACCCCCTTTTCCTGCTAGGCAAGCATCCAGTAACTCACTCTGAGGTAGTGCTTCCAGTGGCGTCAGCTGGGAAGGTTCTCTCTGATCACAGTGAATTTTTTTGTAAAAGCAGTTTCACTCAAAACTTGTTTTTTGGTGATGGCTAATTCAAGAGAACAGGGTGCGGCTGTGAAATTTTGTTCCCTGCTCAGTTACAATGCCACAGAAACTCTTGTGATGTTGAACACAGCTTACAAGGATAGTACTCTGATAGAAAAACCTCAAATGTACGAGAGGTTTTCTCATTTCAAAAAAGATGAAATGTCAATTGATGACAAACCTCATTATGGACGTCTGTCAACTTCCCAAACAGACAAAAAACATCAACTTGTAGTGTCTTTGGAGTTCACTCCATGAGGTCAGACTATTAATCAAGCTTTCTAATTAGAGGTTCTGAAAAGATTATGTCGCAGTGTGTGACCAAGAAGGCCTGATTTGTGGCACATGGGGAACTGGTTTTGCCACCATGATGCACAGTGCACCTGCTCAGGTAGCATCTCAGTGTGCCACTTTTGGGGGAAAAAACAGCATGCCTTGTTTTTGCCCCACACACCTTATTGACCTGACCTCACTCCATAAAACTTTCTGTGTCTGCGAATGAAGAGGGACATGAAAGGGCGGCTATTTGATGACACAGAAGATGTGAAGGAAAAACAATGGAGGTGCTGTCAACCATCGAAACAGATGAGTTTGAAACTTTTTCCCAAGAATTGAATTGCATATTTAAATATATTTAGTATAATGGAGTGTACTTTGAAGGTGATAAGGTTGTTTTGTAAAAATTAATAATAAATTTAAGCACATAGCTTTGAAAAAAAAAATCTGTTTTGGGGTACCCCCTTGTATGTCCTAAATGTGTAAGGCAAAGTCTCATCACCCATTCTTCTAAGGATCACTGCCCATATTTCTTCCACTGCAGATCAGTGAGTCCTTTTCGCAGGCCTTGGTACTTTCAATATTCTTCTCCAGCACCACAATTCAAATGCTTTTGAATCTTTGAATCTACTTTGGTCTTTCTGATTCATTGTCCACCTTTCACATGCACACGAGGGAATGAAAAATGCCTTCACTTGGGCCAGGCACACCTTCGTTCTCAAAGTAACATCCTTGCTTTTCAACACTGTAAAGAGCCTTGTGCAGCAGATTTACTTAAGGCAGTTCATCTTTTGATCTCTTAACTGCAGTTTCCATGAGCATTGGTTGTGGATCCAGGCAAGACAAAACCCTGGCAACTTCAACCTTTTCTCAATGACTCTGTGTGTCCTTTCCATCTTCTTTTGAAGTTTCTACGCAGTTCAATATTTTCTCCAGAGAATCTGTAAATATTGCGAGTAGAGGCTAGATTTTTTTTCTTCAGTTCTTTCAGTTTCAGATCTGCTGAGCGTGTTCTTCAATTTTGGTTTTCTAATTCTATGTCTTTGCCCATTTCATTTTATTATTTCCTTCATTTTCTCCAGCTGCCCCTCTGAAATTTTCTTTTCATCTCTTGGACTCCGTCCTTTCATTTCTGTTAGCTACTCTAAGACTAAGCGCGTGTTTCAGTCTCTTCTGACATCCACTATGTTCTTCTCTTTCTTTCCTGTATTTTTAATGACCTTTTGCATCTTCACAAATGATGGTCTGGCTGTGTTCCCACAGCTCAGCAAGTCTCCTGTCAGTAGAGTTCCGTGCATCGATCTGTTCTGGAGATGTTCTCAAAATTCAGGTGGGATAGACTCGAGATTGTGTTTGGGTTTGAATGGACTTGTTTGAATTTTGTTCAGCTCTTTCCTGAACTTACAGAAATTAAGATGTTGATGGTTTGTGCCACAGTGAGCCTCTGGACTGGTTTTAGCAGCTGATACCGAGCTTCTCCATCATCTCTTCCCTCTGATGTAGCGAATTTGATTTCTGTGCATTCCACCTGGGGAAGTCCATGTCTACAGCCACCTTTGTGTTGTTGGGAAAGAAGGGATTTGCTATGAACACTTCGTTCGTTTTGCCAAATTCTACCATGCAATCTTCAGCTTTATTTTTATCACCAAGTCCATATTTTCCAACTACTGTTCCTTCCTGTGTGCTTCCAATGTTTGTGTTTTAATCGCTTATCATTATCAGAGCATCTTGATTCATGCTTGGTCAATTTCCAATTGAAGTCATTGGTAGAATTCTTCAATTCTTCATCACTAGTTTTTGTGGTTGGTCCATAATTTGAATAATAGTTGTGGAAGTTACATAATCCATGTCAGCCTGACGATATTAAAGGTGAAGAGGTGGAGTCTAGCCTGATGATGCTTCCTTGTGAGTGTGGCCTTCTCTTGAGGACTCTGTACTGCCACTTTCTCTCTGCCTTTGGCTTCCTGTTGACAAGCCACTTCAATCCAAGCTGATGGCAGCCAGAGCCCTGGAGATGCATCCATCGCCAATGGAGCTACGAGACTTGCACCCTTTGATCATCCTGCATTCTGCATCATGTGTGTGCCTGTGTGAGACTGGAGAGAGATTTATGGTGTAGTATCATACTTATGGGGTAATATCAGATTTATGGACTTGATCTGGACTGGGCTGAGATGTTTTCTCAATATATAATTGCTCTTTGAGATAAAGCTCCTCTGTATACATATATGAGTGTAAATGAGTGTGTTTCTCTAGTCTACCCAGACTATGACAATAGTTGTATTGATTCGATTTTCTTGAAGATGGATCGATACGATCCTATCACAGACAGCATTGCATTACACTTCATGGTTGATTGGGCACTGTCCTTTTGAGAATGAAGGCCACACCGGTCCTGTTAATTGTGTTATTCTCGACATAGTAAATCATAGGATTTTCCAATTCAGAATGCCCAATACCAGTCCATTTCAGCTCACAAAGCCTAGCATATCATTCTTTATGTGTTCCATTTCATTTTTGACCACTCCAGTTATCCTGGATCCATACTTCACACATTCCATGTTCAGCTCAGTAGCAAATTTTTGCATCTGTTTTTCTGTACCTTCAGTCCTGCCCCATCACCAATGAAGATCCCAAAGGTTCCACTCATACAGGCTTTAACCAACTCATGACACCATGGTCAATGCCACTGTGAGAAATCAGCTTCTCCTCAGTCACATTATGAGAGCCCTCCAACATGAGGGGCACCTCCTCCAGCGCCATCTCTGACGATGTGTTGCTTCTATTCATCAGGCCCTCGGAATCTGATAATATTTCAAAGCTATGATAAGGTCTTCAGTGGTTCTTCCTCCAGAGTAGGGGGTCCAGTCCTTCTTGTTGTCTGCTCTCAGTCTGGAAGTGACACTGAAACCTGTGTGCTCTGGGTGATCCTGCTGCCATTTGAAACACAGACCACAACATTACAGCGTCACACAAGCCACCACAGTATGACAAACTGACAGACAGGCACAACAGCTACCATTTATGGTGTGCTCCTGGCCCCTTTAATGCATTTTACATGGATTTACTCATTGAGCCCTCGCAGCATTCCCATGATACAGATCAGGAATCCAGAGCGCAAACTCCCATTTGGGTCGGGCGGTAACACAAATACATCCTTTTGTTCACCAAGCAGTCTTTTCATTGGGCCAGACATTACAGCCATTCCAAAAAGTGGGTGCCACAGGACAAAACAAAAGAGAACATGTTTCCATGCTCATCTCTTCAGCCCAAATTAATTTGAAATAAAGCAGAGTGAATATTCCCTTTAAAGAAATGTGAAGAGCTCCAAAAAGTTCATGGTAACCTGGCATCCAAAGCAATGAAATTGGTCATGACCTTTTTCAGAGCCCTTGTGTCTACAGTGCAAGCTCTTACCTGAGGCTTCAGAGCCACACTCGGTGTGGAGTGGCCTGCGCACAGCCTCCCTGCCCTGTGTGATGTACACAGATTCTCACAACTAGGTCTGTCTACTTGGATATGACACTTCCCTTGTTCAGCATATAGGAAGTAAAGAAAGGATAATTCAGTTGACTCATGTAAGGCAATGTATAAAAATAAGATGTGTAAGAAATAACCATGCCCCATCCAAACATGTCAATCAACATTGGCCATAAATAGAATATATCACTATCCCATTATTTGCATGACTTTAACCCTTTCAGGAAGATGTAAATATTAAAACAAAAAACCAACAACCAGAAATGAGTCTCTGTGAGTAACTTATTGAACTTGGCTTTTCTAACACATCTTTTTCCTGATCTGGCTTTTCATAGCATATATCTGGAAATAAATAAAGATTCAAGTGAATTTTTTGTTCTTCAAAATTCATTATGGCATCTTCACTTTAGAAAGTCCCCTTTGCACCTCCACTAGCCTATAGGTATTTAGGCGCCTTTCCTTGAAGTTTCCATTGTGTTCTTTATGGGATTCTCATAAGTTGGGGTACTGTACTCAGTGATAATTGTGGGCTTCCTTCTTCTGCAAGGTAAGCAACTCAAAATCATTAGACGCAGAAAGACCATGCTTTCTGCATCAGTACACAGTTATAGCCTTGGAATCCTCCAGGGGCAGTTCTGTTCTGCATTCTAGGCTCGCTATACGTCCAGCAGGCTTAGTGACAGTGAGTTTTCCCCAGTAAGAGCACTGTCGTCTTCGATTTTTTTTCCCATGTGCCGGACTCACTCAGCTAGCCAGTTTGTTTGCTAAATGAAAGAACAAACGTTACGAAGGAGATGTCTGGGCACTGCATCTTCCACTTCAAACTTTCTCTGCATACTTACATCTCACGCTTGCACTCTTCCCAACACTGATGTTCAAGTGTTATCTGTCACCTTCAGGAAGACATGGATCAGATAAGCTGTTTCTTGGATCTGCAATATGGAAAGGTTGTGAGATAGAGGCACTACTGTACCATCTGTTTGTCTCCCAAGAACTACAGCAAAACCCTTGACAATCTGAACTGCATACAGCAGCATTTAAAGAAATAGAATCAAAGGACTTCCAGAACACCTGAAAATAGATTGGGTCCCGGGCACAAGTAGAAAGCCATTCATTGAGACTTCAGATAAAACTCAAATGTGAAGATGTATTTACATATGGACCGTTTTTGTGCTTGTCTTATTTACACTTGAAGGAGGGTAGCTCCGGACTAAAATAAAAGAGGATGATTGTAGATTGCCCCCCGCCCCCGCCCCCATACCTTTATAGACTTTGCTACAGTGTCAATGTAAAGTCCACCTTCAGTAATGTTCTGTTGCAACACATTTAGCTGCTTTTGAGGTAGTTTGTTATGATGCACACAGTCAAATGCTTTTGCATAGTCAATAAAATGCAAGCAAACATATTTCTGGAATTCTCTGCTTTCAGCCAAGATCCGCCTGCCACCATCAGTGTTATTCCCGTGCCACATCCTCTTCTGAATCCAATTTGAATTTCTGTAAACAGAACAAACATTTCCTTGAATATGATACGAATGATAGTGTTTAATAGTTTATACTTTCTGTTGAGTCACCTGTCTTTGGAATGGTTACACATATGGATCTCTTCCAGCCAGGTAGCTGCCTTCCAAATTTCTTGATATAGACAAGTGAGTGCTTCTAATGTTGTGTCGGCTTGTTAAACCGTTCCCATTGTTGTTTTACCAATTCCTGGAGCCTTGTTTTTCACGTTCTCCCTCGGTGCAGTTTGAACTTCTTCCTTCAATATCGCCGGTTCTTGATTATATGCTGCATCTTGAAATGGTTGAACGTGGACCGTCTCTTTTGGGTGCAGTGACTCCATATACGCTTCCAATTGCATGTGATGCTTCCTGCATTGTTCAATAGTTTTCTCATCTGATCCTTCAGAATTTCAGTTTAAGACTTGAATGTTTTTCTCCAATACTTTCGACTGGAAATAAGCCGAGCGTGTTCTTCCTTTTGGTGATCTAACACCAAGCCTTTGCACATCTCATTAGAACACTTTGTGTACGTGGGCCGCCCTTTGAAAATTTCCTTTCATCTCTTTTAGTTCAGTATTTTTTCCATTTGCTGTAGCTCGTCTGTGTTCAAGAGCAAGTGTCAGACTCCTCTGACGTCCACTTTTGTCTTTCTTTGCTTTCCTGTCGTTTTCATTTACCTTTGGCAGCTTGCATAAGTGGAAGCATGGCAGTTCATTCTACAGTTCACAAATCATCAATAGAACAAGTAATCATCCTGATTAATGATTATTTCTAGTAAAGTCTATCACTGCTTGATCACCGGGCCTCTGTTAGTGAGCTTGGAGGTTCTGAGAGGGTTTTCCCATGTGGCTTCTCTAAGTAGAAAGAATTCACGTGGCAGATGCACAGTTGCAAGTTAGTGTAAAATGAGTGAAAGTAAAGCTTTGGGTAGCTCATTCTCTCAAAGAAGAATGGGCCATTTCTGGAAAGCTCAGAGGCATGGAGGGTCACGTGGAGAGGCAGATGGGGAAACCAGAGAAGGATGGGCGGCTGACTGAAAGAAAGCAGGCTGAGGCCAAGTCTTCTCCTATGTCTCTTCCCACATCCACTGGGAGGACGTGGTTGTGTGTGTTCGTGAATTTTCAAAGTGGATGAGCTCAGTGTGAATGTGATGGATAGCAATGCTGCCTCCTGCTGAGCCTCGGCTTTCAGTATTTGCCACCGATGCCCAAGCGTTCGGTGTTTACTGTGCAGGTCTGTTCCCCAACCTTCCAGTGTAGGCCTGATCTCTAGGAAGGACTTCTTTTGGGTATGGATAGTTATGTCCTGCTGACTGGTGGGCCTTTGGGGGAGAACTCCTTTTTTCTTAAGCTTCCTGCACATCAAGCTTGCACAAAGATGGCAAAATAAATAGTTGTGTCAGCAGTCTCCCAGTGGCAGATACATGTGACATCTTAAAAATTTTAATTCTTGAAAAAGATGAAATTGCATTCGGGAAATGAAGAGTGGTAATGATGCGAGTGAAATTCAAATCACATGTCAATAAAAGCTATAGCTGACTATGGGAATGTGACACAACACTATCCCAGAGGCTCTGTGTAACGGAGCATGAGGAACTCAGGGAAGGAGAGGATGAGCAAAGGGGTTGGGGAAAGAGAGTGAGAGGTCCCAGAGGATATGGCGCAGGCTGAAACTTCGCATTAAAAATTCTCAGAGAATTCACAGCAGTGAAAGTAAAAAGGAAACCACACCTGGATATTGCTCCAAATTTAGAACCCAAATCCTAAAAGAAAAGAAACTTACCCCACTACTATGAAACCAATTCCAACTCATTGCGACCTGTCTAGGTTTCTGAGACTGATCGTTGGGAAAGCAGGTGGCCTCATCTATCTCTCAGGGAATGGCTGGTGGGCTTGAACTGATAACTTGAAACAGCCAATGCCGAACCCACGGGCTAAAGAAGGGGATAACTCACAAAATGTAGGAAAATCACTCCCACTGTTTCTGTTACTCAGGAGAAAGATTAGCACTGTTCAAACCACTCTTGATAACTTACTTTTAAAAAAATCATTTTATTAAGGGCGCGTATAACTCTTATCACAATCCATATATATGTCAGTTCTGTTGAGCACATTTGTACATTCATTGCCATCATCATCCTCAAGACATTTGCTCTCCACTTAAGCCCCTGGCATCAGGTCCTCATTTTTCCCCCTCCTTCCCTACTCTCCCCCCCTCATGAACCCATGATAATTTATAAATTATTATTTTGTCATATCTTGTCCTGTCCGACATCTCCCTTCACCCACTTTTCTGTTGTCCGTCCCCCAGGGAGGAGGTCACATGTAGATCCTTGTAATCGATTCCCTTTCTCCTACCCACTCTCCCTCTATGTTCCCAGTATCGCCACTCACACCACTGGTCCTGAGGGATCATCCGCCCTGGATTCCCTGTGTTTCTGCTTCCTATCTGCACTAGTGTACACCCTCTGGTCTAGCTAAACTTGCAAGGTAGGATTGGGATCATGATAGTGGGGGGAGGAGGGCATTTAGGAGCTGGAGGAAAGTTGTATTTTTCATAACTTACTTTTACGGAAAAGTCATACACTTCAGCTCTCACTGTTTCTGATGTCTTGAATCATGGCACTAATTTCTTCTTTTTTTCACTGTGTTTTTTTTTTATTGTATACACTTTAACCAATCAATAATGAAAGCGTTTTTAATGTTTTGGCAAAACATTAAAGAAGTTACAAACATCATTTTCCCATTGATTACAAAGATCACTCTGCCAGTTCGCCATTTGTGTGGCGGTTCTTACTGTCTCTGATTGCTATGCAAAGCCGTACTGCTGTCGCACAAATCCTGCTGCCAGTGAGAGACAGTAGCACAGAGAAATCGATTCGTGTATCCTCTGTAATGCCATCAATATATTCAAATATTTTGTAGCCTTTTCAAGAAGCTTCACATAATCAAAAAGGCTTACTGTTTATAGAGTGTCTCTGACTCTCTAATATATGTTACTTTCCATTTTCAAAAAGGCCAGAATTTGAATATTAAAAAACTCACTTTCCCATGGCACTTTTAGTTACATTTTTCTGCACCAAAGGTTTTTGAAGGGGTGTTTTCCTTGTAAAGAAAGGCTCTACTGGGACGCTCCATTAACAAACAGCCAGTTCACTGCATTACACAGTCTCTGCATTACGGTGTTTGTTATCAACTGTCCCCAGGCGGTGGGACATGCCCTTGCTATTACTGGGGGATTGACTGTGTTTTCTGTAATATGAGTGAAGAATGTTTTGATTTCAATAAGTCTAAAATAATTAAAACTGCTAAGTATATTCGACTTTACCAAATACTTGTATAATTCAAAACCTAGAAATTGGTTGGTTTGGAATGAATAATTTTAAGAGCCTCTGGATTATTTTGAGAGCATCAGATCGGGTGCTATGTTCTGTGAAGAGAAAAGAATGCTGGTACCAAATTTGGAGAGTGTTCTTTTGTGCTGCTTGCGTGCCCTGTTGGAGGTTACCGCGTGATTGGAGTGATCTGTGTGAGACCTCATGCTAACACCATGCTTCGTTATGTGCCAAAATGAAAATGCTTGCTTGGTTCATGGTAGTGTTTTTAGAGATTGGTTATTCCTCTTTGGGCAAAGAAACGGATTTAAATAACTCTCGGGAAATCTGAGCATGTGAAGGTTACTTTCTGCACTGCCTTTTCCAACTTCACTCATTTTCTCTGCGGTCATGTAGTAAAGAGCAAGGTGATTCTGTTCTTTTAAGGATTGGCCCTACATTCCATCTTTGTATGTCAGTTTCCCCCCACCCCAAGTCTCCAGGACGCTGCCTGGCGCACTCTCCACGAATGGTTTCCTGAAGACCAAATGAGTGAGTGAATGGAAGTTTGTATCAACTGCCAAGGATAGAGTAAGAACAAAACCTTTAAGAGTAACATTTAATTTTTAGAAAATCGAAACATTATTTACAGGAAAAAGTACTCTGGTACACAAATTGGAGTAATAATCTATGTAAACAGGGTTCTTGGTAACCTGAGTCCTTCATTTGCTTACTGGTCTTGCAAAAAAAGGCCCAGGATCTATTTCCCTGGGACTTCTAACAGATTAGGCCTGCACTCCTGCTGGTAATTTGCATTTCCACCCCAGATATACTGAATTAGTATCAACATTTTAACAAGATTCACTGGGGATCTGTTAAAATGCAGATTCTCATACAGTGTATCTCTGACCGAAAGGTGAATTCTCCACCGGGGCTTGAACCTGAATAAACTGTTTCACAGCACTACCGAAAAAAACCCAAAACCACCCTTCCATCCGTCAATGCAGACTCATAGCTAGCACCTAGCACCGCCCTGAAGAAGGCGGGTTTTGTATTCTGCTTTAATAAAACTACAGAAAGTCAGTCCCTGAGTAGGGCACACAGTTGCTTAGCTGCTAATTGAAAGGTTGGAGTTTGGAGACCACTGAGCCCCCTCCTGGAAGAAGCTCTTACTGTGATTTATTGCTGAAAAATCAGCCATTGCAAGCCACCTGGAGCACAGTTCTTCGCCGGCACACATCAACTGGAAAATTCACTGCCGATCGAGCTGAGTGCGGCTCCCATGGCTTCCACATAGCACTGCCCCTGCAGTCTTCAGACTCTTTACAGGAGTAGAAAGCCTCTCTCTCTCTCTCCTGCAGAACAGCTGCTGGCGGTTTTGAAAGGCTGACCCTGTGGTTAGCACCTCAAAGCATAACCTACCACACCACCAGCTCTCGCCATGAATTGGATTCAAATCACTGGCAACCTTGTTAAAATTTTAAACCTACATTGGTGCCCTTTTTTGGGGGGTGTGGTGGAGTGGGGGGAATTATCAGCAAACCTACTTTAATTAAGTCATTTTAATTCATAAAACTTTATGTGACACAGTAGATCTGCCTCCATAGGGTTTCCAGGGTTATAAATCTTTACAGATATGGATAGCTAACCTTATCATTCTCTCACAGAACTGTGAGTGCTTTGGGGTTCACAACTGTGCTATGGTGACTCCTTGAGGAGAGCGTCTTAGGGCAGAGGATCTGTTGGTGTCCAGAGTGCTTATCCTCCTCCCCAACGGGATACACCAATCCCATGTGCCCAGATTACAGTGGGATTACCAAAGGGCCAGGCATTGACATTGCAACAGCAGAGGGGGTGGGTAGCCAGAGCATCCACTCCACTCAGACAATTGAGCTTGCTGTGTTGTGTTGACACTGAGACAAAATGACACCTTACTGCCTACTGTAGTTAATCTGCCCATCTGTGCGTGTAATTTATTACGAGAGCATGCGGGGCCTGGAGGACAAAGTTTGCTCTGACGTCTCAATTTACTTACTCAAAGGCCGTGAGTGAGTGACTCATAACACAACCACACTGAAAATTCAGAATGCCATGACTTCCATGTGTATCCATGGATTATTTGCTTCTATTACTAAATATTGAACAATCATTGAAATAGCATAGGGGAACATCACTCCATGGGAAACAGAGATATGGGACACCACCAGTGTGAAGCCTCCCTCCAAAAGAAGTCGTCTGATTTGGTGCGAGCCAGGATTAAATCTGCTATCTATTTCAAAGTCATTTTTGTATTTGGGTGTTTAGAAGTATTTATTCAGGAATGCTCAAGGCAGAAGGTTATATTATCATATGCATTTATTGGAGGGGAAATGTACTTATTAATCTAATTTGCCCCAAACCAGAAAGTACTATTAAATGCTATAATTAGGAAAAGGAGGAGAAAATCTGTTTCTACAGAGAAACATTTACTTATGACAGTAGTAGTATTTGTTTCAAATAACAGCGGAGAAAATAAAGAAACGAGCTTAGATTACTAAAAATTAAATGTTCATCATTGACAGCATGACTTCTATGACTAATAAATGAATCAAAGGTGTTATGAGTTGGTTTAGTCAATGGGAAGTTAAAGCATTTCTTAAACTGCCTTATATATAATAAAAATTAAATTCATGTAAGTAAAAAAAAAAGAGCCAAACCCATTTCCATCAAGTTGATTTTGACACATACAACCCCATAAAGGTTTTCAGAGACTATAATTTTTCACAGAAGCAGAGAGCCTCACCTTTATCTCACAGAGCCGCTAGTGGGTTTAAATGGTCAGCTTCGTGGTTAGCAGTCCGAGACCCAGCCCACGCCACCACAAAGACTACGTCACTTAAGGTAACAGAATTGCAGGTATATTTTACCTGGTAGCTTCTTCTTATCATTTTTTTACCATAAACTAAAATCCTGGCCTGAATTTTCTTTTAATTTTGAAAATTTATTTCAAAACTTGATTTGGATTTGGGTTATGAAAATGTAGTAAATATCTATAAACCTATCAAAAAGTCCACACCATATGTAAATCAAGCTCGTGAAGGGCTGAAGAGAGAAGTAGACAATACAAGAAAAAGAGAGACTTTAATAAACATTTGGGAGGAAAGATATTATCAGGAGAGAAACTCAATACAGATACAGAAGAACTCAATAATATGATTATCCAACTCTACCTCAAAGACATGTACAGAGCACATTCCTTTCCAGTTCCTGTGGAACACCCTCTGGAATAGACTGTGTGTTAGGTTGCAGAAGCTAGCTCTAATCAATTTTAAAATATTGAAATTCTGCACTCCTCATTTTCTCAGACTACAATGTTATAAAATTAGAAATCCACAATAGAAAGAACAAGAGCCAAAAAATCAAATATATTGACATTGAATGACACATTACATTAAAAGAACTAATAGATGAAATAACTGATGAAATTTTAAAATTTCTTAAAACAGGTGAGAATGAAAACATGGCATACTAAAACCTTTGACACACACAAATCTAATAGTAGAGAGCAATATATAGCAATAAACACAAATATGGAAAAATCAGAAGAAAGAAGATTAGAGCGTAAATAAGTGAATTGCAAGATAGGTAAACAATAGAAAATATCAACAAGACAAGAAGTTGGTCTTTGAAATGATTAACAAAATTGACAATCCTCTGGCAAACCTTAACAAAAGGGGGTGGGGGAGAATATGCAAATATCAAGAATGAGAGATGAACTTGGTGATATATCACAACAGAACCAAGTGATATAAAAACAATAGTAACACATTACCGCAAAAGTCTGCACTCCCAACAAGTTTGAAAGCCTAGATGAAATAGGCAAATTTCTAGAAACGCACCAGCTACCCAATATACTGCATACTTCTGTGGAGAATCTCAACAGACCCCAACCAAAGAATAAATAAATGAGGTCATTAAAATGTTTTGAACCAAAAATATCCCAGAGGCACATAGCTTTTCCAGGGAATTCTACCAAGTATTCAGAGAAGCATGTACACCAGTTCTATCCAGACTATTCCAGAATACAGGGGAAAAAAATAGATGAGTCCCATACTCATTTTATAAAGTGACTAGAACCCCGATACAACCAGGCAACTATATCACAACAATACAAAAGTTCTGACCAAAATCTCTTATGAACATAGATGTTAAAGTTATTGTATCAAAATCCTGACAAATAGAATCCAGCAATATATTTTAAAAGTCACCAGCCAAGATAAAGTAAGATTTATTCCAATTATGCAAAGACAGTTCAACATTTGGAAAACAATCCTTGTATCCCAACATATAAACAAAATAAAAAATAAGAACCACATGATTGTATCAAGCAAGGCAGAAAAGAAATTTGCCAATATCCAATCATTACGGATAAAGACACTCAACAAAATAGGAATAGAGGGGAAGCTTCTCAATTCAACCAGAGCCCTATATGGAAAAGCAATGGACAAAATCTCATGTAGTGGGGAAAATTTCTATCATTCCCCCCATCACTCACCCCCCCAAAGGGGGGGACAAGACAGGGCTGCCCCTTGTCACCAGTATCACTCAACATTGTGCTGGAAAGTCTTAGCCAGAAGCAGACCACAAAAATACACCCAAGCAATCCAAATTGCCAAAAAGAAGTAAAATTCTCACTTATTGCAGAGGATATGCTTTTATATATAAAATCTCAAAGACTTGACTAATTTTTAGAAACAGTGGAAAGATTCATACCAGGGATGAAATGGTTCAGTATTTGAAGAACAATAACAATGTAATCTACCATATAAACAAGACAAATAATAAGAGCCACATGATTATATCAAAACCCATTCCTATTAAAAATCCTCCATAAAATAAGATTAGAAGAGAAAGTCCTCAATATAATAAAGGCCATGTACCAAAAACAATTGCCAATATTATACCCAATGGGAGAAAATTGAAAACATTTCCCCTGAGACTGTGGTTCTCAACCTTACTAATGCCTCGACCCTTTAGTATAGTTCTTCATATTTTGGTGACCCCGAACCATAAAACTATTTTTGTTGCTATTTCATAGCTGTAATTTTGCTACTATTATGAATCAGGTGACCCCTGCGAAAGGGTCATTCGACCCCCAAAGGGGTCGTGATCCACTTTTGAGAATGGCTGCCCTGAGACAGGGTGTCCTGTATGACCATTCTAATTCAACATCTTACTAGTTGTCTTAGCCGGAAACATTAGGGGGGGACATTCAAGGGAAAACAATGAGGCAAAGCAGAAGTAAAGCTCTCACTATTTACAGACAGCATGATTTTATAGCGACAGAACCCCAAGAAATCAACTGCTGGAAACAATTGAGGGACTTATTAAAGTAGTAGGATATAAGATTAACAAACATATATCAGTCAGATTCCTATATACCAGCAGAGTTTTGGAAAGGACATCAAGAAAACAATATCATTTACAATAGTCACACAAAGGATGACATACCTAGATATAAACCTAAGGAAAGAAGCAAGAGACCTGTACAAAGAAAACTACAGAACATTATTACCAGAAACCAAAAGAGACACAAATGGATGAATATCCTGTGCTCATGGATAGGAATGTTTAATATTGTGAAAATGCCAATACTGTCTAAAGTAATCAAACACAAAGCAATTCTGATCCTAATCCCAACACCATTCTTTAAAGAAATGGAAAAACTAACTACCAAGTTCATGTGGTCAGGGAAGAGACCAAGGATAAGCAAACAACTTCTCAAAAGGGACAGAGGAGGATGCCTTGCACTACCCAACCTCAAACCCTAACTACACAGCCGCAGTAGTCAAAACAACCAGATACTGGTACAGTGATAGATACATAGACCAATGGAACAGGTTAGAAACCTGAAAATAAAAGCAACCACCTGCTGAGAACTGATTTTTGACAAAGGACCAAAAAATATTAAATGGGAAAGGGATACCTTCTTCAACAAATGATGCTGGAAAAATTAGATTTCCATCTGCAGAAGAATTAAACAGAACCCATACATCACTCCATGAACAAAAATAAATTCAAGATGGATCAGAGACCCAAATGTAAATCCAGGGTGTAAGGATCATCAGGGAGAAAAGTGAGACATACCAAAGGGCCCTGTTGCAGGGCATACACGTTCTACCAAGTATAATAAAGGATGCACACATAGTAAAGTACTTATGCATATCAAAATTTTATCAAAAGCTTAAAACAGAGCCCACTGCGTGGGGAAAAAATTTTAGCAGTGACACAGGGAGAAGAGATACATTAATAAAAGCTACAGAATTCTGCAGATACTCAATAGGAAAAAACAAATATTCCAATTAAAAGGTGGGCAAAAGACATGAATAGACGATTTACAAAGGACAACATTTGAATACCTAAAAAACACAAGAGATTCACCAACACAAGCTAACCAGGAAATGCAAATCAAAACAACAATGAGCTATCAACTGACACCCACAACGATAGCCTGATTTTAAAAAGCACTGATGTAGAGGTGCAAAAGATGGGAACTTTTTAAAAATCATTTTATTGGGGCCTCTTACAGCTCTTATAACATTCTATATATCAATTGTATCAAACATATTTGTCCATATATTGCCATCATCATTTCCAAAGCATTTTCTACTTGAGCTCTTAATATAAGCTCTTCTCCCCCCCCCCCACCTTCCCACCCTAGTGAATTCTTTTTTTTTAAGTCATTTTATTGGGGGCTCATACAACTCCTAGCACAATCCTTACATACATCCATGTGTCAAGCACATTTGTACATTTGTTGACATCATCATTCTCAAAACATTTTCTTTCTACTTGAGCCCTTGGTATTAGCTTCTCATTTTCCCACTCCCTCATGAGCCCTTGATAATTTATAAATTATTATTTTTTCATGTCTTACACTAACTGATGTTTCCCTTCACCCATTTTTCTGTTGTCCATCCCTGGGAGGGGGTTATAGGTAGATCATTGTGATCGGTTCCCCCTAACTCCCCACACCTCCCCCTTACCCTCTGTTATGGCTACTCCCGGTATTGGTCCTGAGGGGTTTATCTGTACTGGATTCCCTGTGTTTCCAGCTCTTATCTGTACCCAAGTACAAACCCTGGTCTAGCCAGATTTGTAAGGTAGAACTGGATCATGGTAGTGGGGTGTAAGAACCATTCAGGAACAAGAGGAATGATGTTTGATTCGTTGGTGCTATACTGCACCTTGGTTGAATCATCCCTTCCTTATGAACCTTTTGCGGGGTGATACCCAGTTGTTTTCAGATGATCTTTGGGTCTCCATTCCATCCCCCCTCATTCGCATTGATATAGTTGTTTGTTTTAGATGTTATGTTACCTGATCCCATAGGCACCTCATGAATACACAGCCTGGTGGATTTATCTGCTTCCCTGCGGGATGGCTGCATGTTTAACTTCTAGTCTTTAAGACCCCAGACACTAAATCTTTTCATAGCCAAGCACTGTCCACTCTCTTCACCACATTTGCTTATGCTTCCACTTTGTCTTCAGTGATTGTGTCGGGAAGGTGAGTATCAAAGAGTGCCAGGTTATTAGAACAAAGTGTTCTTCTGTTAAGGGAGGCCTTGAGTAGAGGTCCAAAGTCCATCTGCTATCTTAATAGTTAACATATTGATATATGTGCATTGGTCTCTATCCCGTTCGTTATAATTTAGTCTTGTTCGTGTCTTGTGGTGTATAACATTTATTTTATTGATACATAATATTCCATTATATTAACATACTGGAGGTTTTTTTTACCCATTCCTCTATAATTGGACTTTTTACCATCCTTTTGCAGCTGTGGTTATTTCCATCCTTTGGCTACTGTGAAAGTTGCTGCAATAAACAGGTGTAGGTTTATGTTGTATTCATTATTTCTTCAGGATATATACCTAGTAGAGGAATTCAGGCTTATAAGGTACGTTAATTGTATTTGAATGTGTTTAAGGAAGTGTCACACTGATTTCTGAAGTGGTTGTACAATACCACAGTGACACCAACAATGTGTAAGCATTCAAATATGTTCCCAACCTCTCCAGTATTTATTCTTTTCTGCTTTTTAAAAATTTTGTTAAGATTGTCAGTGTGAAGTGGTAAGCATTGGCATTTTAATTTGTATGTCTCATATTGCTAATGAACCTGAAAATTGAATCAGTGCATTTGACGACAATCACTCTAACTACAACCAATGAACAACGAAGAAGAATCACTGAAAATGATGTGTGACACTGTCAAGAAATGGAAACTATGCCTCCTGGGGATCCTGGAGCAAGAAGACACCCTCCAAAGAGAAAAGTCTACAGAGACAAGTGTTCAAAAATATATGGAAGAAAATGTCCCCAACATCACAAAGGAGGAGAAGGAAAAAAACACTGTAGGAAGCTGAGAGAATTCCAAACAGAAATAGATCACCAAAAAAGAACAATGAAATGTCCTAGTTAAAATCTTCAGTTTCAAGGAACAGAGAGATTTCTGAATGCAGCTAGGGAAAAAATAGCAGTCACGTACAAGAGAAACTGACAAGCAGAAGCGAGCTCATTCTATGAAGTAGGCATAACCCTGATACCAGAAAGAGGTAAAGACTCCTACAAAGACAGAAGACTGCAGTCCAAAATCCTTTCGTGAACATAGGCACAAAAATTCTCAACAAAATTCTAGCCAATAGAATCCAACAACATTAAAAAAAATTTCACCATTATCAAGTGGGATTTGTATCAGGGAAGCAAGGGTGGATCAGTATTAGAAAAGCAATCAATGTGATTCACCCCATAAACAAACAAAGTAAGAACCGCATGAGCATATCAATAGATGCAGAAAAGGAATTTCTGCATCACCAACACTCCTTCCTGAGAAAGCACTCAATAAAATAGAAGGGAAATTTCTCAATAATGACCATAGATGACAAATTAACAGCCAACATCACGTTTAATAAGAAAAACCTGAAAACATTGCTCCTGAGAATGGGAATCACCCATTCAACACCGTACTGCAACTTTTTAACCAGAACCATTAAATAACAAAAGGAAATCATAGGAATACAATTAGGTGAATATAAAATGAAACCGTAACAATTTGCAGCTGATATGATTTTATATTTTATTTATATAGAAATAGAAATATGTATTTTATTTCATGTTTTATTAAAGACTCCAGAAATAGATTGTTAGAAACAATTACAAAATACAAGATTAACAAGCAGAAATCAATTGAAATCCTATGTCCCGGTGAAGAGAGCTCTGAAAAAGACATCAAGAAATTAACACCATTTATCCTTACCACACAGACGATGAAATATTTAGGTGTAATTCATCAAAGAAATATAAGACATATACAAAAAAAAAACCCTAGAGAACGCTAGTACAAGAAATTAAAAGAGACCTCCACAAATGGAAGCATATCCAGTGTTCCTGGATGGGAATACTTAACACTGTGTAAATGTCAGTACTACCTAAAGCATTCTATAACCGTAATGCCATCGCGATGCAAATTGTAGCTTTATTCTTTAAAATAATGGAAAAACTAATTGCTAACTTCATATAGAGAGGGAAGAGACCTGGGATAAGTAAATAACTCCTTAAAAACAAAAACATAGTAGGAGGCCTCACAATACCCGCCCTCAAACCCTATTACACAGCCACGGTAGTCAAAACAGTCTGGTACTGATCCAATAATAGATACATAGGCCCAGGAACAAAATAGAAAACCCAGAAATGACTGCATCCACCTACAGACGACTAATTTTCTACAAAGGCCCAAGAAACATTAGAGGGGAAAGAGCCGCTTCAACCAAGGCTGCTGACCCAATTGACTCTCATTCTATCGAATAATGAAACCTACACTTCACCACGTGCATAGAACAACAATTTCAGGATGGATCAGAGATTGAAATATAAAGCTCAGAGCTGTAAGGATCACTAATAAGAAAATTAGAATGAACTTAAGGGCCATGTTTCAGGGCATACACATAATGCCAAACCTAATACGGAAGGACAAACCATAGAACACAAAGTATATGATTGGGACCTGTTAAACATAGACACTTACGTATATCTAAAGCACAAAACAATTAAAAAGCCCATCTGGGGAGAAATCTTTAGCAAAACATCAGAGACAGGGAAGTAATTCTAAAATCTGTAGAATTCTGTACCACCGCAATTAGAAGCAACGAAAACAAATGTTCCATTAACAAGAGGACAAAAAAATATGAACAGACAGTTCACCACAAATGATATTCAAATGGCTAACAAACACGTGAAGAATTGCTCACAGTCACTAGCCCTCCAGGATGGGCAGCTCCCTCCCTTCCAAAACAACAATGAGATAATACGGAGGCAGGCTCCTCGGTTGTGGAGACGCTGATTACTTCTGCGGTTTGGTAAAACTGATTGGGCAACCTGCCACGGCGAAAAATGCTTAACATTACTTACCTAAACCTGCAAGGAGGGAATCTGCCCAGTATTATGTTTCTAATTGGACATTTTTGACCTAGCGTCTATCCAGCCCCTGGTGATCTAAGGCCACAAACTATAGAAAACCAGTGCATTAGACTCCATCCATTCAAGATCCTAAACGTCCTTCTTGGGCCACACCTGGAGAGCCTGGTTCGGAAACCCGCTAAGTGAACTGGGCATTTCCTCAACACACCTGTAGCCAAGTACTCAGACTCAGTGCCATCAAATGGGTCCAACTCATAGCAAAGCTACATGGCGAGGTAGAACTGTCCCTGTGGGTTTTCAAGACTGTAACTCTTACATTAACAGAAAACCTCACATTTCCCCCATGTAGCAGCTGCTGGTTTGTAACCTCTGACCTTGTGATTAGCAACCCAATGCATCATGGACACACAATCAGTCCTCCGCGCAGGCCTCTCAGATTTACCAATCAGATTTAAATTCCAGAGCTTGGAAGTAAAGCCACCGCTCATTTCTCTAGACTCCACACTCGGCCAGGCCCAGGAACAATACTTGACTTTTGTTCTCGCCACAAGTGACTCCTCAGGTGCTGTCTCTCCCTGCCGCAACCTCCTTACCACTTCTCTCTCAGTTCTAGGAGCCCTGCTAAGGCCCATTTCAAATGTTTGCTTCCTCTGAAACATCTTAGTATGAAACGAATAAGATGACTACTATCTTAGGTTACGGATCTGGAAGTCAATGAACTTTGACTCAGCTGTCTTGCTCTGCAGGGGCCCAATAAATGGTAGCTCCCAACTACCTTATAGTTATTATTTTCATACTTGCTTTGATTTTTCTGACATGTCCTAGGCATATTCTGCTTGTGTTAATGAACATTATCGGAAGTTTTGCCCTTATGTACAATTCTTATTGTTTGCATAAATAGTAAAAAGTCACTTAAATTTTGAATCTATACGAGTCAGCAATCCATGTATTTTTGTCTAAAAAGCTGTCTTATACATATATATTTTTCTAAACGGCATTTAAAATTCTTTAGCATTAGCTAAATAATCCTATCAATAGAATTGCTTATGCCCATGGAGATGAGATATAATGTTCCCCAATGAAAAGATATTGATGCTTCTAAAATGAACTAGGGGCATATATAAACCATAGCTATATGAATGGATACAGAGCCTATAGCTGTGTTAATTTGGGTATTTTAGAGAAACAAATCCACAGAAACATGTATAAGAGAGAATTTTATATAAAGGTTAAGTGCACATCAAGAAAACATCCCATTGCTGACCAAACCACAAGTCAAACAACCCATTAACCCATATGTCCAACACCAATCCACAAAGTCCTCCATCTCACAAAACACACACTATGATGCCGACTGCAGGAGGAAAGCTGAGTCAGTGAGTGTGCAAACATCTCAGCACTGAAAGGGGTCTCCACACGGCTGCTGCAGCACCCAGGGTGGCATCGGGGTAGGTCCATGTGGCTTCTCCTCAGGGATGTGAACTTTGCCAGCTAAAGCAGGGAACTGCCTAAGGCAGCTGCACCCTGGTCCAACCATCACAAAGCAAGAGACCCGAGAACTCGAAAGGTGAGGCTCACTGAGCCATTTATCTGTCCACCCTTCAATTAACCCCATATTTGTTTATTGTCCAGGTTGGCACAATAAACTAACTGCCTCAGCTATAATCTAAGAACAGTTTGTTTTATGACGTGACCCTACACGATACTTGCCCTCGTGAAGAGATAACCAAAAATATGGGTTCTACAGCAAAGTGAGGTGAAGGAATCAGATGATGCCAGCTCTGCCTAGGCATTGGCCAGGCGTGTTCATAGATAGATGTGTTATCAAGCAGAATCCATTGGAAAGTGAGCTAATACAGATTAATTTAGGTTAAAATTTATCAGCTTGTCATTTGTTCTTCCTTTTGACCCATTTTAAATTTGTTTCTAATTTTTATTCTTTCTCTTGAATTGAAATTTTTCTGTTTTATTTTGATGTTGTTGGGCTTTGCTTTTGCCTTTTTTCCCCCCTTACATGAAATCCAGGATAGTATGTCTGAGCCCATCAATGCAGCTACTGGGTCATTCCATCTTATTGACGGTGTTCCTTGTTTTCGCTGGCCCACTACAGTATGAAGCATTATGTTTTTCTCCAGGGACTGGTCTTTCCTGACAACTTGTCTAAAGTATGTGGAACAAAGTCTTGCCGTCCTTGATAGCATATGATAGAGCCACTGATACTTAAGGGCAGCGTCCTCTCTGCACTGAAGGCATTAATGCAAACCACGGCTCCAGGAATTGGCAAAATAACTAGTGCAGAGGAAGCACTCACTGGAAACACTCAGGAGTATATGCCAAGAAATGTGTGGCATAGCTACCTGGCTGACCATCTGGAAAAGATTCATATTTGTACCCATTGCAAGCAGCGGTGAACCCACAGATTGTGGAAGTTATCAACAAATATCATTTTAATTTTAAAATGCAAGCAAAATTTTTAAGATCATTTACCAACAGTTGCAGCTGTCCATTGATAGAGAGCTGCCGGAAAATCACGTCAGATTCAAAAGGATAAGGAACAAGGGACATTATTTCAGATGTTGACTGGACCTTGACTCAAAGCAGGGAATGCCAGACAAACACCTGTAATCCACAGGCATTACGCTGTGTGGCTCGTAACCACGTGTGGATACCCTTGAGAAGAATGGACATTCCAGAACACTTTACTGTACGCATGCAGAACCCGTGCCTGGATCAAGAAGCACTAGTTGGAACAGAACAAAGGAGCACACTGCAAGGTTAAAGTCAGGAAAGGTATGTGTCACAGTTGTGTTCCTTCACCATACTTGTTCCAATTGTTCACTGAGGAAATCATCTGAAACGCTGGACTGGAGGAAGAGCAGTTTAGTATCGGCATTGGAGGAGGGCTTATTACCCGCCAGCAATATGCACATCACACAAGTTGCTTGCTGACAGTGAGGAGCACTTGAAGCAATGGCTGCTGATGATCAAGGACTTCAGAGTTCAATATGGTTTGTAACTCGATGTAAAAAAAACAAAAATCTTCACAGCTTTACCAATAAGTAACGTCATGATCAAATGAAGATTGGAGTTTTCATGATTTTATCGTGCTGTCTCCAAAATCAATGCCATCAAAGTAGCTGAGATAAAATGATGCATTGTATTGCGTGAATCTGCTGCTGCACAATATCACCTTAAAGTTGCGACCCCTTTGGTGGTCCATTGACCCTTTCACAGGGGCTGCCTAAGACCATCAGAAAACACATATTTCTAATGGTCTTAGGAACTGAGACACCGCTTCTCTATCGTCTCCAGGTGGATCCGCCCACATGCAGATATGCCCACAGACAAGTACCTGGCTAGAAGACTGTTACCCATACTACACCATGCTTGAAGACAAAATTTAACTAATTCATAATTAGAAATAAATATTTCACAATATATAATTACATATTTTGTGATTAATCACTTTGCTTTAATTATGTTCAATTGATAACAATGAAAATACATCCCGCATATCAGGTATTTACATTATGATTCATAATAGTAACAAAATTACAGTTATGAAATAGCAATGAAAATAATGTTATGGTTGGGGGTCATCTCAACATGAGGAACCGGATGAAAGGGTCATGGCATGAGGAAGGTTGAGAACCACTGCCTTAAAATGCTGAAGATGGGATGTCAGTTTAAAGACTAAGGTGTGTCTGACCCAAACCATTATATTTTCAGTAGTTTTATGCATGTGATAGTTGGATACTAAATAAGGAAGACTGAAGAAGAATAAATGTACTTGAATTATGGTACTGGCAAAGAATATTGAAAGTACCGTGGTCTACGAAAAGAATTACTAGAACTCTCTTGGAAGAAGTACCGCCAGAATGCTCCACGTAAGCAAGGATGGTGAGCCTTCTTCCCAAGTATGTTAGACATGTTATCAAGAGAGACCAGTCTCTAGAAAAGGAGATCATGCTCGGTAAAATAGAAGCGCAGTGACAAGAAGGAAGAGGGTTTGACTCAGTGACTGCAGAAGTGGTCTTGAACTTGACAACAGTTGTGAGGGTGATGGTCGGTTCTGTTCTACATCGTGTAGCTACAATGCAGAACCAACTCAATAGCATCTGACAATAGATTTGTTTCGGTTTGGGTCTCCCACAGTCTATTCTCAGCAAAGCATTCAGGGAGTGTTTCCTATCACAAGTCTGCCCTGGGTCCAAAGCCCTGCAGTGGATTCCCATCTCATATGGAGATAGCATGGTCCTTACCGTGTTCTGCAGGCCCCCTCATTGCCTCTTTAGCTCCTATTTTCGCTCCTTCTTTCCCCCATGCTAATCACATCTGTACGTCCAAGTTTTTGCACTTATATTTTCTTCTACTTAGAAGTTTCTGTCTTTAACGAGATTAGTCCCCTTCCTTCAAAACCATTCAACTGTCTTTTTCAAACAGGCCTTCCCTGTTTGATTTGATCAGTTCCTCGTAATGCAGACCCCAGAGCATAGTATTTAATATACTAAATAATCCTGTGAATCGCCTGGTTCCCTGACTATAATGTCAGCTCCTTGAAGACTGCAATTTTTTAAAAATGTTTCATTTATTGATAGTTCATTAGCATTAAGGAACAGTTCTTACACATGGGAGGTGTTAAGATATATCTGTTGAATAAACAAACTCTAAAAATCAGCCCAAATATGTTTCATAATATTTTAATAGTTCTATAATTCATTGATAGAGTAAATCAAGGCTATTAAAATTCCTTGGGAGTCATCTACCTCCCAGACAGTGAAATTTGAATACTTAATGATATTAAGGGTTTTTTGGTTTGTTTGTTTTTTTAATAGCATTTTATGCACCTCTGCCCCGAGTCTCATAAGCAGGGAGGAAAGTCCATAGTGACACAACCACCTAGGTCATCTAAATGAAAGAGTTTCTCTGCGTCTAAAGTGAGCAGGATGTCTCTTCAACTCTATGCAAATAGTTTCCGTGAGTCTCAGGGGCACTTTTGCAGTTGCAGCTGAATACAGACAAGAACAGAGTAATTTCTTCAGTGTTATTTCCCAGTGGAAAGATGCATATTCCAAAACTGAGCTGGAGGATATTTAGAAACTGGAAAACTATTGTTATCTCCTTTTATTAAACAACTATCAAAAGTAGAGGTGGCCCACATCAGGGAATACTGAACCCCTTAACACTTATTTCTTTATCAGATATTGGTAACAAGAGGCATCTAGCATGAAGCACTATTGTCTTACTCACATTCTAGCTATACCTCTTTTTAGCATGTTTTAAAAAGAAAAAAAGGTTTTCAAGTTTCTTGGAGCCTCAGTTTATTCATTCGTAAAATGAAAGATAGTAATAGTTTCTAGTTTATAGAGTTGAATATCTTCAGTGTGCTATATTTTATAAAGTGCCTTTTAATATTTTTAATATCTTTTTGCTACCTAATGAATATGTATGTACCATTATTAATAAATATTTTTAAATACCATGGCCTTTGAGTTCTTTGAATTCCTATTGACCCCCAATAAGGTAGAACAGAAGTGCCCTTTTGTGTTTTGGAAGGTTAAATTATTACAGGAGGGGAAACCTCATCTCTCTCCCAAAGAGAGTCTGGTGAATTTCAAACAATTGACCTTGCAACTAGGAACCCAAAACATAAGCCAAAACATAACCACTAGGGTTTCATAGCAACATACCTTATCTTTCTAAACCGAGGTATTTTTGAAATTAGCTTATTTAATATACATTAAGCAGAATTTAGCAAAAATGTAGGTTCCCTAAGAAACCCTTTTAGAAACCTAAGAGATAAAATGCAGGTTAGCATTTGAAAAATTCCAGCCAAAGCATCTATAGAGAACCATGCAATACTATTATGTTTCTTCCACCACTTATTTGTCAGTTTGTTGCACTGCCATGGCTTTTGTGTGCTGCAGTGATGCTGGAAGCTATGTCGCTGGTATCTCAAATGCCATCCTGGTCACCCACAGTGAACAGGCTTCAGAATAGCTGCCAGAATAAGAATAAAGGATCCACATTGCGTTCATCATCAAAAAGGGCATTTCACGATATATCTTGAAGTACAATGCTGTCTGTGTTAGGATTATATCTAAATGCCATCAAGGAAATCTGAAGAGTACAACAATTATTCAAACTTATGCACCAACCACTAAACCTAGTGTGGAAGAAATTGGAGAATTCTACTAACATCTTCATTCAAACATGCAAAAAAAGATGCATGGATAAATTTTGACAATTGGAATGCAAAAGTTGGAACAAATTATGGAGACTTGCTTGTTGGAAAATAGCCTCTTGGTGATTGAAATGAAGCTAGAGACCCCATGATAGAATTTTGCAAGACCAACGACTTGTTCATAGAAATACTTTTTTTCAACAATGCAAACAGGGACTATAGATGTGGGCTTTTCCAGATAGAATACACAAAAGTCAAATGGAGTACATCTGTGGAAAGAAACAATGGGGAAGCTCAATACCAGCAGCTGAAACAAGGCCATGAGGGAATAGACCACCAATTGTAAATTCGGTTGGAAACTGAAGAAAACTACCGTGTATATACTCGAATATAAGCCAACCCGAGTATAAGCCCAGGTACCTAATTATTACCTGGGAAACCAGAAAAACTGATTGACTCAAGTATAAGTCTAGGGTGGAAAATGCAGAAACTATTGGTGAGCTTCAGTAATCAAAACAAATGAAAATAAAATTACTAAAAATTGAGACATCAGTGGGGTAATGTATTTAAATATTTATTTTAAATTAAAAACATAAATAAAAGTCATTTAATACTAATAAACAATGATACTTTAAGCTCAATCAGCAACCAAGCTAAAATGTAAAGAGTTAAAATCCTTCAAAACTGGATTCATCATCCATATCCCAATGCAGAGCTTCAGCTGGTGTGTGGTCATCATAGATGCTGTCCTCACCGAGATCGCTGTCACCATCACTGCTGTTATTTTCATATGAAGCGCAGTCTTCACTGCCATCCATAGCAGTACTAATACTGCATTTCTGGAAGGCAAGTCGCACCATGTCTTCTGGAATGTCTTCCCATGCATCTCAAACCCACTTTACTATTAACTCTATGTCAGGCTTCATGACATTTCCTCCTTTTGTTAGTTGGGCTTGACCAGATGACATCCATTCACACCACATCCTTCGCACATGGTCTTTAAAAGGCTTATTCAAAGATACACGTCATAGAACGGCTCTGATTGGTTAGATGTGAGTAAACAAACATTCAAAGCCCTGCAGGGTCAGTGGGGTTTTGAATGAACAGCAGAGAAACGGCAATCACCCGCGAGATAACGGGCGCTCGTTAGTTACCTGGTGGGGTGGGGGGGGGGGCAGCAAGATGTAACATTTTTGTGCTGAAAAACTCAGCTTAGACACGAGTATATACGGTCATTTGAATCCACCAGAGCCAAAAACACAACCTCGAGTATATCCCACCTGAATTTTGAGAAAATCTTAAGAACAGATTTGCTGCATTGCACACTAATGGGAGAAATTTAGATGACCTAGGGGAGGACATCAAGAACAGCATTCATGAAGAAAGCAAAATGTTATTTAAAAGACAAGAATAGGTAAAAGTGGATATCAGAAATCTGAAATGTGCTCTTAATCAGAGAATAGCTATGGCAATGTAAGAAATAATGAAGTCAAAGAACTGAACAGAAAAATTTCAAAGGGCAACTTGAGAAGACAAAGTAAAATATTATATCAAAATGTACAAAGACCTAGAGTTCAAAAACCAAAAATGAAGAACGTACTCAGCATATCTTAAACTGAAAGGACTCAAGGAAAAATTCCAGCCTTGAGTTGAGTCATTGAAAGATTCTGTGAGCAACATATTGAATGGTGGAGGAAACATCAGAAGATGATAGAAAGACTACAGAGAATCACCGTACCCCCTCCACCTGGTCCACATTCTGACATTTAAGGATGTAGCATCTGAACAAGAACCACTGGTTCTGAAGGAAGAAGTTGAAGCTGCACCAAAAGCATTAGCCAAAAACAAAACTCAAAAAATTGATGAAATACCCATTGAAGTGTTTCAACAAGCTGATGAAGCATTGGACGCACTCACTGGTCCTTTGACAGGAAATTTGGAAGACAGCTACTTGGCCAACTGAATGGAAGAGATCCCAACAAAATGTACAACTTTTAGAACAATATCATTAAATAATGTGCAAGTAAAATTTCACTGAAGATCAACCAGCAAAGGTTGCAGCACTACATTGACAGGGAGCTGGCAGAGGTCACAGCCAGAGTCAGAAGAGGACTTAGAACAAGAGGTATCATTGCTGATGTGAGGTGGATGTTGGTAGAAAGCAGAAGATACCAGAAAAATGATTACTTGTATTGTGTAGACTATCTAGAGCTGTGATTCTCAACCTTCCGAATACCTTGACCCTTCATGTTGTGGTGACCCCCCACCATAAAATTATTTTCCTTGCTCCTTCATAACTATAATTTTTCTACTGTGATGAATCAGATGACCCCTGTGAAAGGGTAGTTCGACCCCCCCCCCCCAAAGGAGTCACGACCTACAGATTGAGAGCCGCTGATCTAGATGCATTTGATTCTGGGGATCATAAGAAACCATATAGCCTTGAGAAGAATGGGGACTCCAAAATACCTAATTGTGCTTGTACAGAACATGCACATGGATCAAGAGGGAGTTGTGTGAATAGAACAAGTTGTGTGCAGTTTAAAATCAGGAAGGTGTGCATCAGGATTATATCTTCTCACTGAACATATTCAAAATTTATGCTGAGCAAATAGAGAAGCTAGGTTATATGAAGAATTACTTGACACTTGGATTGAAGGAAAGCATAATAACAAACTGTGATATGCAGATGACCTAACCTTGCCTGCTGAAAGTAAGGAAGACCTGAATCACTTGCTAATGCAGATCAAGGATGGCAGCCTTCAGTATGGTTTAGGACTCAATATAAAGAAGAGCAGTCTTCACAATTGGACCAATAGATAGCATCATGATAAATGGAGGAAAGATGGAAGTAGTCAAGGATTTTGTGTTGCATGGATCCACAGTCAATGCTTACGGAAGCAACAGTCACGACATCAAATGGCCCAGTGCATTGGACTAAATCTGCTGCACATACCTCTTTAAGGCATTGAAAAGCAAGGATGTTACTTTGAAGACTAAGGTCATAACCACTTGAAATTTGGACACTGAATATGGAAGCCTGAAAAAGAATAGGTGAGTTTGAATTGTGGTCCTGGGGAAGAATATAGAAAGTACTATGGACTACCAGAAAAAAAAAAATCTGGCTTGACAGAAGTACAGCCAGAATACTCCTTGGAAGCATGGGTTGCAAGACTTAGTCTCATGTCCGAAGAGACCAGTCCCTGGAGAAGGACATTATGCTAGGTAAAGTGGAGGGGCCACAAAAAAGAGGAAGGCCCAGACCAGATGGACTGACACAGTGGCTACAACAATGGCTCAAACATAAGACAACAGGACCACACCGTGTATTTTTCTGTTTTTCATAGTGTTGCCATGAGTCGGCACACAGCAACAACATGAAGTTTCTCATCTTCCAAAAAGTCGGTGAGCATTAGAAAGATGGTGTAGTAAGGTCCTTAGTGGGAACTTCTTCCCTTCCCTCCCCCACCCCCTTAGCATGTTTCTTGGACTTGCTGCCCTCCTTCTGGGGTGCCCTGTGTTCATTTTCTCCTCTAGTTTTGAATATTTCCTGCTTTCTTTTCTATTAAGGTTTTCATCTGTTTTACTTTGTTTTTCTTGTTAGCCTTTTATTTTTGTTTGTTTTTTCATATTTTCCTGTAAATGAGGTCCAGAATAGGTAAATCTACAGAGACAGTAATGGAATTCATGGTTCCTTAAGAGTATGTCAGGGGAGGTTGGGGAGCACTGGGGAGCTAAAAATGAAGAGCACAAGAATGAAGAAAGTGTTCTAAGTGATTGTGCAGATGATTGTACAACCCCTTGATGTGCTGAACTATTGAATTATAGGACATTGAACCAAATGTCAATAAGACAGTTGGGAGGAGTAGAACACATCTTACTTCAGTATGACTTTGCGGAAAATATTTCTAAAGAAAGACTTCAGCTTCCCCAAACAAGGTCACCTTCACTGGTAGGGGAGTTAGGACTGCAGTATAGTTTGAGGGTCAGGTCTCAGTTTCCTAACAAGTAGCATACAGTTTTCATCCTTATGTAAGATCTAACATTCCATATAACATGCTTCTCATTGGTAAGATTTTGAGAACTTGTGGGTCCTGGTAGTCTTCTTACTGCAACGACCATAGAATTTATTCAAACAGTTCTGCTAGCTTTTGTTCTTTTCTGTGACCTGTATTGTATATTTTCACAGATTTTCAACATTTCTGCTTCTAAAGGTAGAGTAGTCAGAGGCAATGGTTACTTCCAATTGTCCAGAGTACGCTGTGCTCAGCATTCCTCTAAGTGCTTTGTGTACCGTCTCTCATTTTCATTCATAAAGCAATCTCGCCAGACAGGTTATGATTAACCTTCTTTTACATGCCAGGAGTTAATAGCTCACCTGCTAGAGGAACTTGATGCTAGTTTGTGATACAGCCCAGATTTAAATGAAACGTAGCTCCCAAAGTCTTAAAATTCCTTCAGTATGACACTGTGATTTTCAAAATAAATAAAGTGAACAAAAAGATCCAGCATCACACACACACTTGCATCACTGGCCATATTCCACAAAGACATGCTTTCTTATAAGAATTAGGAATAGAAACAAAGAATAATAATAATTAACAAAGTATACTTGCACATGCATCTTTGGGCACTTCAAAAGATTTATTAGAAATTTCCATGATCTTTAAATTCCATTTCTAGGAACTGTTTGAGAGCCCCCCTCATTGTTTATCATTGTGCTAGATAGCCTGTCAGTCATATACTAGTTGCTGTTGACTTTAACTCGTGGGTACCCCAAGCATCTCAAAGTCCCGTTCGATTTCCCTTTTGTTCCACTTTAAAGTTGTTTCACTTTTTAAATATTTTCTGCTTTCAATTGATTTTTCTGTTTTGCTTTGTCATTATTGGATTTTTGTTTGTTTTGTATTTTGTATAATTACCTGTATATGAAATCCAGGTTTGGTAAATGTATAGAGAGAGTCACTGGATTAATAACTTCCTAGGGGGATGACAGGTGAGGTTGGGTAGAAATGGGAAGCTGACAACAATGTGTACAAGAATAAAATGTTACAAAATTTATTGTGCCAATGGTTGCCCAACACTTCTTCCTATGATTAAATGTGTGATGTGTGAATTGCGGCAATGGAATTTTTAAATCTTCCTTTTCCTTGGTATTATAAATGTCCCATCTCTGATGTCACATTGTGTTAAGCATTACATGGCTAATGGCAAAAGAGGTAGTTCAGACCTACCCAGCGGGTCCATGAGAGAAAGATGAGCGCGTTGGCTCTCAGGAAGATGTACAGTCTCAGACACCTATGGGGCAGTTCTTCACTCTCCTGTTGGGTTTCTCTGAGTTGCAACCAGTAAGAGAGCAGTGAGTTTGATTGTCTTTCCTGTTGTGGTTGTTAATGGTGGTTGTTGGTTGGAGGTGCCTTGGTGGCATGGTGGTTAACGCTGTATTGTTCACTGTATTGCTAACTTTAAAGTCAGTAGTTCAAACCCACTGACTGCTCCATGGAAGAAGGTTGTGTACCTCCCTAAAGATTTATAGCCTTAGAAATCCTGAGTTATATTTTGTCCTGTATGGTCCCTGTAAATGGACTCAACAGCAGTGTATTTTAGTCTTGTTTTTAAAATTGTTTTTCTAATACTTTTTAAAGTCTGTTTCCCCCATAAAACCTTGCACAATTTCCTCATGATTCTGAATATTAAACCCATTGATTTTCAGACCTTCCTCATGCATGCCTTCATTCACTGAGTTGTGTTTGTTTGTTTGTTTGTTTGTTGCATCTGTTGTCCTCCTAGCTGCTTAGCGGCTGCTATGCTCTGATTTCTCCGCATACTCTGAGAACAGCCCTTTGGGGGAGGACAGGGCCCTTTTCTTGGAGCCCTTGTCTTTTTTCCCACCCAGATTTATTCTTTCATCCTATTGAAATACATCCTCTGGAACCTTCCTAATTAAAAATGCTTTGAAGGTCTATTTTGTATATTTGTGTCTTTGTGCTTGAAGAAGGATTTCTGGGTATAAAATTGTTGGGTAAAAATCATTTTCCGTGATAACTTTGAAGGCATTGCATTACCCTTTTCTAGAATCACGTTTTGATCCTAAGAAAGATACTTCCATTTTGATTCCCATCTGAGGCCTCTTTGCATGCTCTTTTCTCTCTAGAAGGTAGTTTAAAAACAACAGCACCAGTGGTTTCTGTCAAGTCCACTCTGACTCATAGTAACCTGGTGTGTCTCAGAGTAGAACTATGCTTCAAGGATTTTCAGTGGCTGATTTTTCAGAAATTAGATCACCGGCCTTTGTGCCTCTGGGTTGACTCTTAATTCTAATCTCTACCTTAGCCAAGCACATTAACTGATAGTATATACCATTTATGTTCTATCCCAAAGTATTCAATTGTATAGACATAGTAAACTATAGATAACCTTAAGAAGAATGGAAATTCCAGAACACTTCACAAGCTTCTGAAAAACTAGTCCGTGGATCAATCAAATAGCAGTTGTGCGAACAGAACAAGGAAATACTCCATGGTTGAAAATCAGGAAAAGTGTGTATTGGGGTTGTATTCTCTCACCATACTTGTTCAGTCTGTGTGTTCAGCATGTAATCAGAGAAGCTGGATTTTATGAAGTGGAATGTGGATGGAAGAGATATTGAGAAACTATCTCCCAGAAATGCTCAGAAAGCCAAACATACTTACTAGACTTATACAGATTGGGTCCCCTGTAATATTGCTTATATAACTTTTTCATTAGACCTTTTCGTTGTCTAGCTTACACTCCTAATTTCCAAAATCACTACAATATCTCACATGCTAGTGATATGTGTAAAATGACATAGAGGGAAGGAAGGGTGATGCATATAAAATTTCAGCGGTATGACTTTTAAAACTTGTTCTTTTTTATTTTTCATCATTGATACTGGAAGGGATTATATTTTGTTGGTGTGGAATTAATCTTTAAACTTGTTTTCAGAACTTTACTAATTGTTGTAGGCATATCTCCATGTATCAGTGGAGATTTCTGGGTTTTCTGTTCTATTCCATCAAACTGTGTTTCATTTCCTCTATCAATACCACCCAGTTTTATGGTTCCTCTAGCTACAATAATTTTTGAAAATAGGTAGACATAATTAATTCTTTATCAGTTTTAGTCTAGTTCCTTTGCCTTCCATACACATTTTAAAATAATCTTTGCATTAACAGTGCCAAAGTTTTGTCAATTACTAATTCTTCCTCTCACATTCATCTGATAGTTTGATTATCCCTGTACCTTCTCTATGGTCTACCTTGTCGGACAGAGTGTCCATGTCAAAAAAGGAAATTAAAAACTTAAAAGAATCTAGGGAGAGGGAGATGGGGGAACAACCAACCTAGAACTAGTACATGATTTAACAAGGTCATAAGGTTTAAGATCAACACGTAAACATTAATTATATTTTTATATAATAGCTACAAGTGCTTGGAAACTAAAGAACACAGAACCCTTTAAAATCCTTTTTTTAAAAAATGCTCAAGTGTAAATCTAATAAAACAGAAGACTTGCATGCTGAAAAGGATAAAACAATAAATAAATCAAAGAATACATAAGCAAATAGACTACCATGTTCATAGATTGGGGGTCTCAACCTAGTCGATGTACAGCTTTAATATAATGCATATCAAAATTTGCCAAAAGATATCTTGTTAGACAAGAGATACTGGTTTTTCATGCATTATGTTTTCTGTATAAGAAAGTCCAGAGTTTCACAGTTGTTTTCTAAGTGAAAAATTGACCAGGAAAACGATGTTATAACAATACCCAGTGCCGTTGGTACTTTCTATTAGAAATAATACTAAAAATGTGGTACACACCTGCTCCATGCATGACTACAGAAATAGCATTGGAGGGCGGGGCGCGGGGGGGTGGCTGTTCATCTAACCTCTTGCAGTATGTGTAGAGAGGAGAATCCGGGTCTGCATCTGCCCGATGATGATTCCTATCAGGCAGAGGTTAGGTATGCCTCCACACTCCATCCTTCTTTATCTTAGTTTGACAGCAACCATCCTTCCCACAGAACGCCATTTCTCTGCTGGGTTCAATAATCTATTTCTATTGCTGCACAGAATCCACAGCCAACACATACAATTTTAGGGTTTATTAGGGAGGTTAACAGGTTGCAAATCAGGGTCAAAACTGTTAAAGTTCTTTTGTCTGAAATACTTCTTTTCAGCCATATCAGCACATACTCAGTCTCTTTGATCCTGAGCCAAGTAGCCACGAAGTCTCTTGGCCTCTGCAGTGCTTGGGCAAGTGCTTCAAAGCTCTCTTAGCGCTGATAAATGCCCAGAGGGGTACCCTACCCCACAGCCAAAGGCTTTGCACTCCGTTGGGGTGTAGAGTCCGCTGTTGTGCATCATGACAACATTGCTAAGGTGCCCTGCTGCCCTGGGGCCTCAGTGCCCTGGTCTCGCTGCCACCGCCGCTGCTGCCAGTCTTTGTGCAGGGTCTTAGACAAGTGCTTACTGCTCCTCACTCTTCTCTCTTGCTGGTTGTGAGATTCTTTATTCCTACTTCTGAAGTGGCTCACTTTATGCCGAGCACATGGAAAAACAGATCAGTCCCCCCATTAGAGTCCTCCACGCATTTTGTGTGTGTGTGTGTGTGTGTGTGTGTTTTTTTTTACTTGCTCCCACCCAGTTATTTGGTGAGTGTTACACAAACTTGGGGTAGAAGAGCCATGGTCCAGTAATTTCACTTCACTGCCATGACCTTGCGCTAAGTGCTTTCCATGGGAAAAAAGACGAGGACACCAAGTGAAGGTGTCTCCCTCCAGCCACAGAGCTAGAGAAGGAAGCACGGTTCACACCTGGGCTAACATGAATTCACAGTCCGGATTGTAATCAGTGTCTGGGGACTCCCTCCTCTAGTCACGCAGGGGCGCTAATGTTTGCCTCCATTTCAGTGGATCCTCACAAAGAGACCAAACACTCCCTCAGAGACTCCAACTTTTGAAAATCATCATATTCTGATATCACTTTATTGCCTAGTTCCCTTACGGGTTCTTTTATTGTATAGACTCAGTCTGCTCTAATATGTCAGTGCTGGTTAGAGAGCTGAACCGAAAGATTTTATTAAATTGTCCAGCTGTATGGGAATATTTGATAGATACATTTTTGGAATTTTTTTTTTTACAATTTTAGTTAAAACAGCTTCCCCCAGTTGTTGAAGAAGTATATGATATAAGTATTTGTCTTTTGCCCTTAAAGTAGAAGTGGAGGTTGAAATGACCCCATCCATTTTCTTTGCTATCAGGGAAAGTGGATCACTTTATGCTTTTTATAATAATCTTTTAAAATCTTTTTTAAGTTGACATTGAAAAATGAAAAGCTGAATATTGAGTAGGTTTCTCTCCAAAAGACCAAAAATGGTCTATTGAAATGTTTTCAAAGAGAAGCTAAAAAAATTTTTTTTGGTCATTGCTTATTTAAAATTTCATTTTAGTGGTCCATTTATATGTTGGTTGAAGAAGGAATTTAGTCTTCCTGTGTGTATTATCCCAATTTAATTTAATTCATATCTAGATATATTGTAAACAATAGATAGACTCCAGCCTTCTTACATTCTAGAAGCAAGAAAAAGTTAAGTTTAAAATCCTTTATCTATTTTTTTTCACTTTTTTTTTTATTTTAACAATTTATTGGGGCTCATACGATTCTTTTCACGGTTCATACATATACATACATCAATTGTATAAAGCACATCTGTACAGTCTTTGCCCTAATCATTCTTTTCTTCTTTTACATTTTATTAGGGACTCATACAACTCTTACCACAATCCATACATATACATACATCAATTGTGTACAGCACATCCATACACTCCCTGCCCCAATCATTCTCAAGGCCTTTATCTATTTTTAAAGTCTTTAAACAAAAACAGCATACCCAATACGTTCCTTCTAGAAATCCATAAAGAAAAAAGAATGAGAGAAAACAGATTCTCTCTATGTAATGGAGTGGGAAATTACATGAATCAAGATAGCTCAGCTCCAAATTGGTTCTGCATTCTGCCTTCAGGTTTACCGGGGTACAGCTAGAGGGGGGCTTTCGTACTAAACCCCTGTTACTCGCTGAACGTCTTCTGGGGGAAATGGGATAGCAGGGACTGAGAACTAGAGAAAGCCCATTATATACGAACGTAAGGTTCCCACGAGCACAATTGAACAGGGCCCTGGAGGCAGTCGGTTACAATTGGGCTGCTAGCAACAAGGTCAGCAGTTTGAAAAGATGAGCTGCTCCTGGGGGAAAGATGAGGCTGTCTCCTTCCACGAAGACTCACAGCCTCAGAAACCCAAGGGGCCAGTTCTGCCCTGGCTTAGAGTTTCTGTGAAGCAGAGACACACTGGCAGATTGATTCAGCACATTTCAATGCCATGATCATCCAGCTCGCTAAAGGATGTTGAAAGTCCCATGCTTTGCCAAAACAACGAACAAATCTGTCTGAACAAAGTACAGCCAGAACATTCCTTAAAAGCAAAGACAGGGAGAATTCGTCTCACATATTTTGGTCATGTTCCCAGGAGAGGCCAGACTCTGGAGAAGGACATCACGCTTGGTAGACCGGAGAGGCAGCGCGATGGAAGACCCACGGCCTACCACCCCTGAGGAGAGGGATTGACCCAGTTACGGCAACAATGGGCTCAAACACACTGGCAGTCAGGCTGGGTCAGGACCTGGCAGTGTTTTTGTTCTCTTGTGCAGGGGGTTTGGATGAGGTGACCTTGACTTGATGGCACTCAACTATAGCAGGCAGTTGGCCTATGAACACACCCTGGCTTCACCATCGCTGTCAGTGTACGCACAGGCTTAGTAAGCTCTCTCAACTACAAACGTGACTCCCCACAGTGGACGCCAAACTGTCGCCCTGGTTAAACAGGGTCTTCTGACGAGAGGAGAGGCCGGACTGGTGGGATGGGATCATGTTCTGGTGACCCCTTCCCAAAGCATTTGTTGTAGTCTTAACCCCCTCCACCTATTCATGGAATCCCATTTGGAAATATTTTTCTTTGTTACCTAAGGGAGACCATATCAGGTTGTGTCTTAAACTAATGACTTTTGAGATATTGAAAGAGATCAGATTAGACATAGAGTCAAGTAACCGCAAATGGGGAAAATGGATATTATGTAGATTTCATTAAGGAACTGGGGAACTCCAGGGCTAGAGAAGCTAAGACAAGGATTTTCCCCCAGAGCCAACACAAAGAAGTCCTTCCCCTAGAACTGGGCCGCTGAACTTGGATTCCATGCCTCCTGACCTGTAGAAAATACGGAAGTCACCTGCTTGTGGTATTCCGGCCACAGCAGGACTGGGAGACTAAGACAGATGCTGTATCCCTGGCCTTCTCCCTTCCCTCCTGCTGGCCGGCCTGCTGCACACAGAACAAGCTGCTGGGCACTCTCCAACAGGCTGACCTTGATTTCCGGCAAAGTCAGAGGTAGAGCTGGAATGGGCCAGGATGTGGTTGAATGACTTTACAAGCCATTCACTAGTCAGCTCCTTGTCAATCAAACCCCAAACAGTATTCTTTGTTCAAATTGTGGTGAGACCCTGAGCTGTTTCTTTCTACTTGAGCCCTTGGTATCAGCTTCTCATTTTTCCCCTCCCACCTCCACCCTCCCTCCTTCCAAAACCCTCAATAATTTGTAAATTATTATTATTTTTCATGTCTTATACTGTCTGATGTCTCCCTTCACCCACTTTTCTGTTGTCTGTCCCCCAGAAAGGGGGGCTTATATGTAGATCTTTGTGATTGGTTACCCCTTTCTACTCCACCTTTCCCTTTCCCTCCTGGTATCTCTACTCTCATTATTGGTCCTGAGGGTTTTATCTGTCCTGGAATCCCTGTGTTTCCAGCTCTGATCTGTACCAATTTACATCCTCTGGTCTAGCCAGAATTAAGATCATGACAGTGTGGGGGAAGCATTAAAGAACTAGAGGCAAGTTTGTATCATTGGTCCTATACTGCACCCTGACTGGCTCTTCTCCTTCCTGCAACCCTTCTGTAGGGAGATGTCTACTTGTCTACAGATGTGCTTTGGGTCTCCACTCCGTACTCCCCCCCATTCACATTAATATGAGTTTTTGTCCTTTGATGCCTGATACCTGATCATAATGATACCTCGTGATCACACAGGCTGGTGTGATTCTTCCATGTGGGCTTTGTTGCTTCTCGGCTAGATGGCCGCTTGTTTATCTTCAAGCCTTTGAGACCCCAGATGTTATATCTTTTAATAGCCGGGCACCATCAGCTTTCTTCATCACAGTTGCTTATGCACCTGATCTGTCTTCAGCGATCATGTTGGGAAGGTGAGCATCATGGAATGCCAGGTTAATAGAACAAAGTTCCTGCATTGAGGGAGGACTGGAGTGGAGGCCCAATGTCCATCTGCTACCTTAATATGAAACCTATGCACATACATCTATTTCGTTATCATCATATGTAAATATATTTACATATGTATCTACGTTTAGTCACTCAAAAAGTACAGGCTCCGCAAGGGTAGTGGTTTTGACCTAATGCCTCTGGACAATTGGGCCTCTGGTTATTTTTCTTTACAAGTTGTTCTTGTAAAGAAACAAGTGTTTATAAAAGCTGGTGACAGCATAGGCTTGGCATCGGGCTACAACCCTGGAAAGATGAGGCTATCTGCCTCCATAAATGCTTCCAGTTTTCGAAACCTTATAGAGGGGTCATATGAGTCAAATTCTATTTCATGACAGTGGGTTTGATTTCGTTGGGTTTGGTGTTGTTTTTAATGTGCTAGGGAGGAAAGGGGAAGATGTTGAAAAATGGTGTATACAAGAAATTAAGAAATCCTGGTGATGTGATGGGTTATGCCTTGGGCTGTTAACCACAAGGTCAGCAGGTAGAAACGACCAGCCACTCCACAAGAGAAAGAGAAGGCATTCTACTCCCATACAGTCTTGGAAACCCACAGGGGCAGTTCTACTCTGTCCTCTATGGTTGCTTTGAGTCTGAATTGATTCAGTGGCAGTGAGTTTAGTAATTAAATTAGATAAGTAAGTGTCTTCCAAACAGATCCTCTTTGCTTCCTTTGATCCAAAATAACTAAGCATTGTCTAGTAATAATTTTGCTCTCAAATATTATTTTTGTAATAACTATAATATTGTTAACTCTGTGATATGGACTACCAAAGTGGCAGGTATCATGGAACTCTGGTTAAAAAACTATCAGATAAAGGGAATGTCAGGTTTTATAGGAACCTCACCGCAGGTTGCAGACATAGTCATTGTCTCTTTGGCTTGAGCTTGGAGTACAGATAAAGAGTAACAACCTATCAGCCAAAGAATCCTTAGGGCCAGATAACCAAGAGACCCCACCCACAATGACTTCTAGTGGTCCATCCATCCTCCACAGTCCTCCTCCCCACCCTTCACATACCCAGTGCATCTCAGTCATGTGCATATAAACATCTCTTGACTTCTCCCCATCCTAAGATAGTACCCTATGGTAATCATGTAAAGAAGTCTTGGCATCCTAGTTCCTGCTTGGAGGATATGGACTCTTATTTAACCATCTCAAAATCCCAAGAAGATAAGGGGCTATCAGTGTGCCTATTTTCCAGATGGGAAGCCTGAAGCACAGGAAAGTGAAGTAACCTGCCCAAGGTTACTCAGTCATTACAGGGCAGAATCAGAGTTCTGACCCACAAACATTACTTTGACCTTGTCATAAATGCTTAACAGCTTTAGCGGCTTATAGATTGTATGTTGGGCAACCAATCACAAGGTCAGCTGTTCACATCCACCAAATGCTTCACAGGAGAAAGATGAGACTTTCTACTCTCACAAAGATTCATGATATCTGGAATCCTGAATGAGCAGTTCAACCCTGCCCTATAAGGTCATTATGAGTCAGAATTGACTAGGTGGCAGTGAGTTAAATTGTTGTTTTATATTCTTTGTATAAGAATACAAATAATATCTTCTTACTGGCACCAATAAGTGTCTCACCACTGTCCTCACGCTCAGCTTCTGCCATCAGGATGCATTTCAGTTTCTAGAAGGTACCGTGAATTCTGGAGAGTTGCTCTGAGGATTGAGGCCCATGCTTTGCTGTCTTTGCTTTTCCTCACACGCTTCACCTCTTCACCTGTACCTCAGCTTCCAGTCCTTGAGGCAGCCCTGTCACATTCATCAATAGGATACAACTAATACTTCTCATATGTATTTTGAAACTTGTACATATTTCATATTACTTCTCAGTCAGTAAATACTGATCTACTGATTGAGCACAGCCAATAATTCAGTAAACACTCTTACATTTTGAGTATTTCCCTTTGCATTTATATAGAACCAAAAGTTAGCACTGTCATGAAGTTGGCATTTTCATTTCAATGGCAAAAATTCATATCCTATGTTTAAATTAGGAGGAATTTAAAGATCAAGAAGATAGACTTGAATAATCCCCAGCCAAGGCAAAAATCTTATGCCCAAAGTCAGTAAGCACAAATCATATTGCCAAAAAAAATCAAATGCAGCATCTATCATGGGAGAATTATATACATAATGTGTTTTGTGATCTGACACTGGATTAGGAGAACCACTTCATTGAGAACTCTTACTAACGTTGAAGGTAAACTACTTCTCTCCCTCCATAGGGTAATAGAATGTTTGGGCTAAAAACATTTTCATGCTCACTGAATTCAACACCTCCCTTCTTATTAATAGGAAAATGAAGACGCTGCGGTGTTACAAACCGTAGAGTTGTATTTGTCACGCTCACTCTTTAAGATATTATTTCACCATCTTCTCCTTAACACACTTGAAAAATGACCATTTTTATAGACTTCAGAAACTCCTGTGGTGAATTCAGGGTATACTCAGTTTCCAGAGTCCTTATTCTAACTTCAAAGCTTCTCACCCTACTTGTAAGTTAAAGATTGATGGCGTTTGAACCATCATTTTTGTCATTTTACTCACCAAAGGAAAATTGGCACAGTTTGTGCCCAGCTGCGAACCAAAGGATGACAGTTTGACCCCAGTGCCAAGGAAGAAAGGCCTGGCAAACTGCTTATGTAAAGCTCACAGACACTGACAACACAATAGAACTCTTCTACTCTATAATACATGCTGTCATCGTGGGTCAGAATCAACTCAGCAGTAATTAGTTAGTTTGTTTTTATGCAAATGAGCAAACAAATCTACTCCCAGGATTTTATACTATTGAATTTTAATCCTTCAGCAACAAGGAGCTATATTCCCCAGAAGCTAACACCGCCACATGAACTGCCAGAGGCCCCTATAAACAGGCTGTAGTTAGTCATCTGGCTGCCAAATCCGCTTCCTCCATTCACATTACCTGCTCACCTGATTGGCATTGAGACATGTGTTACCCGCTGTAAACGAACATTTGCTTTAGCATTTTTCAAATAAATACTATGTGTGGTGGGGCTTCCTCTTGAAAGTTTGTAAGGACCACTAGAGGTGTGATCTTTACCTGTGAACCTCTGTGAATTGCTGGAAATTTTGAAATCACAGATAATTTAATTTTAAATCACATAAAATTTTAAAAAGGAACCATGGTGTTGATGCGGGTTAGGTGCTGGGTGACTAAACCCTAGGTCAGCAGTTCAAACACCCCCCCCCAACTTCTCCTTGGGAAAAAGATGAGGCTATCTGCCCCCATAATGATTTAAAATCTGGGAATCACTTTATATAGGATAGCTAGCTGTAAGTTGGAATCAACGTGATGCCAGTGGAGTTGGGTTTGGTTTGGTTCTGCGGGATTTTCTATTTCCACACCTAAAAAGCGCCATACTTTTGCTCATGTAAGAGATAAGAAAGCTTAACCTTCCGGCCCACCCCATGTATAACAAAGGTCCTCCAGTTCCTGCTGTGACCTGCCTCATCCAGGATTGTGCCCCTTGAATCCCTGGTACACTGAATCTTCGTCATCTGATTGGAAATACAGCCTCGGACCCATCCACATATAAGGACTCAAACTGCCTTTCCCAGGGGTGACGGTGTGAGGAGCACCTCTACAGTGAGAGGGAGAAGCCATCTCTCCCCCTTGCCCCTGCACGCTGCCTGTCCCAGGCTGCCTCCAACACCAGCGCTCGCACACAGACTTGCCCACAAGCACGTGCTCCTTGGTGGACGGAGCTGCAGACACCGCTCATGATCGTGCTCGGTTGTGCACCTCACATCTGCCAACTTTCCTCAACTCAAACCTTTTAGTTTTGTTTTTCTTCAGAAAAGTTTTAAATGATTATTAAATGGGCCAGAATGCAGCCAAAAATGATTAATGGATGGAAGTTTATCTCTCCATTCCTAGGGTTTGTGTTCTGACTCTTTCTTCACAAATCATGGATCAAGCAGGGCTTTTATCAAGTGAAAACACTACAACTAAAGTTTTGTCATCAAGTTAAAACGCTTCACTAAAAACACTACAAGATTGAGGTCTCTTCTGCCTCCTCTGGAACAACATAAGGAAGAAAGATGTGCTCTTCCCATGGGCAGAATCTTCCCCGCTGGCTTGCACCAGGGCCAGGCCACGAGGGGTCCTGTCGTGATGACACAAGAATGCTTCAGCAGTAAAAGGCCACATGCCACAAAGTTAATGGGGCATCACATTTGTGACATCAGAATGCAACTCCCATTTACCAAAGTGCACTTGTCCCATCTGTAGAGACTTATTAGCAACCTTCAAGGAGAACTTGAAACCCTGGCTGAAGAAGATCGAGGAGTTAAGTGGCCTTCACTCTGGATTATAACTCAATGTCAGGAAACCAAAACTCCTCACAACTGCACCACTAGGTAACATGGTAGTAAGCTGGGAAAAGATGGAAAATGTCAAGAATTTCACCTTGTTTGGACCCGCAATGATTTGCATTGAGTACATCTGCTGCACGCAACCTCTGTAAAGCGTTGAAGGGCAGATTGCCTTGAGGACCACGGTGTGCCTGACCCAAGTCATGGTGTTTTCAGCTGCCTCATATGCATGTGAAACTTGGACATTGAATAAGGAAGACTGAAGAACAATCGATGCATTTGAATTATGTTTGATATGTCATGAATTAATGCCTTTAAGTTTGTCCTTATTTCGTGACTGGTTCTAGACTTTACATTTCGGTACTGTATCCATCTTGAATTCATATTGTATGTGGAGTGAGGTATGAATCCTACCTCATTTTTCTGCAAATGAAAATCCAATTTTGCCACCACTATTTGTTGAAGAGACTAGCTCTTCCTCGATGTAATTTGATGGATTTGGGCCCTTTATCTATATATAGGTGGGTGGATTTATTTCTGGGTTCTCTATTATGCTCCATCCGTGTATCTTATCATTGCACCAGAACCAAGATGTTGGGACTATTATGGCTATATAGTAGGTTTTGAGGTGAGGTAATGAAAGGTCCCCTACCATGTTCTTCCTAAGCAGACCTTTGCTTACCCTGGATCTTTTTCCTTCCCATGTTAGGTTAGTGATCAGTTTCTCTGTTTCTTTACAGTGTTGCTGGGATCTGGGTGTAAATCACATTATCTTTATAGATTGCTATGGGTAGTTTTAGCATTTTCACAATGAGTCTTCCTATATATGGATGTACAACATCCTTCCGTTTTTGTAGGTTGCAGTTGGCTTGTTATAGTAGTGTTTTATCTTTTGCTCTGTTGGGAGTATTAATAAGTGTTCAATTATAGTACAATGTGTGGGCATTTGTGTGTGTGTTTATTTTTTTAGGTAGGTTGTTTAGAAAGTACTTTAAGTTCTTCACTGTTACCTAAGTTTTTTATAAAATAAAATAAAATATCGGGATGTGATTGGCAGTTTAATAAGATTTTCTTCCTATGACTCTAGGATATCTGTGGATATTCAACAGCACAAAGATATTCTTTCTGCTCATTAATAGGAACAATTACATAGCATTTTATAATATTGATTGTAGAGTTTCTGTTTTTTGTTTTGTTTTTAAATATTTAAAGCCTGGCTTGTATTTAAAGGGACAAACTTCATCAGTAGTCTAGATTTTTCAGGAGAAAGGGTCTCAAAATATATTGATTGGCAAAAATAAGGTAACTGAAACATTTTGCCTTCATAAAAAAATAACTTTTTTTCTTTGCATCCATACCATTTATTGCCTTTTTCAGTTTCTACAGAGTTATAGAAGAAGAGCCTATTCGAAGTGTTCTCAGGGACTGGTGGTAAATAGTCATAAGTTTTGCCTCGTTGCAAAGGACACACGATAATTAAATGTCCTTGTAGCCTCTTACTTTCCCAGCAATATTTCGTGAGCTGGGGATGGGGTTTTGCCAGGCTTCTACATATGTGCAACTAGTTTTTAGTAAGCAGTAATGAAAGTTCTAGCTAGTAGCCAGCATGCTAAGCACGCCCGGAAGGCAGTTCTCAGCAGTGGCGAGGCAGGCAGCCGAGAGCACCGGTGCGTGGGGGGAATCCCGGCCCTCTCTCCTCCCGGCCGGCTGCCCGCCCACGTGCTGGCTGCGCTGCCGGACGCCCCGTGTCTGCCCCGGGAATGACCGCCCAGGCCTCCGGGCTGAATCTGCAGGCATAGACTGAGCCAGTGCTGGGGCGAGCCGCTCGGAGGCGGAGGAGCTGCGGGCCTCTCTTGCTGGAGCTGTGATGTCACGCGCCAGTCCTAACCCATGGTTGGTCGTTTTGTGTTTCAGCTCCCTGCCTGCAGTGGAACACAAAGGCCTGGAAGCGACTCTCACAGAGGTCCTGCAGCGAGAAGAAAGGAGGCGACGGAGCACTTTAAAGGAACGGGCGGCGGGCGGCCTTTTGTGCGCAGAGACCACCTTGGGAGGAAAGAGTCCGTGGAAGCCCGCGTGGCCGTGGCCGTGACCGAGCGATGAGCTGAGCCCGTGCTGCTGACACCCAGAGCCCCGGGATCGCCAGGCGCCCCTTGTGCTTCGTGTACATGTGTCTACTCAGCCCCTCCGGAGGCGCCCAGGAAAGGCTCCAACACGGCCGCTGGGGAGAGAGCGCCCACCATGCCCACGGAGACGCTGCCCACAGGTAGCATGGTGAAGCCGGTCAGCCCGGCCGCCACCTTCACCTCGGCCGTGCCCCTGCGCATCCTCAACAAAGGGCCCGACTACTTCCGCAGGCCGGCCGAGCCCAACCCCAAGAGGCTCAGCGCCGTGGAGCGGCTGGAGGCCGACAAGGCCAAGTACGTCAAGAGCCAGGAGGTGATCAACGCCAAGCAGGAGCCCGTGAAGGCGGCCGTGCTCGCCAAGCCCCCCGTGGGCCCGGCCGCCAAGCGGGCCCTGGGCAGCCCGACCCTCAGGGTGTTCGGCGGCACCGCCAAGGCCGAGAGCGGGGGCCCGCGGGAGAACCTCACGCTGGAGATTCTGAAGAACCTCCTCAACAGCTCCGAGGGCTCCAGCGCGGGCTCGGGCCACAAGCACCCCGCCCGCACCTGGCTGCCCCCGCGGGCGGAGGCGCCCGACCTCCACCGCCACTCGTTCGCCGAGTCGCTGAAGGTGTACCCCACGCACGGCCGCGGCAGCTCCCCGGAGGGCAGTGCCCACGGGAGCCGACGGCTCCTGGAGGCGTCGGCGGAGTCCGGCCTGCACGCCTCGCACAGCTCCTCGGACATCCGCAAGGTGCCCGGCGGGAAGCCGTTGAAGGCAGCCCCCTGCAGCAATTCCGCCCCGCCGCTGCCCCCCAAGCCCAAGATCGCCGCCCTCACTCCGACCCCCAAGTCTCCGGAAGCCGACGCCGTGGAGCCCGCCTGCGGGGTCAGCCGGAGACCGTCCCTGCAGCGGTCCAAGTCGGACTTGAGCGACAGGTACTTCCGCGTGGACGCCGACGTGGAGCGCTTCTTCAACTACTGTGGCCTGGATCCCGAAGAACTGGAAAACCTCGGCGTGGAAAACTTCGCACGGGCGAACTCGGACATCATCTCCCTCAACTTCCGCAGTGCAAGCATGATCAGCTCGGACTGCGAACAGTCTCAGGGCAGCAGCAGTGACCTTAGAAATGACGACAGTGCCAACGACCGGGTGCCCTACGGCATTTCGGCCATCGAAAGGAATGCCCGGATCATCAAGTGGCTGTACAGCATCAAACAAGCGCGGGAGTCGCAGAAAGTCTCCCATGTGTGACCGACCGTGTGTGCGGAGGAGGGGAGGAGGGGGTGTCTGTCTGTGCATACTCCCGCGTGAAGGTCGTTAGGGTCCCTTACAGTCTTGTGAGCTTCTCCATGCTCTTTGTGTTGCTTGTTGTGCAGTGTGCCCAAGTTGCATGCCTGTCAACGGGGGGGTGACATGGCTCCCACTCGAACCATCGCTGCAGAGCCTGGCTGCACACACTTCATCTGCCAAACGCTCCCGAGCAGAATCTAAGGAGGGCTGCATTCCGAAGCAAAACTGTTTACAAGAAATGGTACACGACTTCTTCGATATTTATGTGGTGTTTGTGTTTTTATATCTCACGCTATTGTGTCTTAATTAAAAGTTTTATCAACTGGCTTTTAAGTTGAGAGTAGAATATTTTTGAAATAAAAAGAGCCAATTTGCCTACCTGTAAGACCATAACCACGGGGACATAAATGGGATGTGCGGTTGAAAAGAAAGATCAACTGGGCCAGTGCAGAAGCAGGCTGTTCTCTGAAGCGTGAAGTGGTGAACTTAATGTTGATCGCTAACCTGTCAAACCGCTCTTGCTGCTTTGTGAAGTGATTGTTGGGACACCAACGCTAAGCTCTGTGTCTGACTTAGTGTGTAAATGTGGACGGTACTGTGGAATAGTGGACCCATGAGATGATGACCTAATACGTGGTGGGTAGGGGGAGGGGGGGTTTGTCTATATTGCCTTTTTGGTTTGCTTTGATTTCGGGTTAATGTCAGAAATGTACTCTATTAATCTTTATACAGAAATGGCTTCCTTAAAGCTGACACTAAATGCCAGGGGAGATTGGGGTCAAGAACTACTAATCCATTCTGTTTCTTCCTCCCTTTCTTCCTCCCCTCGTTCTTGCCCATCTGTTGTTCTCTTTGGGAGAAAGGAGTAGGCTTGTTCGGTTTGAGCTTTTTATTGCCGTGAACTAAAATGGAAGTACACAGCCATATCAGCATAAAGCCTCCTCTTTAAAAGTAACTCCATTTGGTGGCTGAGCCCTATCTGAGCAACAGGATTCTGTTGTCTCTCATATGCAACTTTCTCAGGCTGGGGACTTCGGTGCCACTCCAGGCAACTGTCAAGACACAGCACGATGCGCTTTTTCTCCCTCGTGGGCTCCAGTGCTATGTATCAACTCCTTTTCAGCCAGCTGGCCCCGCTGACTGTCCTGGTGGGGTAGCAATGAGGTAATCTTACAGTGAGTGATTGGCTTAGTTGCTATTATAATCTCACTTATAAACTACATAGCAGCACTACCCAAGACACCATCAGCTCACAGGAAATTCTATGGTGTAAATGCTATAAAACTGTACATACTTCAGTTGTTATGAAATCTTTTTAAAAAAGGAAAAAGAAAACATTTCACTAATAAATAGCTGTGTCACAGTCAATGATGGTGGTGGTTTCTCTCTGTCCTCCCCCACAGAAATTTTAACTGAAGACTCTAAGTCAGAAGTAGATTTTTGATAGCCTTGGCATTCTTAATGGTAGTTGTAGCAATATGCACTTTTGCTAAGAATTCCATCAAGTTCCCAAAAGTTGCTGCTGTTTTATTGGCTCACACTTAACTTGGGCTGTCTTGTCTTTTCTTGAACATCAGGATTTCTCACATCTTCCACAAGACTTTGTTTAGTTATAAATATTTATGAGTTCTTATAGAGGAATAAGGATTTGAAGTTGATAGCTTTGTTTTTATTTGTACACACATAGCAGTGTTACCATGGCATGGTTATACCATCATTCATCCATGTGTCCCTCTCTCAACACATCATATGTTAGGTGACTCCTATGTTCGGAACCCATGTTAGGCACTGGCAGGGTCAACAATGTAGTTACTGTCTCAATTCGCTTAGATTTTTATATTTATTTTAAGAAAAATACATTTTTTTCTAGTGTCCTATTGTTAGGACATTGAGCATACTATGAACATTTTTATTTTGATTCAGGTTATTTTAAGATATATATTTCTTCAAAATTAATCAACTTTAAGAACATTTTATGGCTGCAAACTATGAATAATAATCATTTTCCTTCTGAAAAGCAAAGTTAATTATTTGATATTCACTTCTGATTTTGTATTCTACCTAGTCCTCTGGTTAAATTTCACTTGAATCCTCCCTCCCAGAAGAAAAATTTTGGATTACAGCTAGACACCATAGTGATAAAACGCATTACACATGAAAAAATGGAATGATGTTTTCTTTCGTTACTACTGTGTTCAAACGTGACCATTTAAAACATACATAATTTAACCTCAACAATTATATATTCAACTTTTCCTGGGGTTATCAATAGATGCTTTACTTGGAAAATTTGTGATTGCTGCTGGTGCTAGTTCAGTTCATTCCTGTATTTGAGTCTTCGAGCATTTCAGTTCCTTACATCATCTGTTTTCAGATAGAGCTCTGAATCCTCCCACTGTAGTTCAGTCTAATTTTCTCAAATCTTATGTATACAGTGGACAACTGTGAGGCTTGTGATTCCCAAGAAGGGTCAGGGATCCTTATTTTCTCTTTGTTCTTAAAGTCGTTTGTATAATTGACTATTTCAGATGCTTGAGGTTAAATCTTAAGACTGAGTCATTTCTTAATTGCAAAGTGCTGTTTGCAAAATGTACATTCTATTGGCTTTTGACAGTAAGTTGTGTGTGTGTAAGGTGGTAGTGTTGATAGGAATATAGAGTTGCCATATTATTTTCTTATTTAATACAAAGTGAAATATGATTGCACTGGATATCCTGACACCTATTTGTTTCCTTTTGAAAACCACCATCTCCTATGACAATCCTCCTATATCCAAATCTTCGCCATTGCCTCAGTTGATTACGCTTTCCGGGCTGCTGTTCGAGAACTTCCTTACTGGAGGCGCCCTCCCCACCCAGTATCTGCCCCCTTCTATTTAGTGCCAAAGGTGTTGCAAGCAACCAAAGAGAAGTTTCAAGTAGGAATTTTTACCACTGATAACAAATATCTATTTCTGCCCAACAAATTACCCCCAAACGCTTCTCCATAAAACAGTAAGCATTTATTGTTCCGCAGTTTTCATGATAAGGAGTCCGGGAGAAATTTAGCTGAATAGTCCAGCTTAGGGTCTCCTAAGGCTGCAGACAAAGTATTGATTAGTTCCACTTCATCGGAAGGCTTGACAGCATGGAGGACCAACTTCCAAAATGGCATATTCCCACGGCATTGACAAGAATTTTCAATTCCTGGTGACGGTTGGCAGGAGGCCTCGGTTCCTAAGGAAATGGACCTCCTCCTACGGGCTGTTTGTAGTTCTCACAATATGGCAGCCGACTTCCCCCAGAGCAACTGATTCAAATGAGTGGAAAACAAATCACAGAGCCAAATATAATACATTCTCCCAGATGATTCATGAAATACAGTCCACACTCACAAAAAGGGGAAAGAATTAGATGCCATCTTTTAAAAGAAGAATGTCAAAGATTTCCTGGACATATTTTTAAATGTCTCTACATTCTGTTAGGAATAGTTTCTCCCTCTTCCTGAACCCTTCACACCCCATCACAAGGTTCAAAGAGCTATCAGTGAAATGTGTCTGCGTGTCACCCTTCCCAGTTCCCACCAATTGTGATTTTTGTCATGACCACACACCTAGCCTTTGCAAACTCAAATGATGCTTTCTTGTGTATTTTTTTAATCGTTTTATTAGGGGCTCTTACAACTCTTTATCACAATCCATACATACATCAATTGTGTAAAGCACATTTATTTGTACATTCATTGCCCTCATCATTCTCAAAATATTGCTCTCCACTTAAGCCCCTGGCATCGGGTCCTCATTTTTTCCCCTCCCTCCCTGTTCCTCCCTCCCTCTTGTGTATTTTTTTTCAGTTTACCTTTATCAAGATGTTTTATTTCTACCAGATAAAAACTGCCCTAGTAAATATAGTCATATTTCTGATGGACCAATCTGAACCCCAGATCCAAAGGTGGGCAGTTTACAACCATAAATAGCAGTCCAGACTACACAGTATATGCTTGACACGTGTTGATTTTATTACCTATATCAACATCAACTTGCTGGCAGTAAATTTGGTGTAGTTGATACATATTAAGTTCTATCTAGTTGTGCTGTACATGTTATCACAGGGGTAGTGATTGTCCTTGTTTTCACATTGCAGAACCTCAAAATTAAATCCTTTAACCAAGATACTTGAGTAAGTAAGTGACAAGATGGAACTTGAACTCAACTCTAAAATGTCAGGCTTGCCCTTCTACAACTCAGTTAAAGGGAAAGAAGCTTGTGTGCTTTATCAAGGGTTTTTTTTTAATTTCTTTTAAATCAGCATTTCTACTCTTATCTAAAAGATTGATCAATTGAGAAACATGCTTCAGGTGTTCTATTATAAACAATGTACAGCCCACTGAGTGTAAGAGAAAAAGCTGTTCCACTTGTAATCTTTCTGAATTAAGGGTGCCATCCTTGGCAGGCAAGTCCCGTGGTCTTTTTTCTTAATGAAGGACATTGAAAAAGGTAAGTAGCGAAGAAAAATGGCCACAACTTAACAAACAGGAAGTTTATTGTAACAGCTGGTGAATAAACATGTCATTTTTCTACTCAAAATTGTATTGAAGGGTTCAAATGATCTGTTCTGAATAGAAGGTATATAGGAGAAAAGAGAGTCAAATGATGCTCCAGAAGAATGTCATAGATTATCTTTTAAGATTTTTATTGATAAACTTCACATATCACGCAATTCATTGTTTAACTGTTTTAAACAGAGTTGTACCCTCATCCGCCCAATCAAGTTTGGAGCATTTTCTTCATTCTTGTGTCCATTATTATTAACTCATCATTATTATTAATTCTTGTGTCCATTATAATTAACAAAAAAAACACAGAAGAACTTTACAACATGTGACAAAAACTAGAACAATGTGAAAACTGGTTCAAAGGAAAAGCAAATGGTAAATTTTACCCTGTATCTGCAGTCACCCACATTCCAGTGCACTCTGGTAAGAGTTCGCATCTTTGGGCAATGGACATAGGGAATGCGATGGAGACAGTCCAAGTGAGGGCTCTGTAAATGGAGTTGTGCTTCTCGATCCTTCATAGTCTTCTACAAACCAGGTGCTCCGATTGCGTACAGTCTCCCATTCTGAGCTTGGATTTTGTTGTTAATAATTCTTTGATCAGCTGGGTTGATGTGCTTTTGTGTGGACTTGGCTGACACCTCACTTCGATGGTTGTTTGTTTTTCAGATCTGATTTGATTTATACGTAGTTGTTTTTAAGTAGTATGTTGTTCAGTCTCCATGTGTTTGACTTTATGTTCTTCTTCTTTCTATTTTTCATCTCTAATTTTATAGTGTGGTGATCTGGGAACATGGATTGTAGGATCTTAGATGGCTATGTTTGTTTTGCTGTTTAATTACTAAGTTTTACTTTGTTGCCTAATGGGGAATATTCTGGCATAGCTACCTGGTACCATATACCCAGAGATGAATGTATACTGTGCTTTTGTCCAGGGGAGGGCTCTGTATATGTCTAGGGAGTTAAGCTGGTTGATTGTGTTGTTTAGCTCTTTTTGTATACTCACTGAGTTTCTTTCCAGGTGAGCTTATCTATCAGTCATTGAAATCTCAGTGACTGCCATCGAGTCCATTCTGACTTGTAGTGACCCTGTAGGACAGGATAGAACTGCCCCTGTGAGTGTCCAGGTCTGCAACTCCTGACAGGAGTAGAAAGCCCAGTTTTCCTCCCGCAGTAGAAACCTAGGGCACGATCATTTTTCTACAATAGCATAACGTGTTCTAGCCAACTGAAATAACAAGCTAAAAAGTGACTAGAATCCTTAACACTTTAGATAATCTATGGAGGCGTTGGTTTCAAAGATGTGCTAGTGTTGTTGGGGGGAAATATGTACATACAACTTGGAGCTGATTAGACAGCCATGGCCAAGGTAATGAGACGCTTTGGCCCTCAGAATGATAGGTTGTGAAGGATTTCACCATGGAATTAATGAAAGAGAGACTACGTTTAGTCACTCAAAAAGTACAGGCTCTGAAAGGGTAGTGGTTTTGACCTAATGCCTCTAGACAGTTGGGCCTTTGACTTCTCCATTTCCTCCATTATCCAAAACCCATCTGCCTAAAAATTTGCTTCCATTTCCTCATGTGTAAAATAAGTCAATTTTCCAATGTATGTGTTCTGATCTCATAACTTTGTGACAATACTTACAACTGTTAGGAGAGTCTTCTCATGTAGTATGAAAGGTATGAAAGTCAGATCGTATCAGTTCCAGGAGGTCTCCTGGCAGCCAGACAATCACAGAATGCCATTTTAGGTACTAACTGTGATGTTTTCGTTGAGGAAGGAAACCATATAGGGCCTCAATTACTTGGACTCATTGGTGTTTAGTTGCTTGGTTGGTTGGTTGGTTAGATACTATGGGGCCACTTTTGCTCCCTTGCAATGAGACATTGTATTAGGTTTGGCTCTCCAGAGAGGCAAAACCAGGACACTTATATACAAGCAGAGAAATTTATATTCAGTTCTGTGTGTATAACAGCAACCCACACAGCTACAGAAAGAGGGAAAGAGAACCCATTCTCATTTCATGGGTCAGTTGATGTGCTGTAGATATTTCCAACTCAGCTACCAGATCCAAGGGCCAAAGCAGCAAGAAGTAAGAGGGCAAGCTGTCGTGAAGCATAGTGAAGCCCCATAGTGTGGTGTGGCGATGCAAAAGCACGGTGTGTTGATGAGAGACAGCTGGCAAGGCAGCGTAACATGATATATACAGCCAGTCCAGGTGGTATAGCGTGGTGACAGTGGGTGCAGTGTGGTGATGTGAGGCAGTGAGACCTGGTGTCACAAGAAGGCAATATAAGACAGCCGGATCAGGCCACACCCCTAGTCCAGGCTGTGCCAAGGGAAGAGAAAAAGGGCGTCCAAGCCTTCACGGGGACTTCTTATACCTAGACCACTTCCCCAATGAAACATCCAGTCTGCAACCTGAATGATAGACTGGGCTCAACCCATGTCTGTTTACAGGTGCCAAATTGACACTCGCTAAAAAAAAAAAAAAATCTGTCCATTGTCAACTTGGCACTTTTACATGATTCTTTAACCACACATAATCTCCAAAGACAGTAAAATCATACTTGTGCCTAATATCAGATAGATAATAACACATAAATTAAAACATATTACCCCCATTTACATCTGATATATTTTTTTTTTACATTTTTAATATGAGAACATTTATTGCACAACTAAATGTTGAAATCCTTAAGATGAACTTGACGCTGCAACCGCTGCCCTCTTGGGTTTAGGAGTTGTTCCTTCACGGAATCCATGTCTGAATCTGCGGTAGACAATTTTTAGGTGTCTCATTCGACCAGTACCGGTGGTATTTCGTCTTTTAGCCTTGGCACTCCAGTTATACTTTCTCTTGCGCTTGGCTGGGTAGCCACACTTGCCACAGGTCGACTTCTGGAGATGGTAGGCCTTGGAGCCACAGCGGCGGCACAAGGTGTGCGTCTTATTGCGACGCTTTCCGAAGGATGACGTTCCCTTCGTCATCTCGCTTCTGCGGCCGAGACCAAAGAGACCCTACATCTGATATTTTATAAGTGAAGAAGAAAAAATATTTGATGAAGACATGTAGGGGAAATACAATTAAAGACGTCCTGTTTACAACTGAACACATGACCATAATTAATACTTAGAAATACCTTCCTCCATTACCCATTTTGTATTCCCCTCCTGTCTGCTAGTTGTGGTACTTTGCCTGATGGGGTGACCATTCATTCCTGAGGAGTCTGGGCCACTAGTAATCATATAAGAATTGGCTGTTTTTACCATTTACTTTAATCACAAGGTGTGGTAGTACTAAGAGACAATTTCAGACATTATTTTTCTTGACCTCTATTATGTAACACCAATACAATTTCCCCTTGGTAATCAGGATCAGTGCCAACACTCAATACAGCAGCATCCTTTTCTACCTGTTGATCCAGAGGCTTGAGGAGCCTCAAATGGGCAGGATGCATTAACTGCCAGGTTGACAGAATCAATGTTGTGTTTATAGATGAGACTGCTACTCCTTTGAAAATAGGACCTCCAGACCTGAAGATCATAGAGCTGCTGGGACAGGAAGCAGAAAATGCTGCGCATGTGTCACTGGGAGTACAAGTGAGTGGTGCCACTCACGTTTCCACCCCTTGCTTTCTGTACCCGTGAAACCTGGCTATTGGAGCTACTGCACCATATTATTGGCCACTGCTTCAGAGTATACACGGTCTCCTGGAGAATATTGTCCCCAGTCTGCAAGCTATTGTCACCTAGCTGGCACTGTTTCATTGTGTCTTTAAAAGGCCATTCCATAGTTCTATCAAGCCAGCTGCTTCAGGATACTGAGGAGCTTAATACAACTAGTGGATTCCATGAGCATGGGCCCACTTCATTTGCTGTTAAGCAAGTTCCTTGATCTGAAGCAATGTTGTGTGGGATACCATGTCATTGGATAAGACATTCTGTAAGCACACAAATGGTAGATCGGCCAGAAGAATTGTGGGCAATGAAGGCAAATCCATACCTAGAGTGTCTATTCCATTAAAAAGAAAACACCCGTGATGGGAGGGGGTCCTGTGTAAACATCCTGCAACCAGGAAGCTACTTGATCGCCTGAGAAACGGGCTCATGTCTTAGACTCGGTGTTTATCTCGGCTACTGTCAAATTAGGCACTCAGCAGCTGTTGTTATTTTTAGGTGCTGTTTTGTCGGTTCTCCCTCACAGTGAGCACAAAAGAGGGGCGCACTGCCTGGTCCTGCGCCACCATCACCATTTCCCTTATGTTTTAGCCGACTGTTGCACCCCCTGTGTCAATCTGTCTGGTCAAGCACCTTCCTCTTTTTCCTGCTCCTCTGCTTCACCAAGCATGATGCCCCTCACCTGGGACTGGTCTCTACTGACAACGTGTTCCCAGTATGTGAGGCAAAGTCTTGCCGTACTTGCCCCTCAGGAGCATTCTGGATGTGCATCTTCCAAGACAGACTTGTGTGTCCTTTTGGCGGGTCATGGAACTTCCAGTATTCGTCACCAACCCCATGGTTCAAGTGCATCAGTTTTTCTTCAGTCTTCTTTTATTCATTGCCCAAATTTTACTGCATATGAACAGATTGAAAATACCTTAGTCACTTCAGAAGAATTAGCAACGGAAAGCTCTATAGATTGCTTGGAAACATTGTCCTTCAGTGAACACCTCATGAATAGAAGTAGAACAGTGTCGTAGAAAGTGCCAGAAATGAGCCTCTCAGGCCATAAGGCACTCAAAATATGAGTGAGGAAGAGCTGCCTTCTCAAAGCAGGCTGAGCATCATGACTCCGCAGCCAGTAGCCAAGTCAGCTTTGAGGAGTGGAGGCCCATGTTACTGAGCCCACATATAATCTCCATCCCTGTGACCACTGTCCCTTTAGTTCATGTGTCTATTGGATGAGAACAGCAGTGGCTAGTGAAAGAGGGTGACTAGTTTCCACAAAGCATTTCATCCTATCCACTATCCACTTGACTGTTAAACTCCTCCTCTGCAGAGGTAAATCTAGGTGAGCATTCACATAAGATACATCTTCAGTTTTTTGATTCATTCAGATAGATTTCCCCCCGACTCCCACCGCATCTCTGCCCCCCACACACACACACACACATTTCCTGGTCACCAATTTTTCAATCATGCTCCTCTTAAGTCCCTGATCATCCCGCCAAACTATTGGCTATCGCCTGTGAATCAGTATACAGTTGCACATTTGGCCGTTTCTCCTTTCAAACAAACTGAATGACCAGGTATACAGCTTGAAGTTCTCATTCAAGTTTTCCCTTCATGCCTGCTCTTCAGGAAGGTCCTAGAAAGAAGCTGTAGTGTGCTGCTGTCCGCTTATGATTGGTACCTACATATCATGCAGAATCATCAGTAAACCAAGCAAGTGTATAATCTTTCTCATTCACCTGATCATAACACCATCGGTGTGGACTGGTAGACAAAGGTACCGTACGAATAGAGACCATAGGCATTTGAGCCACTTTACGCAGCTTACTTGTACCTTTAGTTCCTGCTCTAGCCCAGTCTCATAGATAGCATTTCCATTTAATGAGCATTGTAAGCATTCAACTTTGTGACTGTGGGTCAGACAACACCCCATTTATGATGGATATCTCAGGTTGCCTGGTGACTTGGTGGCCCATGGGAGGCATTCAGTCCTCACAGCCTATGAATCGGTTTATAGTTGCATATTTTGACCCAGTCGCAGGCCCAGAGCTGTTTTTTAAAAAGAGAGTAGTTGTCTGCAGAGGATGGCAGAGATTTGCTCCAAAATTCCGTGGGTCTGCGCTGTGATGAACCAATAGGGGCCTGTCAAAGGCTCCAAAGTGCATCTCTGTCTGCCACTGCCATCTCAAGTACCACTGGACCTGCTAGGTTAGATGATCCAAATGGCAGAGAAGCTTGCACAGCAGCCGGAACCTGTTTGCCGAGTACTCTCCTCTGGGCCCCACTCATAGCTGGCAACTTTGCCAATCACTTGATAGGTAGCCCAGCGTAGCACACCTCAATGAGGGAGATGTTGCCTCTAAAATCGAAAGATGCCTACAAGACAGAGTGCCTCCATTTCCATTGTTGGAGGGCCTGATGCAATAACAGCTTTCACTTTAGTGGGGACATCTCGACATGTCCCGCCAGACCTGGAAAGTTCACTGAGGTGGAAGATTCCTGAAATCTTATCAGGTTTATTTCCCACCCTCTTCCCCAGGCCTTTAGGATGTTTTATTCGTGGATCTAAAGTCATTGACGCATCTTCCTTCCTTACTTGGTCCATTCACCAGAATGTGGCTTTATGTGAAACAGAAAGGCAAAGTCCCTGCAGACTAAATTATGGCTGAGGAATTACGGGATCATCTTAGGAGAGTTGTAAAAGTGTACCGTTGTCCCTCTCAGCTGCCAAAAGCAGAATTTAGAAAACGCCATTGGCCAGGTCAACAGCTGCAAGTACCAGAAGCATTGAGTTGCTCAAGCAATGAAACCATATCTGGAACTGGAACTGGAGCTACCACCTGGTTAAAGTTACTATCGCTAGTCATTCTCCAAGATCCATCGATTTTGTCCAGCCCAAATAGGTGAGTTAATGAGGGTGTGGAAGGAACCTTTGTCCTTGATGGTTGCCCTAATCTCTGCTGTGCTCCCAGAAATGAAATACTGCTTTGGTTTACTATTTTCCTGGTCAAGGGCATTTCTAGTGGTTCTCTTTCTACTTTAATAGCCTTATTCCACATTTTAGGATCCAGTATGTGGGTTCAACCAGTTTATTTGTATGTTTATTCCAATTATACATTCTGGAACCAGGGAAATAACAACAGGATGGGATCAGGGACCCTCTTGGCCAACTGTAAGATGAACTTGATCAAAAACTCCTCATGACTTGAACTCCATATGCCCCACTCTTGACTGGTGGGCCTCCTGAAATTAGTTTCCATTCTGAGCTAGTGGATCCAGTAACTCCTGAAAAGTCTGGTTATTTCCTTTTCCCCATTCTATAGCCACTTTTTAAAAGGCTGCAGATTCCTTAGGGGATGCTTGGAAGAAAGACTAACAATATTAAACCTTTGATGATGTAGCAAGGCCCTTCTTCAAAGGAGTCCTTCCATGTTCACTCAAAAGGTGTGGGTCCGTAAACTGTCTCAAGTCATGGAATCGATTAAGAGGTTACTGTTCTCTGTTCTGGAATTCTTCCGCCTGTATAGATCAAATAAAAATGCAGTTGGTTTCCCATCTGTTTCTCCCCTCGGGATGCCCTGCCTAAGTAGCCAGTGCCAAGCATTCACATAAGATAGGTTATTTTGACTACTGCTTACACCCTGCTGTCCATTACAGTAACCATGTCTACCTTTCTCTACGCAACCTAGATATTATCACCTGGCACACGTAGGGGCAGGTGGATAGGGTATTGCCACGTTGTTCCAGCTGAAGCGAGTGCCAGCTTCAATGCATTGTTTCCCAGTGTGATCTAAGGAACGCTATATTTGAATTCCTTACTCAATAAAATTCAGATCACTGACATATACTCATGGCTCAATATTTGTTGATGCAAGAAGTTTAAATAAGCATCCCAACTACCAAATATACTCGAAGTAAAGGGATAAGAAACACTGAGATCACCCGTGAGTAAAATACATGTTTTACTGCAAGTGTCCCATTACCTAAAATGACTTCTCACAGAAACAGATACTTTTCAAAGATTAGTCAAAACATCACCTGTAGGTTATATCTAAAAGTAAATGGCCTGTGATGTTTTCTTAACGCACAAAGCAAACAATAAAATTAGGTGGAGTGATTTGTTACACCTAAAAGCATATATGAGCCAAACCAAACCACTCATCTAAATTCCAACTCCTTACTGTATAATTGTCGATTAGCTCTTGCTACTCTCCTCTGTCAGTGACACCATCACTATCGATGGCAATTTAAAAGTGTCATTCATATTATTCAAAAACGAGCAACAGCATGTTTTTTGAGCCTGTACAATGTGCCTTTCCACAAAGAGGTTCCTGAATAAGTATTGCTCATTTACAGTGCTTTCCTAGGAAGGTAATCTCCTGTGTGTAGAGTCGAACTGCTCCATCGAGTCAAAGCTTTAAGCATGTGGAGGTAAAGCATCAGGCCAGTGCTTCGAGGTGTCCCGCAAACTCACTCACTCACTGCCATTGGGTCAATGTTGACCCTACAGGACAGAGTAAAACCCTCCTGTAACTCTTTAACAGGAGTAGAAAGTTTCCTCTTTCTCGCCTGCAGTGGCTGCTGATTTCGAATTGCTGACCTTGAGTTAGCAGCCCAATGTGTAACCACTATGCCACCAAGTTCAAAATGATCAGCCTTTCAGCGGGTTGAGTGACACCCAATACAAAAATAATGTGAAGCTTTTCCGGGAAGGTAGAGTCCAGTACCACAGACAGGATACCTTTTCTGACTGTTCCTGGAACCGATTCGGATTGAGAAATGTGTCTTCTTCACCTTGCTACTTTCTCTCATTCCGTTCTATTCCTTTGCTCTTTCAGTACATTCTCTTTTTCTGAATCTTAGCATTAATCTTCTCAGTATCTATTGGTGTTTTGTAGGGTTTCTAATCTTCCCAGTGTTCTGCTATTGTTCTCCTGAGTTCTTATGTAGAGTTTTCACAGTGTTTTCCTAGCATTTCTTCTCCATCTGTTGGAAGTACCTAAATATGATTCCTTTGGATTTTTTATTTTGTCATTTTATTGTCTTTTCAATATCAATGTTATTTCTTCTAAGGAAGTTGCCTAATTCTGTTTACTCGTTTATTTTCTTCCATTCTTTTTGCTTTAAGCATTTTAGCTTTTTTATTTCTTCCATGGTTGTCATGTTTAAAGACCAAAACATCATTCCATTTATTTGAATTCTGGGTTTTGGTAATCCCAGAGCCTCTTTTTCAGAGTACTCCATTGGATTTGGGAGATTTTCAGGTTTTTGCGTGTTTTTCTTCATTTGGTGGGTTTATATACTGTTCATACAGCTGTTTCCTCAAGATCGTGGTATAGCAATTGGTAGTACATGAGCTGCTGCACTGCGGAGAGGGGTACTTGTCTCTGTCTACTGATGTTGAGAGCTCTGATGGCACTGGACAATATAGAGTGGGGAAGTGAAGGAGAAGGGAGAGGGATGGGAAAGTGTAGAAAGTGAGAAGAAGAAGAGAGAATAAAATAAATGTTATTAATAATTAGCAGCTGTCTGGATAGGCCAACATATTTGTAAAAATCATGGGAAATGTTTTTTAAGAAGAGTAATCAGAATGAATAAGTTTCATGAAAATAGTTTTCACATGGAAAGGAAAGCAGAAGGCGATGATGGGTGGATATGGAGGGAACAATGGACAAAAGACTCAGGTGTTGAGTGGGTGCGGGACCTGAGGTTCTGATGCTGTAGCAACACAAATGTGGGCGTGCCTGTGCCCTCTGAAGAAAAACAACGAAAAGCCCTGGTTTCGATGGTCTGCGGGACTCTTTGGGCCCGCTGGTTGTTGCCTGGCAGGAATGCATATTGTCAGCATGGTGGGGATGTACGGGAAGAAAACACCACATGAGGAAGTGGGGAAGAACCAGGGGAAAAATAATAAAACATACAATAATGGAACAAAAGGACAAAACAAAAAATACATGAAGACAATAAAACCACTTGATAGGTGGGGATTCTTGCCCCTTTGGCAGCATTATTGTGTGTACATTTATGCTGCATAGGAGGGTGCGGTTCATGGGGAGGGGACCCCAGAACACGAATCATTAAAGATGGAGGAAGGTGTAAAAATGGCAAAAAGCAAAGCTTGGTTACCGATGTGTCTGCATCAAGCATCCCTGGCAATCTGATATCCGATGGGTCCCCAGAGGCCAGCAAGATAAGAGAGAGGGTGGCTAGCTGGGTCGCCTTCTGCACTGGGGAAAATCAACCTCACTTGGAAGGAACGGGCCTCACAGAAGCAGCCTGTGTGAGTGGGTGTCAGTGCTTTCCCACTGAAGAAACTTGCATCTACTTAGCTTTTAAGTTGAAATTTTTGCTGCCAAGAAGGACGGGAAATCTCCTCTAGTGGAACCTTTCCAGGAGTAGTTGCGCGGAGATTTTCCCATGCTTGGTATCTGGTAGCTATATTGCCCTGTCTCCCAGGGAAATAGTTTTGTGGCAGAGAAAACCTACCCACCTAAAAGCTTACATGTCGGCCTATCTTCAACTGGGACCGCTACATTCATACACCTGCATTGATTGTAACATGAGGTTATTTTATCAGAACTTCTCCTTTAACAATATGTTTATAACTATTGTTTTGTTTTGTTTAATTTTTTTTGTTTATAACTATTGTTATAAACTATTGTTATAACTATCTTGGTTCAAATGGGGTGTAGACACATGTACATGTGTAATAATTAACGATCCACAGACAGTGCAGGCTCAGATGTGAACGTCCCTGTTCCTTCCATTGTGAAGGAGGCGCACCTTTTGGAGTAATTATATTTTCCCTTGTGCTACGTTCTTATAAGGATAAGGACAGTAGTGAATTTACTGAAGGATGGGAGCAAGAGGGTGCAGGAGCTAAGGAGGGAAGTTTTCCTACATCAATGTTTTGAGGTGGTCTTATTGAAATAATACTTTTGACAGAACTGGTTATTTATTTTCCATGTGCTAGAAACGACTACACATGCCACCTAGTAGGTGACTACATATATGTATTCACAGTGATTTAGGATTCAGCTGAACTTTGCAGAATGGTTTTATCGCACTGAACTTAAAACAGAAAAATGCAGCCTTCTGAAAAACAAACCAAGAATGAAGACTCGTACATCTGTATTTACACGGCCTATCTAAAATCATTTACTCATACCTTTTATCCCGGCCCAGGAATACAAAGGAGCTGCAAGAACATGTATTATATGAAATTACAGTCTAGGAACCTTTAGAGAGTGAATGGAGGATTTTGAAATGTGGAAACCCAAAATTTTCTGAATATCTCTGTGTTAGGCAGGATTCTCTAGAGAAGCAAAACCAGAATATTTATAATTATCTGTGTATATATACATATATATATACACACACACACACACACATTTAAATAGCAAAAAGGAATATAACAGCAAATTATTCCACACCACAGTTGAGAGCTCTGTCCAACTCAGTTTCATGGGACAGTTAATATACTGAAGGTCCTTCCAACTCACGCAGCCAAGGAAGCAGACAGTAGAAAGATGGAGTGGCAGAAGCCAGTAGTGCAGCACGGCGAGGCAGATCGTGGTGGAGCTTCACTGTGTAGAGATGTGAAATGGCTGACGGGATGTGCGGTGTCTGGAGTAGTGGCAAGAGGAGCAAAATCAGACTGCAGACAGCAGACATGGCAAAGTGGGGCAGCGCCAAGGTATGGAACAGTGCAGCAGAGTGATGCGGTTCAATGTGGTCCACAGGTTGGCTTGGCCCACATGTAGTGCAGCACACATGGTAAGGCAGGGCAGCTAGCTCAGGGAGCATGCTGGTATGCCCACCAGGGAGAAAGAGAGAGGGCCGGCCTCCAGCAAGCCGTTTATCTTGGTGGTACTTCCAAAGGAGGTAAAGCTACGACCTGATTGACAGGCTAGCCTCCACCCCATATCTTCTTATGGCTGCCATGTTGTCACCAAAAAAAACCCTAACTATTGCAATCTGTTTCTAGTCGTGTGTGTGTGTGTGTGTGTGTGTGTGTGTGTGTAAGAGGAGGATGCCTATATGTGTGTGCATAGTTTTATAAGATAAATTTTATTCTATAATTTAGGGATTTGAGTTTGTGAATGTAGCAGGGCAAGAACCTACAATGTGGAGTCTTTTATACTGCTTCTTAAGATATCTAAAGGGGCATTTTAAGCTTACCCATTTCATTCCCATCCTAAGACTTTGCGGATGAAGTGGATGTACCTGAGGATAATTCACAACGTTGAAATCCAGAATGCACAGTCATTTCATAGGCATTGCCTGGAGCTGTGTAGCTACAACAGCACCCACCAGTCAGCTCCCTGCCCTAAGACAATGAGCTTGCCTCTCCAAGGAGCAGATGCAGATGAAGTACAGCTTGGCTTGGCAAGAGCTCTTTTAACTGAAAGCAGTTGGTCCGTTTGGTCAGTTGCCATTGAGTTGATTCTGACTCGTTTTGTGTCGGTATAAAACTGTTCTCCACAGAGTTTCAGTGGCTGATTTTTTCAGCAATAGATGAAAAGCCATTCTTTCATGGTGCCTCTAGGTGGACATGAACCCAAACTTGGTTGGCAGCCAAGTGCATTGACTACTTGCACCACCTGGGGAATGCATAATAAAAATGCATCAAATGAATTCAGTGGACCAATATATAGCTTTAGCAAGTAACCACCTTCACATCTGCCCATTAGAATCGTATTGAGAGGTATTTAAGCTGCAAGGTAAGGGCAGTATTGACTGGACAGAGCCTTTCATCTTTATTTAAAAGCCCTGTGATGAGACGGGTTCTTCTTTTTCCCTTTTCTTTCATGCTGTTTTACTACTCTCTATTAATTCTTTTCTTTTTTTACCATCTATCATATTCATGCCAAATGAATGAAACTCGTGGCTTGTACAATTCACAAATAATCTTGCAGTTACATGTATATGAAAATATGAGAATGTAAGGCAATGCCAATTTGAGTGTATACATTACCTACATAGTTATGGGTCTCCACTTTAGACCGGGTTGACTAGAGAAACATATCCAGAGACACTCATATATGTGTAAGAGAGAGCTTTCTACCAAAAAGTAATTATATATCAAGCAAACATCCAGCCCAGTCCAAATCAAGTCCATAAGTCTGATACTAGTCCTTAAATCCCTCTCCAAATTCACACAGCCACGGGCAATGATGCAGGGAGATCACAGACCTGTGGGTGCAAAGTGTTGTAGATCCAGTGGCTCTGGCTGCCATCAGCATGGCTTGAAGTGGCTTGTCCACAGGAAGGTGACGCAGAGAGAGAGGAGGGAGGTTCCCAGGACCCTCCTTAGAAGAAGGCCACGCCCCAAGGAGGGACCATCAGACTGTGACCCAATTGACAGACTAGACTCCACCCCTTCATCCTATTTATCAAGTTGACACAGATTAATCTCATGTAGTTATGTAATCTACCACATCCTCTGTGAGTTATGGCATTTTCAAACACAAACCTATGTGTGCTTACTATGCGAGTACTTATACATATTAATTACAGAAATCTGATAACAAAAAAAGTAATTTCTCCCATTATTCTTTCTTACTCTACAAATAGATGACCAAACCCAAATCAATGGTCTTCAAGTTAACTCCAACTCAAAGTGACTTAATTTTTTCAAGGAATGGCTTATGGGTTGCAACTGTTGACCTTGAGGTTATGTGGCATAACCAACTCTGCCATAGGGGCTCCTTACACATAAGCGAAGATGTTGTTAATTCTAGTCTCTCTCCCAAAGACACTAAAAGCTCACACGTGTTCACTATTATCACTAAGACCTAACACTTAGCCTGTTAAATTAGAATAACAGTCAATAAATGTAAATTAAATTATTATTTCCTAAAATGGATGCTATCATCCCTGAGGATGCTGGAATGATCCGGGAGGGGGGGGCGGGAGGGGTTGTGCTTGCAAAAGCAGTCCTATACTACTATAACTACTTGTATTTTGTAAATTGCTATAAAATCTTATACTGCTAAAAATAACTATACTTTATCTAGGTTTATAGGCTACAGTATAAAAGCTTTTCATTGACAAGGGGGCACTGATTTTTTTTTTCCCTGAAAAGACAGTAGGTCAAATAAACTTGGGAGCTTGAGATTTAAATGAATTAATGGACTGAGCAGTCAGCGCGGTGCAGTATTTCTAAATTCCCACGAGAAGTAATGTTTGTAGGGTACTCACGGGTATTTGAGTTATGTGCAGCTGGATTCAGAATCCCTGAATGCCCAAGCCCTGCTGCTCTGCCCTTTCCTGCAGCCAGCTCATGATACACTTTAGGGAAGCATCGGTGTGATTCTGAAAGCAGTTGAATTTGGAATCAGGCCTCAGTTTAGATATTTCCTAGGCTTAGGGGTTTCAATAAATGTTCGTGTCATTTATCCAGTACATTGGAGTCCCTTCAAATGAGAGTCACGGTGGTGTCATGGTTACATGATGGGCTGAGATTCGTATGGTTGGCAGTTCAAAATCACCAGCTCCTTCTCCGGAGGACTGGGCTTTGTGCTCCCATAAACAGTTATAGTCTTGGAAATCCACGGAGGGGTGTCTATGAGTCAACATTGACTCAATGGCAGTGAAAGTCAAGTGAGAAGGTAAACAGGTGCCAGTTTCCCCAATATGCTTGCTCCTGACTCCTTTCTCCATCCAGTGGGTCAGCTCTCCCATTTTTCTAGCCCTGAACTCAGACTAGGGATTGTCCTTTATGAGTGAACTTGAACCTGGGTGGACCCATAGACCTGAACTCAGACCTAGTTCATTCTGGTGGCTTATCCTCATATTGAGAAATTGTAGTCATTTGGGGAAACAAAAATGAAGAATGATCTACTTTTATTTGTATTTTAGAATAAGGTGTAATTAATTATAGAATGGTGACACAATGGTTATTCTGACATGATTTGAGAACCTATGGATCTCGAGAACCATTTCCAAAAAAGAGACCCAGGCTATTTTCGCAAATGACACCTCTGTGAGAACATCATGTCACTCTGGATGTAACTACTCTGGAGAGTGAGACTCATTTAGATGCATCAGGTTTGACAAGTATATAGAAAAATATGTGTTCAAATAGGAATATCATAGAACTGGCTGAGGGTGTTGCCTCCACATGGCCTTCTGTTTAGTGCGAATGACGTCAGAGGCCATGCCCTCTGTGACGGGACCTCATGGTGTAAGACGGGGTCAGTGCTGATGGTACCCCCAAAGCTGCTTTTACTAACCTCTTCCCAGGAAGCAATCTTTGCTAGAATGTGCTTCCTCCCACTGTTCTCCACTATTGAATACCTGCTCCTCCTTCAAGACCCAAGACAAACACCACTTATAGAACAGTGCGGTAAGTGTTGGGTGGCTAACTGCGAGATCAACAGTTCGAACCCACTCCTTGCTCCTGTAAAGACTTACAGCCTTGAGAACCTACTGGAGTCTATCGGTTCTACTTTTCCCTCTCAGGGTGTTATGAGTCAGAGCTGACTTAATGGCAGTGAGTTTTTTGTTTTTTCTAGATTAAACAACCACCCAGACTTTCTGGTACGATGAGCCCCTGGCACTTCTCGGAAGGTAATTGCTTCCTCCTGTGTTGATTATGTTGTCTTTGATATTAGACAGTAAGGCCGATTTTGCAGCCATAACATCCAGGGCTTGCCCACAGTTAGCGAGCATAGTGGAGACTTAATAATAACTATTTGTGGAAAAAATAAACTATATATTCCTAGAGGCAAAGTCTCTCATTCTCTGTTAATCATCAGAATTCCATTTAGGCAACTCATGGATGTGGAGGCAGAGGCATGAGACCCGGGAGTGAGCCCTGCACAAGGCATCCTCGTCCTGCTGCAGCCACCAGGTTTCCGTGGGAACGCCAAGGAAGACCTCTCTGCCCCTGCTGCAAACCTGTGAGAGGCGGACGTTGGAATCGCTCTCTCTCAGGTTCCTGATGCTGCTCTGGAGCTAAATGTAGATGCTTTCTGTCTAGACTTTTGCTTCATATACTTGGCATCAGTTCATTTCCAATGTGATTTGGAAACTTGCTATAAATATTTTAAGAGAAGTAATATCCCTTAGAGTCAGATGTTTTGTTATAAAGAACAATATCTTAAGTTTCAGACAGGAACCAAAAAGGGAGACCGTATATCCCATTAGGAAAGCCATTTCGGGTGTAATAGAATAAAATAGAATTTCCAGAGTGACCTAACAGGTCAAAATATGTCATTCATTCGATGGTTTATTGGTTTGTGGACTCAATTCATCATTTAGTTTAATGATAGTTTCCAAAGTAATGTCTGTATCAGAAAAAGTCCTCATTGTATACAAATCTTAGAAATTAGAAACGTACGATTTTATTGGCTAACCCAAATGATCATTGCAGAGGAAAGAGTGTTTTCTTAACCTTTTGCTTTCTTCATATATGATGTCCTTGAAAGTATTCCACACCTTGTCTGGTCTTCAGCCAAGTGTTTAATGTATCAAATCTGTTTTTAAAATGGCCTCTAAATTCAAGTGGGATATACTCAAGATTGTATTTCGGCTCTTACAGACCTACTTTAGTTTTCTGAGGCGCTGATGATCTGTGCTACAGCGGGCCCTGGTCTTGTTCTGACAGTGACATGAGGATCTCCATCATGTCTTTGCACATATGTGCTCGACTTGACTCCTGTGTATTCCATTTGACAAGGTCCGTGTATACAGTTATTATTAATTGTTCAAAAGGATATTTTCTATGAATAAGTCATTGATCTAAAAAATTCTATTTCTTGGTCTCAGCTACTTAGTTTTTGTCACCAAGGCCATCTTTTGCAATACTGATCCCTCTTATTTGTTTGTCCTGCACTCACCAGTAAGTATCACTGACTCTTGATTGCTGGTGTGATCAATTGAAAAAAATGCAGAAATTGGTAAAAAAAAAATAGTGGTTGGTATGTAAATTGGAAAAATAGTCAATTGGTTTTCCATGTATGGGTATGGATATTAGTACACCTTTTATCCTGTGCTTTGTACTTCAGGATAGAGATGGATTTTTTTTTAATGATGAATGTGACACTATTCTTCTTTAGTTTGTTGTTTCTAGCAATAGATCACATGGATGGATGATTCCTTAAAACACAAACAAACAAACAAACAAAAACCCTCACAGCTCCACCAGTAATAAAGGGAGAAAAACATTGACATTGTAAAGGATTTCATTTTACTTAGACTCACAATCAACACTCATGGAAATAGCAGTCAATAAGTAATTGATGTATCACATTGGGAAAAGCTGTGTATGACTTCTTTAAAGCGTTAAAGACCAATGATGTCATTTTGAAGACTCAGGTGCACCTGACCCAGCCCATGAGATTTTCAATCACCCCATATGCAGATGAAAACTAGACAATGAATAAGGAAGACTAAAGAAGAGTCTATGTATTTGAGTTATGGTGCTAGAGAAGGATGTTGAGCGTACTCTGAATTCCAGAAGACAGAATCCATCTTGGAGGAAGTACAGACCGAATGCTCCTTGGAAGCAAGATTGGTGAACCTCTGTCTAACATACTTTAAATATGTTCTCAGGAGAGATCAGTTCTGGGAAATGATATCATGCCCAACAGAGTCAGTGAAAAAAAGGCAGCCTCGCAATGTCAATGAGATGGATTGATGCCGTTGCCTCAGCAATGAGCTCAACTATAGAGATGATTGTGAGGATGGTCTAGGAGGTATGTTCTGTTGTACATAGAGTTGCTGTGAGTCAGAAACTGACCTGGTGAAACCGAACAAACAAAACATTATGTGCGAAGCATTTTGCTTTAGGATGTCAAGGAAGGCTTAACATGGAATAGGAATAGGATGGGGGAGGGCACAATAAGTTAGTAGAATTTGTACGAGGAAGTGGAAGGTAAGGATCCACAAGCAGGAAGTATGGGGCTTATACCCATCTGTTAGTTGCATATGTGAGGCATCCGTGCCAAGGGAGGACAGCAGCCACATGGGAAAAGGAGCTTCCAAACTCGCTGCCGTGGAGTCAGTTTTGACTCATAGCAATCTGGGTTCGTCTGGGTTGACAAGAGAAACAAATTCATAGACACTCATATGTCTATAAGAAAGTGCTTTATATCAAAGAATAATTGTATATTAAGAAAATATCCCAGCCCAGATCAAGTCCAAGAAGCCCAGTATTAGCCCCTATTTCTGATACTAGTCTACTATAAATTCCTCTTCAGACTCATGCAACACATGCAATGACACCGAATACAGGAAGATCACTGGCCAGTGGGTAGAAAGTCATGTGGATCTAGTGGCAGTGGAAGCATCTCAGCCCTGGCTTCATTAGCTGTAACCTGGTTGACAGGCTAGACTCCACCCTTCAAGTTGACATTAGATTATGTACCTGCCACACAACCCTCTAGGACAGGGTAGAACTGCCACCGTGGGTTTCTGAGACTTTACAGAAGTAGTAGAAAACCTTGTATTTCTCCCATGGAGCAGCTGGTGGTTTTGAACTGCTGACCTTGCGATTAGCGGCACAACTTGTAACCACTATGCCACCAGGGCCCGCAAAGGGAGAAGGGAATAAGGAATTTGAACGTTAAACTTTGCCTTATAGCCATTTAAGATGGCTTGAGGATGATGAAATGTTGGCAAAAGCTCCATGCTTTCAAAATCACACCCCCCTCACCCACCCCGCTTCCTGTTTGTATATTTAAAGGATGCTAGCTACGGAAGTTTTGGAATACATGGATTATCCTCTGACAAAGGTGATATAGGCAGTTGGAGTAAGTGCATACCCTCACTGAAGTGCGATCCTCTGATTGAAATACACACTTGAATCCCGTCAAGTCTGAGAGCGCCAGAATGCTCTTCATCTTCTGGCCCTAGCACCCATCTTCCAGGCCTGGGGCCGAGGCTGCCTACATCATTCCCCCACAGACCTGGATCACAGCAGCTGTAGGTGAGCGAGCGCTGCTTCTAAAGCCATAGCTGCGGAGGAGCTATTCAGCTTGCCAAGTGAGTTCTAGAGACCACTGATGGACACGAGGGAAGCAGCTTCTCTGTTTGGGTGCACAGCTGTGTCCTTGGTCTGGGTCCTCAGAGTTCACTGGCAATTCTGGGAACCCCTCATTGTTGACACAGCCGCAGCCCCTTTCCCGGTAATGATAATCTCCTGCTGGAAAGGTATCAGAGCCCAGGGCCTCCCGACTGTGCTCAGAGACATCTTGGAGTTAGTCCAACTCGACGTTCAAGTACCTGCCTCCATAGCAACATCTGCTGCATCTGACAGGAGAGGCGGCTTGGCATGGAGAAGGCAGGAGACAAATCGTCGGAGAGGAAATCATTGAGAAATAAGATAAATTTTCTGCTTCACTCTGGGCTTCTGTGAGGCTCTCTGAGTGGCTCTCCTGCTTCTTAGCATACTTTATTACTTCTTTGGCAATGAGTTCCCATTACTCTGTGTAATGAAAATGGGCAGCAGTGCTGCTCAGAGATGTCTGCGACCCGGGCTGGTCCACAAGCAGAGTGCTACTAATCCACTGAGAGACAAGTCAGAAATGAAGAGTAAGCTTTTAGGAACTTAACACGGCAATGCCACTTGGCTGCATATTCAAGGGCAAAAAGGGACTGGGTCTTAGTGATGAACTGACATTGATTGCCCACCCTGCCAGGAGAGGCGTGCCTGAAGGGCCTCACAGTAGAGTGGGGAGACAAGTGGATGTAGGCCAATCAGATGCGAGAATAGACTAGTTTATTCTCCCCACTACATCGCCACCAGCCAAGTCAAGGCAGCTTGTCCTTGGTCCTTGATTTTTGGAATGGCCAACGATGGGGCTAATAGCTGCGTTCATTAAGCATTCATGCTGTACCAGGCTCTGTGTGAAATATTTTACATTCATTCTCTAATCATCCGAATAACCCTCTTGGGTAGGTACTTATTGTCATCTTCAAAATATCAATATAAAAATTGGGGTTTAAAGAGGATAAAAATGTGTCCAAGATCATAGAATTACTAACTAGGAAAGACAGAATCCACAGATTGCTTGACTTCAGAGCCCCAGCTCTTTTTCATTTTAATTGTGTTTCAGAGGAAAGTTTGTGGAGAAAATTAGTTTCTCATTTGATGGCTTGTACAGAAAGCACTCTATGACATTGCTCACATCCCCGACAATATGCCATTTCTGCCCTGAATTTCCCGCTTCTCCTCATCTGGATTTTCCACTCTTCTCGGGTGTTGTTGTTGTTGATGTTTTAAAGCAAATCTTATCCTTTTGATCTCATATAATTAATTGTTCTGAGGTATGCAGTACTGTTGAGTATTATTATTTATTTTTGGACTGAAAAGTGGTCTATAGAAATTACTTCAGTTTTAGCTCAGAAAGGTATCTTAGGGCCATAGTCTTGGGGATCCCTCCAGTCTCTGTTAGATCAATAAATTTGTTCTGTTTGTGAACTTAATTCTTTGTTTTACATTTTTCTCCCCTGTCAAGAATCCTCTGTTATGATTCCAATCATAGTAATCAGTAGTGGTAACTGGGTACCATCTATTTCTTCTGGTTGCATGTGATCCATTATTTACTAGACTTGTTGGTGCTTTGTCTTTGGTTTGCTTCACTCTCCATTGCTCCAGATTGGAGGGGATCAATAGTTTTATCTTAGATGGCCTCTCACAAACTTTTAAGACTCCAAATGCTGCTCACCAATGAAGGATGCGGAATATTGTTTTATGTTGTGCCAATTGACATAGATGTCCCCAAATCTGTGCTTTTTCACCTTTTGACCTAAGAACTTTATCCTGCAAGGTATTTGGTTATGCCTAAGAAGTTTGCATGACTGTGACTCTCTTGTGAGCTATCGTCTATATTAAGATACATGCGGCATCTACAAGTATGTATGTAGAAATATCCACAGCCAAACCTGTATCTGTGACTGGGTATGTTTCTCATTTCCTTCGGTCATTTTCAATTGCGTTGTCTTTTGTTGTTGAGGTGTTGACATTTCCTATTCATCTTAGACCCTTGTCGTGTATATCATATATGTCATGTATGTCGTGTGTATCATGTATGTCATGTATGTCATAGCCAACATCTTAGTCAGTTAGTAGGCTCTTTTTCCTTTCATTGAAGAATTCTGTTGATAAACAGAAATGTTGAAATTTTAGGAGGGCCTATTTTTCTAGTTCATCTTCTGTTTGTGCATTTTCAGTTATGTTTGATATTCTTTTTATGCTATATAGTGGGGCTCCTAGAATAGTCTCTAGTTTTTGTCCCTTGATCTTTATAGTTCTAGATTTAGATTTTTGATTTACTTATCGTTAGTTTTTATGTATACTGCGAGGTATAAGTTCTGTTTTGTTTTAATACACATATACATGAGTAAAAAATGATCTCTTTCCCACTTAATGGACTTTGGCACTTTATTAAGGATCAACAGTTCATAATTTGGTGGATTTAAGTCTTATTTCCCAACTCTACTTCATTGGTCTTGTGTTATACCAGGCTCCTTTGACCACCACTGTGCTGACATCCTCAAAGTCCACAGTTCTTCTCCGAGGGAGAAAGATGGAGCTTACTACTCCCATTAAAAGTGACCGTCTTGGAAACTTACAGGGGCAATGCACCCTGTCCTATAGGGCCGCCATGAGTCAGTCCTTACTCAACGACAGTGAGTTGAGTTGGTGGTGGCTGTCCAGTAAGTTCTCAGAGTAGGTAGTGTGAGCCCTCCCACTTTGTTTTTCTTCCACATTGTTTTACTTATCCAGAGCCTCTTCTTTTCCAAGTAAAATTGGTGACTTCATCTCATTAAAAATGCTGTTCAAATTTGGATCAAATCATATCCATAAATAACTTTTGTTATCACTCACATTTATGCAATTTTAAGTCTTCCTCTCAATGAACATGTTTTGTTTTCTCAATTATGTAGGTCTCTTTCCTGCAATAGTGTTTTGTAGTTTCTTTGTATAGGTCGTTTATGTTCTTGCTTAGATTTATATCTACCGTATATACTTGAATATAAGCCGACCCGAGTATAAGCTGAGGTACCTAATTATTACCTGGGAAACTAGAGAAACTGATTGACTCGAGTATAAGCCAAGGGTGGAAAATGCAGAAGCTATTGGTGAGTTTCAATAATCAAAACAAATGAAAATAAAATTACTAAAAATTGAGACATCAGTGGGGTCATGTATTTAAATATTTATTTTAAATGAAAAACATAAATAAAAGGACAAGTCATTTAACATTAGTAAACCAGCACCGTTAAGTGGAAAATAGGTTAAACAAAAACAAGAAGGTATCAACAATGATACCTGAAGAGTACTATTCCCTGAGCTCAATCAGCAAACAAGCTAAAATGTCAAGAATTAAAATCCTTCAAAACTGGATTCCTCATCATCATCCATATCCCAATGCAGAGCTTCAGCTGGTGTGAGGTCATCATAGACGCTGTCCTCACTGAGATCGCCGTCATCACCATCACTGCTGTCATTTTCATACAAGGCGCAGTCTTCACTGCCATCCAGAGCATTACTAATACCACATTTCTGGAAGGCACATCACACCATGTCTTCTGGAATGTCTTCCCATGCATCTCGAACCCACTTTGCTATTAACTGTATGGCAGGCTTCATAAGATTTCCTCCTTTTATTAGTCGGGCTTGACCAGATGACATCCATTCATGCAACATCCTTTGCACACGGTCTTTAAAAGGCTTATTCAAAGATACACGTCATAGGACGGCTCTGGTTAGATGTGAGTAAACAAACATTCAAAGCCCTGCAGTGTCAGCGGGGCTTTGAATGAACAGCGGAGAAATGGCAATCACCCAAAAGATGTTACACCTTGCTGGGGTACCACTGACCCATGTATAAGCGGAACCCCAGTTTTTCAGCACATTTTTTGTGCTGAAAACTCGGCTTATACATGAGTATATACGGTAAGTATTTTATTTTGGGGGAGTTATAATAAATAGTGTTGTTTACCTAATTTTCTTTTCATACTTCTCTTTGTCGATGTAAAAGCATCTAGCCAGTTTTTATGTGTTGATCTGTATCCTGTTAGTTTGCCAAATTCTGTCAGTTCCATTAAATTTCTAGTCGAATCCTGTGATTAGAGATCGTTTGTCTTCATTGTTACTCATTTGATTGGCCCTTATTCCTTTTCTTGCCTTCTTGCTCTATCTAGGATTTCCAGTACAATGTCCAGGAAGAGTGGTGATAAAGGACATCTCATGTTTCTGTTCTCTTGGAGAATGCTTTTAATCTCTCTGCACTGAAGAATATTCTCTATTGATTTTGCATTACTGATACTGTTGTTAAGTGCCATTGTGCCAGGTCTCCTATTAACCCTGGGTATAGCTGAATGAAACAATGCCTGGTCCTGTACCTTCTTCACTAATTTGTAAGCCGCTTTGTCAGTCCATCTCTTTGAAGGTCATCCTCTTTTCCATCCATCCTCTAGTTCACTGAGCAGGACTATTCACTTAGAAGTGACATATCCAAAGGATGTGAGATGAACTTTTGCCATCTTCTCTTCTAAGAAGCACCTGGTTATACTTCTTCCGAGACAAATTTCTTTGTACTACTGGCAGTCCATGGCATATTTAATATTCTTGGCCCATATAATTCAAATGCATCAAGTTTCCTTTCACCTTCTTTATTCATAGTTCAACTTTCTTGTGCATATGTGATGATTGAAAATACCATGGCTTGGAGCAGGTACGTTTTAGTATTTGACATTTTACATTTACTCTTGAACACTTAAAAAATAATTTTATTGGGGGGCTTATACAGTTCTTATCACAACACATATACATACACACATACATATATACATACATACACTGTGTCGAGCACATTTGTACATATGTTGCCATCATCATTTTCAAAACATTTTCTTTTTACTTGAGCCCTGGTATCAGCTCCTCATTTTTCCCCCTCTGTTCACCACCCTAATCCCTCGTGAACCCTTGATAATTTATAAATTATTATTATTTTTTCATGTCTTACTCTGACCAATGTCTCCCTTCACCAACTTTCCTGTTGTCTGCCACCAGGCAGGGGGTTATATGTAGATCACTGTGATTGATTCACCGTTTCTCCCCCCAACTTCCTCTTACCCTCCTAGTATCACTACTCTCATTATTGGTCCTGAGGCGTTTATCTATTCTGGATTCCCTGTGTTTCCAGCTCTTATCTGTACCTGTGTACATCCTCTGTTCTAGCTAGATTTGTAAGGCAGAATTGGGGTCATGATAGTGCCAGGGGGTGGGGGTAGGAAGCATTAAAGAACTAAAGGAAAATTGCACGTTTCATTGGTGCTATACTGCACCCTGACTGGCTCATCTCTCCCCTGTCACCCCTCTGTGAGGGGATGTCCAATTGTCTATAAATGGATTTTGGGTCTCCACTCTGTACTCCCCTTCATTCACATCAATATGATTTTTTGTTCTGAGTCTTTGATGCCTGATACCTGATCCCATCGACTCCTCATGATCACACAGACTGGTGTGCTTCTTCCATGTGAACTTTGTTGCTTCTCGGGTAGATGGCTGCTTGTTTATCTTCAAGCCTTTAAGACTCCAGATGCTATATCTTTTGATAGCTTGAAATCCATCAGGTTTCTTCACCACATTTGCTTATGCACCCGTCTTCAGCAATCGTGTTTGGAAGGTGAGCATCACAAAATGCCAGGTTATTAGAGCAAATTGTTTTTGCATTGAGGGAGTACTTGAGTGGAGGCCCAATGTCTGTTTACTAACTTAATACTTAACATATAAATATATGCACATAGATCTATTTCCCTATCATTATATATCAATATATTTACATATGTACATGTCTGTATTTAGACCTCTATAAATGTCCTTTGTCTCCTAGTTCTTTCCTCTATTTCCTTTTACTTTCCTCTTGTAATACTATCATGTTCGGCCTTCATTTGGGATTCAGTAATTCCTCTTGGTTACATTACCCTTGATCAAGCCCCAACAGGGATCCTACACCCTCCTTGCTATTGATTTTAGATCACTTGTTCTTCCCTTGTACCTTGGTTTGTTAACACACACTTCCTTTCCCCCACCTCCCTCTCTCCAGGGTCTTCCTGAACCATCAGTCCTGTTGTTTTCTCCTCTGGATTGTTTATCCCTCCTATCTTAACTGGATAGACATGGAGAGACAATAACAAGCCAAAAACAAGACAGAGCAGAACAAAACAATGACACAAAAAAATAGTTCCTGGTCTGTTTGATGACATTTAGGAGTGTTTTCTGGTCGAGTCTGATGGGGTGCCATGCCATGGCCCCATTGTCTATTCTTGGTATTCCCTGGGGACTTATTGCCTTGCTACCCTTACTGCTCTATTGCACGCCCTTAGCATTTTGCCCTCGTGTGGTGGGTCAGATCGGTCATAATTCCCACACTGTGCCTACAGTGTTGTCCCTCATATTGCTATGGGTCAGTGAGGGATGTCATGTCTTGTGGTGGGGCTGGCCCTATGGTCCTCGCTGTTCATTGGTTGCTCTGAACAGGAATATCCTCCTTGGGGCTTGTTGGGCCAGGATGTATTCCACTCTCTCTCCTTCCCTCTTTGTTCATTCTTGTGTGCTCTGATCAGACATGCTCCTCTCCCTGAGTTATAGCTTCAGTGTTGTCCTCTGAAGTGAATTCTTCAGGGTGGGGGGTAGGGGTGTCTTTTGCAGCATATTTGCTCAATGCAATATGTCATTTAATTTCCTAAATGATATGTCTGTGTGCACTTTGATTATATATCAGAGTAAAATGAAATACTTGACAACTTCAATATTTTATTTATTTACTGTGATATTAATTATTGGACTTGTTTTGAGGATTTTTGCTTTCTTTATATTTACATAGTAATTGAATAACTGCTTCTTTGCCTATGTACAGATTCAGCATGGGTACAATGAAGTGTTCTAGAATTCCCATGCTTCCAAGTATTGCCCATAATTGGCTATGATCCACAAAGCTAAATCCTTTGCGATATTCTCTGCTTTCAAGCAAGATCTTTCTGACATCAGCAATAGTATCCCTAGTTCCATATCCCTTATGAATTCAGTTTGAATTTCTCACACTCCCCTGTTGATCATTTTGAATGTTGATCATTTTGAATATCTCACAGTCGCCTGCAATCATTTTGTAAATATCTTCATCAAAGTTTTACTTGCATGTAATATTGAGATTGCTTTATAATTTATATATTATATTGAATCACCTTTCTTCGGAATAGGCATAAATATGGATCTCTTCTAGTTGTCCAAATTTCTTGCCATAGATTAGTCAGCAACTCCATCACAGGCTTCACTTTTTGGAAACTTTCAATTGATAGTCTCTCAATATCTGTAACCTTCTTTATTACCAGTGGCTTTTTTAAGGAACTTTGATGACTTTGTATATTGTGTCAATTGTGTTGGGCTCCTAACACAAGGTCAGTAGTTCAAATCCACCATCCACTGGGTGGGAGAAAGATGAGGCTGTCTGTTCCCATAAAGATTCCATTTTGGAAGCTCAGGATAGGGCAGCCAGGAGTTTAACCCACCACTTGTCTGTCACTTTGCTGTGCTGTGGTGGCTTGTATGCTACTGTGATGCTGAGATGTCACAGGCATTTCAAATAGCAGCAGGGCCACTCGACGTGACCAAGTTTCAGCAGAGCTTCCAGACGAAGAACAGACTACAGAGAAAGAACCGCTAGTTGTCCACTTAGAGGAATTAGCCACCTTCTGGATACCATGGAAAAAGTGTCAGTTACGGAAAACCTCACAGATGCAGAACATTGTCAGAGAGAGTGCCAGAAGAGGAGCCCCTCGCATCAGAGGGCACTTAAAATATGTCTGAAGAATAGCTGCCTTCTCCAAGGGCTGGCGACCATAATGACATGGCTGGAGTATAGCCGGTAGGAGTAAGACGCTGGTGCCTTCAGTTGCTGTTGATGCATGCCACAAAGTGAGAAGAGAGCAAACAGCTGCAAACATCAGTTAATAATTCGAACTTGCAATGTACCGAGTAGGAATCTAGGGAAATTGGAAGTCATTCTAAATGAAATGGAATGCATAGAGATCATTTTTCTAAGTGTTAGTGAGCTGAAATGGACCAGTATTGGCCCTTCTGTACCAGAATATCAAATGGTTTGCTATGCTGGGAATGAAACAATAAAGAGGAGTGGCGTTGCATTCATAGTCCAAAAACACATTTCAAAGTCTATCTGTCTGTGATAGCATCTGACGTACAATGCTGTCTCTGATAATGCAAGGAAATCCAGTCAATACAACCATTATTCAAATTTATGCAAAATAAGAAGCCGAATGGTAAAGCAGAAGTTAGACATGGTATTTTGAGAAGACTGCAGAAATAATGAAGAGTCCGCGTGAAGCACTACAGCAGAAATGAGCTGGACATCAGAGAGTGAGAAGTGGAACACGGATGGAAGGGAGAATATGCTATGCATGTGATCAGATGTGTAGCCAGGAAGCAGACATGTAGGACTTTATGTGCCATAGCACATATGGTCAATATAATACACACATGGTAAATAATAATAACAAAGAGCATAAGTGATAGGCATTTGAAAGCATTAATTTGTGAGATAATTTGACCAAGGACCCAAAGGAAGTAGAAGGACAAGTTAGTCAGTGAACTACTGGTCTATTGCAATAGACTTAGACAAGGGCCTTACAAAATGGAGGTGGGTAGAGGTGGACGGATTTATTCAGTGCTCTGGTGGTGTACTGGTTGTGAGTTGGGCGGCTAATCACAAGGTCAGCTTGGGCGGCTAATCACAACCACTAGCTGCTCCACGTTCTCTTGAAAAGAGTAATAATCTCAGAAGCTCACAGGAACCATTCTACCGTGTCCTATAGGATCACTATGCGTCGCATTGACTCAAGGGCAATGAGTTTTGAGTTTAAAGATTTTATCTGTTTTTGGTTTGTCTGGTATTGTTTCTCTCAGTAGAATTTGTGGTCAGAGCAGTGACCTGATCCATCTCATTCATTACTCTACTGGCAGTTCCTCAGATAGTGCCGGCCATGTGTACTGGCTGCATGCGTTTTAGTGATAATTGGTGTTGCTGGTCTCTGGGTGTCATGGGCTCTTTTGCCTCCAACACTTCATGCAGATATCTCAAAGGTAACCAACCCACTGGTGGCACTTCTTCCTTGATGATCCCAGGAATTCTCTCTCGGTTAATGCTTCTAACATGTTGTTGTTACGTGCCGCCCAATGGGCACCAACTCCTGGTGACCCTATATACAACAGAGGGAAACACAGCCTCATACGATGCCATCTTTTGTTTTTGCTGAGAACATCCCAAATTTAATAAAGGCATATACATACAAATTCAACATGCTGAGTAAATTTGAAGCAAATAAAAACGCACATGAAGACACACCATAGTTCTGAGGAAACTAAAACAAAAAAAAAATTTTAATCATTTTATTAGGGGCTCATACAACTCTTATCATAATCCATACATACATCAATTGTGTAAAACACATCTGTACAGTCAGTGCCCTCATCATTCGCAAAACATTTGCTCTCCACCTAAGCCCCTGGCATCTTCAGGATTGTTTCTAGCTTTGAGCCCATTGTTGCAGCCACTGTGCCAGTATATCTCATTGAGGGCATTCTTCTTTTTCGCTGACACTCCACTTTACCAAGCACGGTGCCCTACTCCAGAAACTGGCCTCTCCCAATAACACGTCCAAAGTACTTGAGGCAAAGTTTTACCATCCTATACTCGATATTCTAATGAGCATTCTGACTGGACTTCTTCCAAAACAGACCTTGGGGGGGGGGGGCGGGGAGGAGGGCAGGGTTGTTTTGTTTGGGGGGGGGTAGCAGTGCATGATACTTACAATATTCTTTTCCAATACCATATATCAAATACACCAATTTTTAAAATGCATTTGAGATGGCTCTTGGATATTCAGAGAAATGGCAAACATGACCAATCCTTGAGTTAGACCGAGTTATGCCTTTTTCATGGTTCCACCTAATCATCTAGTGGGAGTTACAGAGAAACGACCAGAAGAGACATATTTAAGCAAGTTCACTTCACTATAATAATCCAAAGTAAAAAAGAAGCTGTGAGATAATTTTTATCAATAAAATGGTGCACACAAGTTCAAACCCTAAAATAGAAGCAGGCAAGTCCAAACCCCAAAATAGAAGCAGGCAAGTCCAAACCCCCAAAATTGGGGCCATGTGCAACTACAGAGGTCACACACACAGACCAATTCTAAATTCAGTAGGACCAGTACTGTTTCCTAGAGTAGATGGTATTCTCCAAAGATTAAATTTTGAATTCAATTTAAATTTTAAATTTTAATTCAGTAGGATCTCAATTCTAAATTCAGTAGGACCAGTACTGTTTCCTAGAATAGATGGTATTCTCCAAAGATTAAATTTTCAATTCAATTTAAATTTAAAATTTTAATTCAGTAGGATCTCAATTCTAAATTCAGTAGGACCAGTACTGTTTCCTAGAATAGATGGTATTTTCCAAAGATTATGAAATCAGTATATGTGGGGGACTTCAAAAAGTTTGTGGAAATTTTCCATTATCTTCTAATTCTAAATTTCTGTGATCTTTTGGAAACCCCTTGTCTTAGGCTGAGTTTTGTAAAGAAGAAAACCCAGCAGTGCTTATATACGTATTTCATTCATTTGTTCATTCTCATTGTCATCAAGTTGATTCTAATTTATAAGGACCCTCTAGGAAAGAGTACAGCTGTCTCTGTGGGTTTCCAAGACTAACTCTTTACAGGAGTAGGAAACCTCATCTTCTCCCACAGAGCAGCTGGTAGTGAGCGTCTTCTGACTACCAAATTGGCCCTTCACAAACTCCCGAACACTGCTGCTCCTGCTTCCTATCACCATAAAAGATGTAGATTTGCTTCTGCTGCCTTACTGTAGAAGTCAGTGAGTGCTAGGT